>NC_142718.1:0-298594 GCF_055471065.1 Atractosteus spatula
CCTAACCCTAACCCTAACCCTAACCCTAACCCTAACCCTAACCCTAAACCCTAACCCTAACCTTAACCCTAACCTAACCTTAACCTTAAACCTTAACTTAACTTAACTTAACCTTAACTTAACTTAACTTAACTTAACTTAACTTAACTTAACTTAACTTAACTTAACTTAACTTAACTTAACTTAACTTAACTTAACTTAACTTAACTTAACTTAACTTAACTTAACTTAACTTAACTTAACTTAACTTAACTTAACTTAACTTAACTTAACTTAACTTAACTTAACTTAACTTAACTTAACTTAACTTAACTTAACTTAACTTAACTTAACTTAACTTAACTTAACTTAACTTAACTTAACTTAACTTAACTTAACTTAACTTAACTTAACTTAACTTAACTTAACTTAACTTAACTTAACTTAACTTAACTTAACTTAACTTAACTTAACTTAACTTAACTTAACTTAACTTAACTTAACTTAACTTAACTTAACTTAACTTAACTTAACTTAACTTAACTTAACTTAACTTAACTTAACTTAACTTAACTTAACTTAACTTAACTTAACTTAACTTAACTTAACTTAACTTAACTTAACTTAAACTTAACTTAACTTAACTTAACTTAACTTAACTTAACTTAACTTAACTTAACTTAACTTAACTTAACTTAACTTAACTTAACTTAACTTAACTTAACTTAACTTAACTTAACTTAACTTAACTTAACTTAACTTAACTTAACTTAACTTAACTTAACTTAACTTAACTTAACTTAACTTAACTTAACTTAACTTAACTTAACTTAACTTAACTTAACTTAACTTAACTTAACTTAACTTAACTTAACTTAACTTAACTTAACTTAACTTAACTTAACTTAACTTAACTTAACTTAACTTAACTTAACTTAAACTTAACTTAACTTAACTTATTCAAGGGTCCAAATAAAAGCACACCTTACAATCACATCCTATAACACTACAGCTAAAAGCTAGACTTAGACCACCACAATAGTGCACTCACCACCTGCCTTCTCAGACCATGAAGGTGTTGATCATACCTCTTTACAAGACTTTAACAAATTCAAAGTATAAATTACGTTCCAATCCATTTTGCAAACACAAAACTCAAACCACTAAAAATACAGATCAAATAAGAACATTAGACAACAATATTCCAAAACTTTCCAATCATTAATAAACCCTAACAGAGCACACCCAAAACTTTATTGTGCTCAAATTACAATACTAAACAAAGATTTGCAACATAACAATCACTGAAAATTAAACCACTTCAAATACATTACAAATTAAAAATAAACTTTGCAATTCAGATTTTTCACACTACCTCATTTAAAAAACACACAAGACAAATTCTCACACCACTAAAATACAGTACAGCTTAAAACAATGACATTGCTTAACAAACATCTTTTGCCATCATTACAAATCTCAAAGAGCACACCCAGAAACTTTATTGTGCTCAAATTAATACTAAACTACATCATGAAGTCTGACAACATAACATTCAGTGAGCATTAACTATTTCAAATACATTGCATTTCAAACATTAAAAACAGTTTAAAGTTAGGGAGATTGTACTTAACAGAAAACAATTTACAAACTATTTTTCCCCCCATCATAATCAAGTTCTTTACAATACAAGAAAACACCACATTACATGCTACAATGATCCCACATTCACTCATTCAAAACAATGCACAGAACATGGTGGTATGGTTCTAGGGTTGTAAGTTAACCCATTACAAACTAGCAACAGCAAGCTAGAACTACTGAGCTAAAAGCTATCCTTAACTCCCCCCACACAAAAATAGGTACTTACCCCCTGCCTCTGCAAGCTATGAAAGGGTGTTAAACATTACAATTTACATCATTTCAACAAAACCTAAACAATCAAACACTGCTCTTTAGAAAAACAACTTGCATTCTAGCTCATTTGAAAAAAAAACACACAAAGGATGATTTCTCAAATCACTAAAAATACAGTACAGCTTAAAACAATGACATTGTATAACAAACATACCCACATTGTTTTCTGTCATCAATACAAATCCTCAAAGAGCACTCCCAGAAACTTTATTGTGCTCAAATTACAATACTACATCATGAAGATTGGCAACATAACATTCAGTGAGCATTAAACTATTTCAAGTACATTGCATTACAAACATTAAAAAACACAGTTTACAGTTAGGGAGATTGTCCTCAACAATACAAAACAATTTCCAAACCATTTTTCCCCATCATAATCAAGTTCTTTATAATCCAAGAAAACACCACATTACATGCTAGAATGACTCCACATTTAATTACTCAGAACATATTTACTTAACATACTGTCACGATTATAGTCCCCCCTCCTAAAGGGTCCTCCAGCCCTTTCACTCAAGACTTTATTCTCTGCACCTGTTTCCCATTCCCAGCCCACCTTAAAAGCCAGGCGCTGACGCTCTTCCGGACTCTGCATCTGATTTCCATATCGTGCGAGTCCGGGACCAGGAGGCGCCTGGTCCCGTTAAGGTTTTAACCTCGGTTCCCGTTCCTGTTCCCCGTCCGCCGGTTCCGACCCGGCCTTCGTGGTTTTTAACTTGTTTTGATGGATCTCCTGGTTTTGGACTTACCTTTCTGTTTTGGATACTCTCTAAGGACTTCTCTTTTGGATTGTTCGCCTCGGCCACACCTCCCCCGTGCACCAGCGCACCTTGGACACGCCCCCCTGTCTTCAGCCCCGTATTCCTGCATGACGTTTACCTAGTGTTCCCCCCACTCCGTCGGACTGTGTCGTCCGCATAGGGTCCGGAAAGAACTGTTCGTTACACATACCACAACTATTTACTTCTTTTAAAAGTCCATCACTACTTCACACAGGCTCCTCAACTCCATCCAGACACATGACTTGGCTGTAGAAAAAGTCTAAAGTTGAAACACTGGCAGAGGAAAAAGGTCCACTCAAAAGCTGCTCCTGATGAGGCCTCTTCAAGATGCACACCATTTTCACCTTCTGTTCCATTATAGTCAGGAAATAAAAATACTAAAAAAATCTGACTACAAACACCTCTCTTGGAAGATGGACACCATCTCCCACATCTGCGCCGCACTCCATGCAGACATACAGGTACCCAATGAAACAAAGATCTGGCCACCACCTCCCACAAAATGACCCAAGTAGAAAAAAAACAACTTTAAGACTAGTTTACATTTATATTAAACATCAAAATAAAATACTTCAATTCATAACAAACCCTCCCCCAAAAAAAGGTAATTGTGCAGTTTCCCCATTAAGAAACAACTAAACTACCTCCACAATCAAAGAGAAAGAAATGCTCCAACTTCAGTTTTACATTGTAGGACTCAAAAACAATCACAATACAAAGCAATGAAAATTTCAGAGCATAACAATTGCAAATTTCCAAAGTAACACTGCAATACACAACCTAACCAGACTATTCACATACTTAAACAGACCCAAATACATACAAGGCTCTACTTACAATTACTCCTAGAATGGTGTCAATGGTGCACTGTCAGCCAAGGAGAGCTTTCCACCATGCAAACAGCAAGAAGGCTACTTCAGATGTCATCCAGCCAAATCATAGCAGAACATCTTCATTGTCTACAAGTAGAACCAATAAGAGATTATAGTCAATGTTAAAAAGTGAAGCTCCAATTCTTCTCAGAATCCACATCCACTCTCACTGTAAGTCAGCATACCTTCCTCCACAACTTCAGAGTACTGATAACATTCAAACTGGAAAGAAAAATAGACCAATTAATTTTCAAACAGTTAAAATTAGAAAACTGAGAACTCAAAGCAACAATAGACCTTCATTTCTAAGCATATCTAGAAATATTCATATTCAATTATAAAACTATAGAAACAAGTATAAAATTAAAAGTAGTACTCTTAACCATTAAAAAAAACCTCATCATTATCATCAACTACATTCATCATCATCCAGGAAGCTCAGTGCAGCTTCAGTGCTGAAGCAACTCCTCCCCTCAAACTGATCATGTTCACGCTATCCTTCCAAGTTGCCCATGTAGAGCCATGTTCATCCTTAAGCTTGCTGCCTCATGGGTAACACAAAGTTCACATTGGCACCCAGATTCTTTCAGTCACCATTCCAAAAGCCACAATGTCAAATTCGGCTCTCATTCAGTATTCCAGTCACTTAAAAAGATTAGACCTACAGAAAAAAAAACATACCACCAACAACATACTTTACCTCCACTACAATATTCACAATTCAACAAGCTTTAAATGCCAGACATAACACCAAACATTTGACCAAATTAGTCCCTAACCCTTTAACTCCTCATTCTTCTCCCATCTGAAAGGAAAAACCATCATGTAATTATTCCAAATGTCAACTTGCCATCAAAAATTACTTTAGATATACAACAAAAATCAGTTACACACCCCAAACATACATCTCAGTTTCTCCAAATCAAATCTTCCCAGAACACTGACCCTGATCTAAAAATACTACCTTCTTGTCAACCCCTAAAATGTGTATTCTCTTACCTGCCATCTTTGTGAAAGCACTCATCCAGGATTGTATTGTCTTATTTCTTTGAATGCTTACAAAAAGCAAGGAACATTAACAAATTCAGGTCCCAAGAGGTTTAAATCCTCGTCTACCAGCCTTTGGAAAGCCATTTACAAAGGTCATCTTATTGAAGATAACCCGTGGGTGAAAACATTTCAATTTAAAGATGCAAAAAAAATCCAGATTTCAGTAGACATGCTTCTTCAGAGTCTTTCAAAGAAAGTCTAGTTTCAACTGAACATGCTACCTTTCCACCCAACACATACCAAAAACCTTCCCAAACTCACATTAAATATTCTAAACACCTTCAAATTGTTTTTCAAATTACAACCCAAAGCCAACAAACACATCAAAACCACCCACCTTCCACAGCAGACTTCAGTCCACCACAGCTTCAAGCCAAGAGCTCCTACCCTTGCAGGAGCCAGAAACAGACTGACCACCAGCCCCCAGGCTGTGTCTTTAAAACCCTCATGATTAACTCAGAGGTGTGGCTAATTCACCTAGAACCTATCCCAACATCTCCTTGAAATGGTCAATTTGCAAAGCCATATTGTTTATAATGCACCACACACCTGTTTCCAATGACTAAACAAGTATTAGCCAGCCCATCTACAGATCCAGCCATTCAGAATGCACAGGTGATAATGCTGGGGGTTACTTAGAGGACCAGGATCTGCTGGGTACCACAAGTTTTTACAAATACTCAGTTGTGGGACTGTACTACTTTGTGGAACATTTGGACAGTCTTTAGAAGAAAGTCTAGTTTCAACTGAATATGCCATCTTTCCACCCAACACATACCAAAAACCTTCTCAAACTCACAGTGCACAAATATTCTAAACACCTTCAACCTTCAAACGTTTTCAAATTACAACCCAAACACATCAAAACCACTCACCTTTCTCCGCAGTCTTCGGGCCACCACAGCTGCAAGCCAAGAGCTCCTACCCTTGCAGGAGCCAGAAACAGAATGACTACTGATCCCAATGCTGTGTCTTTAAAACCCTCATGATTAACTCAGAGGTGTGGCTAATTCAGCAAGAACCTATCCCAACATCTCCTTGAAATGGTCAATTAGCAAAGCCATATTGTTTATAATGCGACACACCAGTTTCCAATGACTAAGTATTAGCCAGCCCATCTACAGATCCAGCCATTCAGAATGCATGGGTGACAATGCAAGGGTACTTAAGAGGTTCAGGATCTGCTGGGTACCAAAACTTTTTACAAATACTCAGTTGTGGGACTCCACTACTTTGTGGAACATTTGGACAGTCACCAGAAAATGCCTGATTTTGAATCCCATTCAAAGGGGAATGTTCAATCTTTTTTCAGTAATAGAAATCAAATTGTATGCTGTGTATGACAGCATGTTAAATATTAAAGTACTTAAAAAGTAGGTAGATGTAATAAAAACAAGATTGCTCAGTTGGAAATATAAAAAGGTTTAATATTATACTGTAAATTAAAAACAGAAGCATAATGTAATATATAAATAATGCACACACAATAGATGGTAGTGGTAGCTAAATAATAAAATATACACAACAGTATTCCACCTTCTTCATACATATTTTTATGCATCAAAATCTTTAACTTGGTGACTTACAAAGGATTATTGAAAAGATTAAACATGTTGCTTCTAACATTATAAAGTTTATATACTGTACTTCATAAAAAGTCATAATGTTTTATCTTTTCTAAGAATGTATAGTAAAAACACCACTTCCTGTTATTATAAAAAAGTGGTACTGAATTAATACCACTTGATTATAATGGAACTGTGATGTTTTGGAAACAATTTGATATTTAATTATTAAAACTTTTAGTGTCCCTATCGAGGTAATGGAAAATAGATAAGATCACTGCATTAGCCATATATGATTTTTTGATGTTAGGATTTTGTCTTTTCATAGACCCCAACTTGCTCTCCATGAGACACACAGACAGGGAGAGAAGCTGGGGGTCACAGCACAAGGTCAGCCATTTTTACAGTGTCCCAGAGCGGTTGGGGTTAAGGGTCTCACTCAGGAGCCCAATGACATAGGATTCCTCTGCCAGCCACAGACCCTCAGCCACAGAGCCACTGCCCTGCCCCGAGGAAAAGGGGATTTCCTGGCCCATATGGGGATTGAACCCACAACCTTGGTGTCATTAGCACCACGTGCTTACCAATCAAGCTAACCAGCTCCTGATAAACAGCTCATGGACCGTAGTGTAGCATGCTCTACCCTTTTTCATGCATTAAGATTTTTTTAGTATCTAAACCCATTTTTAACATGCTTGTGGTTTGAACGCTGTGTGTCTTTTTTTGCAATTATATAAAAATATAGTGTACCTACTATTTACTTTTCAATGAGACTGTTTATTAGAAAACAAACTTGTGCCCTAAACAGGAACTGAACCCCGATCTCCCAGAGAGGAACCCACCCCCCAAACCCACTACACCAACAGAGCACTTGCAGTCATGCTGAAACAGACAGGTCAAAATGTACTGAAAGGAATCAAGAGTGAACGAGTCAGAAAAAAAAAATTACAAAGAAAGTGGACTACGGTAATACCATCAGTTATATAAATATATCATATTTTGATCTATTAATATCATTACTAATTTCTTTTACTACACGATTTCATATTATATTCCCTACTAAGCAGATTCTAAAAAGTACACTTTTTTACTGGAATAAAAACAGCAAGGATTCATAGAAAACATACAGTATATATACTTATATACTAAAATAGTATTTTAAACTACAAATATAGTCAGAAAGAGCACATCAAAACTTTTCCAAATAACCACAGTAAGTGACATAGTTAAAGACTTTGATGCATGAAATGTTTGTAAAGTGGAAAATTGTGTACTGTTTATTTAAGCTACCACTATCAGCCATGGACATTAAATATAATGTTTAAATTCCTATATTAATATCTTTTATGATAATATGATCTTGAAGGACATAATGCTCCTGTTATTTTTATGCTCAGCTACCAAAATTTCCCTTTAGTTGTAAAATTCCATATTAATATTTAGACATTCACTTTGAATGCTTACTTCTGTATAAATCTCTTGATCACCAAACACAGAGAAGCTCAAAAGTGAAAACAGGAAGAATCAATGAATAGCATACCACTCATACGATTCAATCAGTTGCACTTTATTTAACCCACAAAAAGAGAAATTTAGAATCCATCTTCAAATGAATAGACCTATTATATTGAGTTTGTATATCTTTTGATTTATAATAATAATTGCTTACACTTATATAGCACTTTTCTGGACACTCCACTCAAAGCACTTTACTGGTAATGGGGATCACCTCCACCAACACAGATGTGCAGCCCCACCTGGATGATGCAACAGTAGCCATACTGCACCAGTCCACTCCCCACACACCAGCTCTCAGTGGGGAGGAGAGCAGAGTGATGAAGCCAATTCATAGAGGGGGATTATTAGGAGGCCATGATTGGTAAGGGCCAATGGGAAATGTGGCCAGGACACCAGGGTTACACCTCTACTCTTTACAACAAACACAGAGAGTCAGGACCTCGGTTTAACATCTCATCCAAAGGACGGCGCCTGTTTACAGTAGAGTGTCCCCGTCACTATACTGGGGTATTAGGACCCACACAGACCGCAGGTGAGCACCCCCTGCTGGCCCCACTATCACCTCTTCCAGCAGCAACCGTAGTTTTTCCCAGGAGGTCTCCCATCCAGGTACTGACCAGGCTCACACTTGCTGAGCTTCAGTGGACTGCCAGTTGTGAGTTGAAGGGTGATATGGTTGCTAGCTTTAATCTTGTTAATTTAATCTTGTTTTCAGCCATCCACTATAGCTGTCAGCTATGAAGGTTTTACCCTTCGCTGGACTTGGTACATTCTGAGGGGGAGGAGCCAGCCCAGCTCAGAGGATAAAAGAGCAGACTCCCTGTGCCTCTGTTTTCATTCAAGAGTCCAGGAGCTGAGGAGAGTGGTGAGTACTGTTTCTTTACTGGTTTTGGGACAAATCTTTCATTTGCTGGTTAGTCCCATGTTTTTTCTTACAAACTTTATTTTAGAGAAGGAGTGCTTAGATTTAATTCACTTGGCTGCTACTACAAAACTTTTGTTGAGAAAAGTACTTTTACTTTTAGCTTGATATTTAATAACCCAATCTACTACCTTTTTTGCAATAGCCTACTCATACTTGTTAAAGTTTCTACTGACTTTATAATTTGTGGAAACTTCCAAACAGCTCCATATTAATTAAGAGGACCTATTTCATTATCTTGCCAGCAGCCATATCACCCTCCAGCTCCCAGATGGTAGCCCACTAAAGCTAAGCAGACGTGAGCCTGGTCAATACCTGAATTGGAGACCTCCTGGGAAAAACTAAGGTTGCTGCTGGAAGAGCTGTTATTTGGGCTTGCAGGGGGCACTCACCTTTCAGTCTAGGTGGGTCCTAATGCCCCAGTATAGTGATGGGGACACTACACTGTAAAAAGGCACAGTCCTTCAGATGAAAAGTAAAACTGAGATCCTGTGGTCATAAAAACTCCCAGGGCATTTCTCAAAAAGAGTAGGGGTATTACCCTGGTGTCCTGGTCTATTTTCCCATTGGCCCTTACTGATCATGGACTCCTAATAACCCCCATCTCTGAGCTGGCTTCATCACTCTGTTCTCTTCCACAGTGAGAGCTGGTGTGTGGGGAGAGTTCTGACACACTATGGCTGCGTTTGCATCATGCAGGTGAGGCTGCACATTGGTGGTGATGCACATTGCCTGTAAAGCACTTTGAGTGGAGTGTCCAGGAAAGCACTATATATGTGTAAGCAACTATTATTATAATATAATTAACTTTAAAAGGTTATAAGAAAAACAAGATACTTAAAAAACTGGAATTTAACTAATGAAATGGACTACATTATAATTTTAAAGGTCCTTAAATTCTGTGCTGGACTGAACCAATACACACTTTAACCTCTGGGATTGGAGAAAAAGACCCCTAATCTCCTATGGCTCAGATGAGTATGGCACAACTAGAGTGACACTTAAAATCTTTCAGAACTTAGTGTCACCGTTTTCTTCAATTTAATTACATGTCTACAAGCACTTGAACTTTAAGCTGGATCAGGATCTGACCTTTTCACATCATTTCCTCTCACCCCCTTCAAAATAAGATTCACGTACCTATTGTTTGTTAATCTAGAGGACTTTGGAGGCAAGAATGGGAGACATGTCACAACTGCCGTGATGGTCTGGAAAACACTACATGGCAAATCCTTGAGCTGAACACCCTGGGTTCTTATAAAAAAATTTTAATAAAAGGCTGCTGTGAATCAACTAGCAACCCAACAGTTTGACATGATAATTACTCATGTTAAACCAGTCTATTGTTATGCACCCTATGAATGATACATACCACTGCTGAAGTCAATGGGCACATTCCTGCTTCTCTCCAGGACATCATTGTGGTTACCAAGGACTTGTCCACCCAGTGCTCGTAAAAATAAACACTCCTTACACATGGTACTTGTGTCACCAGTTTATTTTTCTACACATTACATTTTATTTATGAAAACTAGTTCAGATCCAGTTTTGGAGTTCTCATGTAATTTTCTCCCCAGTTGTGGGGTTTTCTGCCACAGTCCAGGAGCATGGAGGTAGGTTAATTGCATTTTGGCATGATGAGACCTGAGGAATGGTCTGGCATCCTATCCAGTCTTCATCAGTGCAGTGAGCTGTATAGTTAAACCATTGTAAATGGATTTATACCTCCTAGTTGGCAGTTATCACTCATTTAAACCAGACCTCACTAACCAAACAATCTAATTATGGTTTAAAACTGTATAACACTAACATTTTCTAGACCAATAACCTCTTAACTGACTTTAACCCATTGTACTGCTAGCATGGTTATCAGTTGTCTCTACCCCAAACTGCAACCTCTACACAGCTCCACACAATTCTGACAACTCCTTTTTTCATAAATAAACTATTATATTCCTGCTGTTGGCCTACTTTGTTATCTAAAACTGCTGCAGCCATAACAATTTCACACTAACTAATTACATAAATATTTCACAAACAAGGTGTTTGTGTATAATACAATAAACCTGATATACTACACAACATATTTAAGTACACTGCTTTTCAGACATTTTCACTTGAAATGGAATGGAAAACTGAAATTATACAGCAATTACTCTTAAATGAAAGTGTATAGTGGGAGGCACCACCACTAAAAAGTCAACATCCCAGCTGAGGAGACAGAAGCACCAGTGTGAGGTTAGCTGGGAACAAAAACAATACAAAAAGTGAAAAATGACTACCATGTTACCTCCAAGCTGGGCTTAACCTACTTAATGGGGTCTAGCTTGGGGAAAAAAAAAACAGCAGTGACAAACTGGACTTTTGCTATTCAGTGGGGTCCAGTCTGTGCATAAAAAGATGCATGAGTTTGCCTGCCCCTGTGAAAGGGCATAAAGGGACAGGCAAAACTGAAGATGAAAACCTTAGACAGGTGCAACCCCCAGCAGGACCGATGGTGTAAAAACACCATCATACGGGGGTGGCTCTGCTCCTCTCCGAGGGTGTCCAGTGTGCCTTTTTAGGACCCGCCCAGCTGGGGCTCATGAGCTGGAAGCCAAGACGGCTGGGACTACAAAGACAAGGGGTCACCCTTCTACCAGGGCTCCACCTCCACACTGGGCACACCCCTGCATGATGCCACACCAGCATATAAACAAATCAGGAATACATATGCATTTTCATTTCTACAGTTTTTCCACTATGCACAAACCACTCAGTGGCAAATTTAAAAACGCTTTCATAAACCCAAAACAGCATTTCAATTCTGTGTTTTACACCATCAATGTCTAAAATATATACCTTAAAACTCCCCTACTTTCTCCACAATCACCACAGGTTTTCATAATACACAAATGTATACAAAATGCTTAGATCACTAAAAATAAAATTGTAACCGCTAATAAACATCCTCTACCCTGACCAAATAAATGTACCCAAAGAGTGTGACCTAAACCCCCAGTAGTAAAAATTGATTGTAAAACCAAAGAAACAATTTAGGGTGCGAGATGTCCAAATAAAACAATGAAGGGAAAACCAGATCTAGTGCCAGTATGTACTCAATATAGCACCTTGTACAACCACAATCAGCAAACAAGAAACAAAACAAAACCGACTCCGTACATTCAGCCATTTTTAATCATCCCACACCAACAAAACAAATATAGATTTTCAATACATGAGGACATTTTCTGGCAAAATTTAAAAAGCCGCATAACTACATAACCCTTCTCACAAAACAGAACAAACAACCCCCATCTTTCTCCTACCTCCTTCTGTAGGAAATCCCCTCCCATGACAAAGGGCTTTCTGTGCAGGTACCAAAAAAGAGCAACTCTCAGCTAAACCAATCCCTCCAAGTGAGTGGATGGCATTCGTTTTCCTTTTATTCATTTCTACCTTATGTGCTCAATTCAGTTTTACTCTACAGCCAATGCAAGATTTACATACATGTGTGCACCCATGCAAATAAATCATTGCATGACCTATGAGTCTCTCTAACTCTGCTTTCCAAATGGCCTAGAATGTGCAAAACAGCTACAAAGTTACCAACTGCCAACTCTTTCTCCGTTCCTGCACCAGAAGTCACTTTGTCTCCTCCCTGCCAGGGGGCTCAGGTGCTGAAGTTACAAGCCATGGTCCTAACAGCCATTACAAGGCTGGTGTGCAGAGATTCACTTAGAGCTTCATGCAGCTCTTGTTGTACCATCAACAGCACCTGAACCTCTTTCCTGCCCACAAGTTACCCACCAAAGACCTCCCTCCCTTTCTCTGCCTGTGGTGTTAAGAACTTCTAAAGCAGCTTTGATGGTCCTCCGATGTGTCCATTGGCTTCTGGAATTGGAACAGGCACATGATTCCTCAAGCAGATCTTCGCAGACATAACCCATAAACTGGGCTCCAGTCCTGGTGTAGGTCCTCCCTCGGCAGCAAAGGCCTGGTCATCCCCCAGACAGCAGAGATCCTCAAGAAAAAATAAGAAACTGGACTGAGTCCTCTGCACTAGTCAGAAATGGTCCAGCCAACATCCCCACTCCCAACACCAGTTTTGACCTAAACCACCATCATGTTCAGTGCTTCACCTTTTCAGGACAAACCAACAGAAAACCACCTTGAAGAGTGCAAAAGCAAAGACCCACGGTGCAGGGCTCCTACCACAGGGGAGAACTACAGTTCTATTATCTTGTTTAAAACACCATTTCAACATAAGTACACAAGTTACAAATTACAGGTTCATCCTTCTCAAAACAGCCAGCTAACCAGCTTATCCCTTCCCTCAACCCCGACAAACCCAAACAAAATAACCCAAAATGTTCTTGCCTGCTTACCCAGGACATAGATCCACTTGCTTCTCTTCCAAGGCCTCATAAGCTTGGACACTGAGAGAAGAAATTAGAAGTGTTAAAATTACAAAATCAAAGATTCTCAAATATTCAGTTCTCTGTGAAATGAACTAAAGATAATGCAAGGCTTTCAGATTGTCCCACATTCCTCTGACAACAGGGTCTTTCAAGTCCATTTTAAGTGTAAAAAATGATAAAAGCCAAGAGTGACATATGGAGTTTAGATGTACTACACTGTATGCTGCAACTCCCATACACGCGCCAAAAGCTGCCTGCCCGATATACTCAACATACCCCATGTAACATGATATGCAGTCTACACAAATATACCTGAATGTACCCAAATGAACCAACATATACCCATAGTACCCAAATATACCCGATTAAAACCCCATGTACCCAGTGTGCTCATTATACTCAAAATGCCCCGTCTCTCTTCCTGGATGGAAAGGGACACACCTGACCCACTCACCTGACTAGATCCTTTGATGTTACTGTTGACTTTATCTTGGAACAAGCAACCTACTCCTCCAACAGATCTTCATGGAAAGATCCTGGAGACCAGCACCATCTGTTCTCCACTCCTGGTGATAAAAGATCCTCCCTCTGAAGCAAAGGCCTGGTCAACCCTTCTGGCAGCAGAGAGCCTGAAAAGGAGAGAAATTTAGACCAAGTCCTCTGCACTTGTTAGAAACAGACAAGCCAGCATTTCTACTTCCATCATGGACACAGTGCAGCATCTGTCCAACACAAACCAACTGTTAACACCCTACAGAGAGCAAAGAGAAAACCCCCAGTCCAGGGCCTGTGCCACAGGGGGTGGGATCCATTGCAGTTCCTCCCCTGAGAGGAAATCAGTTCCTGTGCCAACACCCATCAAGAGAACCTGGCTGACATGCTGTCTCCTCAAAGACATAACCAGCAAGGAGTCTGCAGTGGAAGAGGCTGCTGGTGCGCCAAGTCACTGTTGTACCGCAGTGTATCCAAAGTGATTTATTTACATGTGTGCACCCATGAAATAAATCACATACAAAACTAATTCAGTCTTTGAGCCAGAATGACAGCCAGTCAAGTGCACGTCTGTGTAGGAGTGCTTCAACCAAGCAGGGAACAAAACCCAGAAGAAAGCCAAAAAGAGAAGTTTAGCACATTACAGAATGACGTTATCCATCTGAAGATGTCCAAGAGCTTAACACAGCCTTCTCCAAAAGCACCTTTTCATCCTTCAGAAAAAAGTCTACAAATTAAGAGGTCACAGAGCAATTTGGAGTAGGTTAAGAAAAAAATTAAAGCTGGGAAAAAAGTGAAACCCACCTCTGGTCCAGGGACAGTGTCCTTCTAGACACTACCTTTGTACCTGCTCCAAGATCCATGGGCATCCAGGAATTTCAAGAAGGACAGCTTGCAGCATCTCTTCGCTTTCCACTCTTCAAAGTGGAAGACTTCAATACTCACAGATGGACATCAACAGATCACACAGCTGGTATCCTTTTAGCCAGCCAGTGAGCTTCTTCTAAGCAGGATTCTCCAAGCCTGTAACTCCACACTGTGCTTTCAGATGGCCAGGGACTGGGAAACACTGATCATTGCACTAGTCTCATTTAAAAACACAATCAACACCATTACTGACCAACCTCACAAAAAGAGCTGGATTTGCACCTCCCCTCTACTTACCTTCAAACTCACCTTTACCTTGGCCAAAAAGTTGCACTGATTGGGTTAAGAGCATTAAGCGGATCAGCATTGAAGATGCAGGTCATGGCCCAAGAACTTCAGGCAGTGGGATGATTAGATTGAGCACCAGTATTCCCACCTTACGAAGAGGCTCAACAGCTGTGGCTGATGAGAACTTTGAGCAGATGGATCACCTCGCCTTTCTTAGGACAGAACTAGCCTCCTTTACTCAGAGCTGGGCCATGGTGCAGAATGGCATCCTGGACTCCTGCAATGGATAGACACTCCTGCAAACTGTCCATCACAGAGCAGCCAAGGTCAGTGATTCAGGCAATAGCTGAAAAATAGGCACAGCCTTCCACTTCCTTATAGTTCCACTGACAGCAGATTTCCAGGGAAACTCCGGATCCTGTTGCAATATTCCATTATGACAGTTGTTACCAGCTTTCTGGAATTCACATGCAGTGCAAAACAAAAAGGATTTAAGTTAAGATTCAAATTCAGTGCATCCATCTCAAAACATACAGATCAACTCAACTCCACCACCAATCCTGAGCCTGAGTGATCCCTGATCCTAACCTTAAACACTGGCCTCTTACTGGCCCAAACAGAAACAGTAACCCAAGTCCTTGCCCTGCTCACCCAGGACATAGATGCTCTTGCTTCTCTTCTTGACATCAGCTTGGAAGCTTCCTAAGGCAAGAGATGGGAATTCTTCAACTTTGCTTCCCCCTCCCCACAAATACTCAGATCTTTAGGTTAATTTACAGAAGTTTAACATTCTCCACATTCCTAAAACCAAGGAAAAAGATGTTTCTCAATTCCATTTACAGTATCCCAAGTGGACCTAGGGTACATACAAGCTCAATTTATGTACACCTAAAAACTACCAGTACATTTACAAAAAAAAGTAGTAACAAGTTTACAGTACAGCAAATTGACATTAGAATTTTGTAAAGTTGTATATCCCATCAAAAAGTGGTGGACATTCAGACTTTTTTTTAAAAAAGTCTACCTAAGGCTGCAGTAAGTTTACAGTTGGTTTAACATGAACATTTCAAGTCCCCCCCCCCCCAGATCTACGTTCCGCAGCAGTACAAGACTAAAAACACTAACCATCTTCATTACTTAACAGCTGTAGCCTTGACTGGAACACCATCTGAGGGGAAAGGTTTTAGAGCTTCAGCATTTTAAACAATTGAAATACAAAAGCACAAACCGCACTAAAACCCTTTTGCTGGGCCACTGTATATAGATTTAAGCCTTCCAGCCACATCATGTTTTCTACCATCAGGGAGATTACAGCTTGTACATATACAAACTTTTGGTAAAAACTAAGCTTCACATTCACTACTCGGCTCCTTCAAATGTGTTCTAAAAGGTGTACCAAATAGAAATGGTTTACTATCATAGTATTCTATACAGTCACAAGTCAATACACAGGAGCCAAGGGCAAAGTATGCAGGACTAAACAAAGCACAATTACACATCCAGAACAAGGAAGTCCTCCAGAAAAAGCACAAGTTTTCATACTGATCTCTACCTTCTCACAAAGCACAGTACACAACCACTTCCAGTCAGCATTGCTTTTAGTGCAGAAAATTAGAAAAATACTGCCTCACTGGGTAAAATCGGGAAGTCTGCCTTACACTAGACAGGTGCATAGTTTCCCCATTTTACAATTTACTTAATTCACTTCTGAATTTCAGTCAATGTAAGATTTAGTTACATGTGTGCACCCATGAAATAAATCTTACATACTGCCGATTCTTTTCCAGTGGTACCATAAAACAATTTAGCCAATTTTTCCCCAGTGCTTGCACAACACTTTCAGTATTTGGCACTTATTCCCTGATTAACCAATGCTTCTGCTAGGGGAACACTGCCATTAAGGCTAGAAAACCTACAAAGAACTCCAGCAGCTGCAGGCTAAACAGTCTTTAGAAATCAGGGTCCCCTCCTACCTGGAACAGTCAGCTTTGGCTCAACCAGCCAGGTTCCTCAGGAGCTCCTGGAAACAGTCATCACAAAGCTGGTGTAAAGACCGTCATTCAGAACGGGAAGCTGTTCCTACCTTTGAAAGAGGCTCAAGTGATGTCAAGCCCAGAGCGGCCCCAAACATGATCTCCCCTGGTCCCTTTTCCTGGTTGGTAGAGAACTCGCTCAACAACTGATTGGGTCCCCTGGCTGTTGTATTGGTTTAGAAACCTTTAACTCCTCAAGCAGATCTTCACAGAAGAGAAAGCACCCAGTCTACAGTGCACCACATCTGCATGTTATTCCTGGCAAATAAAGGTCATCCCTCTAGGAACAAAGGCCTGGTCAACCCTTCCAACAGCAGAGAACCTGAAGTGGAAAAAGATTTAGATTTGAGCCTCTGCACTTAGAAACAGTAAAAAAAAATATTTACTTCACTGCAAAAATGTTCACAGTGCAGCACCTATCCAGGACAAACCAACAGGAAATACCCTGCAGAGAGCAAAGAGAAAACCCCCACTCCATGGTTGTTGCCACAGGGGAGGGATCCAGTGCAGTTCCTCCGGTGAGGAGAGCAATTCTTGTGTCAACACCCATCAAGAGAACCTGGCTGTCATGCTGTCTCCACAGAGCCTTAACCAACAAGGAGTCTGCAGTGTGCCAATTCACTGTTGTACTGCAGTGTATCAAAAGTGATTTACTTACATGTGTGCACCCATGAAATAAATCAGATACAAAGCAGTAATTCACTTTTTCAGAGCCAGAATGTCAGCCAGTCAAGTGCATGTCGGTGTAGAAGTGCAGCACCCAGAAGAGACTCAGGAGAAAAAAAACAAAAAAAAGACCTACACCTCAAATTTAACACTCAAACATGATAGAAAATCACCAAAAGCTTCCAAAACCTAACACTACACCTATTCTAAAGGGTAAAAAAAAGCACTTAATACTCATGTACTGGTTATTAAAAGCCACGTATATGGAAAATTAACCTACTCCAAGTGAAAAACATGATACAAGAATGAAAGTCACCTCTTCTCCAGGGACAGTGTCCTTCTAGACACTACCTTTGCAACTGTTCCAAGAACCATGGGCATCCAGGAAATTCAAGGACTGCTTGCAGCACCTCTTCACTTTCAACTGTTGAAACCACAAGACTTCAATACTTACAGGTGGGCATCAACAGGTTACACAGTGGGTATCCTTTTAGCCAGCCAGCGAGCTTCCTCCGAACAATTCTCCAAGCCGTCACTCCACACTGTGCATTCAGATGGCCAGGGACTGGGGAGCTCTGATCATTGCACTGTAGTTTAACTCACAACAATCAGCACCGCTGCTGACCAGCCTTGTAAAAAGAAGTGGTTCTGTGCACAGAAGCCCAAGGTTTCCACAAACTGTTCTGACAAGATCTCAGCTGGAAACTCCACCAGCATCCTCTCTCCAGCGACTGTGCTCATTGTCACTATCTGCCTCTCAGAACAGCACCTGAAGACAATGGTAGCAAAACAGTGCTGACCACCCAACTCCCACAGAGAGGGGACCAGCACAAGTGCTGTGCAGACTTGTCCCAGCCTTAAACTCCTCACACTGACCCTGACCTGTATCTCCCCTCTACTTACCTTCAGCTCACCTTGTTCACTGAGGGAAGCCCAAGAACACAAGCAGCATCACAGCTTTCACAAGTCCAGCAGAGACAGAAGCACCAGCATGTTGGACAGAGCAGGAGAGGGAGTAGGTTCTTCCTTGTCGTCCTATTGAAACTGCTCAGTCAGGATATAAAACCTCTTTCTTGTTGCTGGTTTGAGCCCTAGAGAAGAAATTACAGTATTTAGTAACAAGAGTTTCATACACTAAAATCAGACCCCGCTGTCACACCTGTGATCATTTGTTTCACAATGATTCAGAATCCTACAAGTAGAGGAAGAGACTCGTTTCTATAGATGTTAGAACATTTTAAATTGTCTCAAGCAAAAGCAAATAGGAACTTCACACTAACCTTAACTTCACCCTATGTTTTCAAGAACTTAAACTTCTTAAAGTTATTTAAAAAAAACTATGAAAACCTTTCCAAACTTCTCTTGATTAAAAAAAAAATAGCAAAACCACTCACCTTGCACAGTAACACCAAAAACTAACAACCACCAGCCCAATATCACAAAGCCTCAAGAGCTCTTTCTCTTGCTATAGACAGAAACAAACAGAAACCAGCTTCCCAGGCTGCCTTGATATAAGCCTCACGATGACCTCAGGGGAATAGCTAATTCACCAGGAGCCAATCCTAACATCTCCTCAAAGGGCCACCACCAAACCCCCTCGCTTCTAATACAACACACACCTGCTTCCTATGACTAAACAAGTGTTAGCCAGCTAACCTATTGATCTCTCCATCCCAAGGCCAAATTAAGTTCAAAATTACTAACAAGAACACTTACTAAATAGCAATCTGCTCCAATTATTCAATTAGTTGTAGTTTCTTAGTGATTAAACCAACTTTTTAGCCCTTCAACATTACCCATAAATGGTGAAAAGTGACTTTGAAGTCAAGCTTCAAATTATTCAAGATCTTTAAATTGTCCTTTACATAACTCCAAATGTTCAAAGTTTACGTATCCATACTGTATATCACATATATAAAGTCAACACAATAAAAAAAGGCACTTCACTGATTACATGTTGTGCAACCAAACATAACAGCAACCTTGACAGTAGCTCTGTTTTATTTGGTCAAAATAATCACAAATCACAAGAAAAAAATAAATTACACTCCTGAAAAAAATAAAAAGTTAATGTTTTGTACTCCAAGGTGAAAAGGTAGGGAAAAGACCCTGTGCGGAGAGTGAGAGAGAAAACTGAATTCCTAGGCGAACGTAATCCAAGTCGTGAGGCTGGAGCGAGGTCAGAGATCAGAAGCGGTAGGTCAGAAACCCAGGGGGTCACAAGAACAAACGATAAGTCAGAGAAAATCGCTAACTAGATACGTAGCTCAGGCCGAGGAAACCTTAGTAGTGGGAGAGTAAAACCGGGAGCAGATCAGACATCCATTAGATCCGGACTGCGAGGGTAAAACCCAGAGCAGATCAGAATTCCAAAAGATCTGGACTTGTAGAGTAAAATGTGGACTGGATCAGATTTCCATGGGATCCAGACAGCTAGAGGAAAACCCGGAGCAGATCAGCCTTCCATGGGATCCGGACTGTTAGATGAAAACCCGAAGCAGATAAGATATCCATGGGATCAGGTCTGGTAGAGTAAAACCCAGATCCGATCAGTCTTCCATGGGATCTGGACTGAACGAGTAAAACCCTGAGAGGATCAGACTTCCAAGCAATCCGGACTGGGAGAGTAAAACCCACAGGGAATCAGACTTCCACTGACTCTGGACTAGTAGAGTAAATCCCGGGCCAGATCAGACTTCCATGGGATCCAGACTGGTAGAGTAAAACCTGGAGCAGATCCGACTCCCCTGGGATCGGGAATTATGGAGTAAATCCCAGGACAGACCAGACTTCCATGGGATCCAGACTGCTAGAGTAAAACCCGGAGAGGAACGGACTTTCATGGAATCTGGACTGCTAGAGTAAAACCAGGAGCGGATCAGACTTCCGTGGGTCCGAATTGGTAGAGTAAAACCCGGAGCAGATCAGACTTCTAAGGGATCCGGACTGCTAGAGTAAAGCTCAAAGCGGATCAGACTTCCATGGGATCCAGATTGTAAGAGTAAAACCCAGTGTGGATCAGACTTCCAAGCAATCAGGACTGGAAGAGTAAAACCAGTACCGGATAAGACTTCCATGGGATCCAGACTGGTAGAGGAAATCCTGGAACAGATCACACCTCATCTGAACTCGCAGCTACAGTAAAACCCAGAGCAGGTCAGATCCCTATCGGATCCGGAATGCAGGGGCGGATCAGACATCCATGGGATCCAGACTACTAGATTAAAACAGGGAGAGGAGCAGTCTTCCATGGGATCTGGAATGGTAGAGTAAAACCCTGAGCAATTCCGACTCCTATGAGATCCAGAATGGCAGAGTTAAACCCGGACCGGATCAGACTTCCTTTGGATCTGGACCGGAATAGTAAAACCCGGACCAGATCAGACTTCCAAGCAATCCAGAGTGGTAGAGTAAAACTCGGAGGGGATCAAATTTCCATGGGATCCGGACTGGAAGAGTAAAACACAGAGGGGATCAGATTTCCATGGGATATGAACTCGTAGCTAGATTAAACCCGGAGCATATCCGACTCCTATGGGATCTGGATTGGTAGAGTAAAACACGGACCAGATCAGACTTCCAAGGGATCCGGACTGGTACAGTAAAACACAGAGCGGATCAGACTTCCACGGGATCTGAACTGCTAGAATAAAACCGGCGCGGATCAGACTTCCAAGCAATCTGGACTAGTAGGGTAAAACCCGGAGAGGCTTATATTTCCATGGGATCCAGACTGGAAGAGTAAAACACAGAGGGGATCAGATTTCCATGAGATCCGAACTCATAGCTGGATTAAACCCGGAGCAGATCTGCTTCCATCGGATCTGGAATGGTGGAGTAAACCCCAGGGCAGATCAGACTTCCATGGGATCCGGACTGGAATAGTAAAACCCGGACCAGATCAGACTTACAAGCAATCCAGAGTGGTAGAGTAAAACCCGGAGGGGATCAGATTTCCATGGGATCTGGACTTGAAGAATAAACCCGGAGGGGATCAGACTTCCACAGGATCCGGACAGCTAGAGTAAAACCCGGAGCGGATCAGACTTCCACAGGATCCTGACAGCTAGAGTAAAACCCGGAGCGGATCAGATTTCCAACGGATCCAGACTGCTAGAGTAAATCCTAGAACGGATCAGACTTCCATAGGATCCAAACTCATTGCTAGATTAAACCCGGAGCAGATCCGACTCCCATGGGATCAGGAAACGAAGATTAAATCCCGGGGCATATCAGATTTTGATGGGATCCATCCTGCTAGAGTAAAACCTGGACCGGATCAGACTTCTGTGTGATCCGGACAGCTAGAGTAAAACCCGGAACGGATCAGACTTCCATGGGATCCGGATTGGAAGAGTAAAACCCGGAGTGGATAACACTTCCATGGGATCTGGACTGCTAGAGTAAAACCCGGAGCGGATCACACTTCAATGGGATCCGTACAGCTAGAGTAAAACCCGGAGCAGATCAGACTTCCATTGGATCCGGATTGGAAGAGTAAAACCCGGAGCGGATAACACTTCCATGGGATCTGGACTGGTCAATTAAATCCCGAACGGATCAGACTCTAATGGGATCTGGATTGGTTGTGTAATTCCCTGAGCGGATCAGACTTCCATGGGATCTGGACAGCTAGAGTAAAACCTGGACTGGATCAGACGTCCATGGGATCCGATCTGGAAGAGTAAAATCCGAAGGGGATCAGACTTCCATGGGTTCTGAACTCATAGCTAGATTAAACCCGGAGCATATCCGACTCCCATGGGATCTGGATTGGTAGAGTAAAACCCGGAGAGGATCATCCTTCCATGGGACCCAAACTGGAAGTGTAAAACAGGGACCAGATATGACATCCAAGGGATCTGGAATGAAATAGTAAAACCCAGACCGGATCAGACTTCCATGGGATCCAAACTCGTAGCTAGATTAAACCCAGAGCAGATCCGAATCCCATGAGATCCGGAATGGTACAGTTAAACCTGGACCGGATCTGACTTCCTTTGGATCTGGACCGGGATAGTAAAACCCAGACCGGATCAGACTTCCAAGCAATCGGAACTGCTAGAATAAAACCCGGAGCGGATCAGACCTCCAAGCAATCCGGACTAGTAGGGTAAAATCCGGAGCAGCTTAGATTTCCATGGGATCCGGACTGGAAGAGTAAAACCCGGAGGGGATCAGACTTCCACAGGATCCGGAATGGTAGAGTTTAACCCGGACCGGATCAGACTTCTAAGCAATCCAGATTGGTAGAGCAAGACCCGGAGGGGATCAGATTTCCATGGGATCCGATCTGGAAGAGTAAAAGCCAAAGGGGATCAGACTTCCATGGGATCTGAACTCGTAGCTAGATTAAACCCGGAGCATATCTGGCTCCCAGAGTAAAACCCAGAGTGAATCAGACGTCCATTGGATCTGGATTGGTAGAGTAAAACCAGGAGAGGATCATACTCCCATGGGATCCGGAAAGGTAAAGTAAATCCCGGAGCGGATCAGATTTCCATGGGATCCAGACTGCTAGAGTAAAACCTGGAGTGGATCAGACATCCATAGGATCCGGATTAGAAGAGTAAAACCAGGAGCGATCCAACTCCCATTGGATCCGGAATTATAGAATAAATCCCAGGGCGGATCGGACTTCCATGGGATCCAGATTGGTAGAGTAAAATCTGGACAAGATTAAACTTCCATGGGATTCGGATTGGTAGAGCTGCTTGAGCAACACCAGGAGCGGATCAGACTTCCATGGGATCCGGACTGGAAGAGTAAAACCTGGAGCGGATCAGACTTTCATGGTATGGATTGGAAATGTAAAACCCAGACCGGATCAGACTTCCAACGGATCCGGACTGCTTGAGCAACACCAGGAGCGGATCAGACTTCCATGGGATCCGGACTGGAAGAGTAAAACCCGGAGCGGATCAGACTTCCATGGGTTTTGGATTGGTAGAGTAAAACCTAAAACGGATCAGATTCCAACGCATCTGGACTGCTAGAGGAAAACCTGGAGTGGATCAGACTTCCATGGGATCCGGACTGCTTGAGCAATACCAGGAGCAGATCAGACTTCCATGGGATACAGACTGGAAGAGTAAAACCGGGAGCAGATCAGACATCCATTAGATCCAGACTGCGAGGGTAAAACCCAGAGCAGATCAGAATTCCAAAAGATCTGGACTTGTAGAGTAAAATGTGGACTGGATCAGATTTCCATGGGATCCGGACTGGTAGAGTAAAACCCGGCTCAGATCAATCTTCCATGGGATCCGATCTGCTAGAGTAAAACGCGGAGCGGATCAGGCTTCCATGGAATCCGGACTGTTAGATGAAAACCTGAAGCAGATAAGATATCCATGGGATCAGGTCTGGTAGAGTAAAACCCAGATCCGATCAGACTTTCATGGGATCCGGACTGGACGAGTAAAACCCTGAGAGGATCAGACTTCCATGGGATCTGGACTGGGAGAGTAAATCCTGGAACGGATCAGACTTCCATTGGATCCGAACTCGTAGCTAGATTAAACCCGGAGCAGATCCAACCCGCATGGGATCCAGACTGATAGAGTAAAACCCGGAGAGGAACGGACTTTCATGGAATCTGGACTGCTATAATAAAACCCGGAGCGGATCAGACTTCTAAGGGATCCAGACTGCTAGAGTAAAGCTCAAAGCAGATCAGACTTCCATGAGATCCAGATTGGAAGAGTAAATCCTGGAACGGATCACACTTCAAAGGAATCTGAACTCGTAGCTAGAGTAAAACCCGGAGCAGATCAGACCCCCATCGGATCCGGAATGGTAGAGTGAATGCAGGGGCGGATCAGTCTTCCATGGGATCCGGATTAGTAGAGTAAAACCCAGAGCAAATCCGACACCCATGGGATCTGGACTGGTAGAGTAAAACCCAGAGTAGACCAGACTTCCATGAGATCCGGATTAATAGAGTAAAAACCAGACCGGATAAGACTTCCATGGGATCCAAACTCGTAGCTAGTTTAAACCCGGAGCAGATCCGACTCCCATGAGATCTGGAATGGTAGAGTTAAACCCGGACCGGATCTGATTTCCTGTGGATCTGGACCAGAATAGTAAAACCCAGACTGGATCAGACTTCCAAGCAATCCGGACTAGTAGGGTACAACCCGGAGCAGCTTAGATTTCCATGGGATCCGGACTGGAAGAGTAAAACCAGGAGCGGATCTGACTCCATTTGGATCCGGAATTGTAGAATAAATCCCGGGGCGGATCAGACTTCCATGGGATCCAGATTGGTAGAGTAAAATCTGGACCGGATTAAACTTCCATGGAATTCGGTTTGGTAGAGGAAAACCCGGACTGGATCAGACTTCAAACAGATCCGGACTGCTAGAGTAAAACCTGGAGTGGATCAGACTTCCATGGGATCTGGAATGGTAGAGTAATATCAGGACCTGATGACCCTTCAAGCAATCCGGACTGGTTAGTTTAAAACCCGGAGTGAAACAGACTTCCATGGGATCCGGACTGGAAGAGTAAAACCAGGAGTGGATCATACTTCCAACGGATCCGGACTGGAAGAGTAAAACCCGGAGGGGATCAGACTTCCACAGGATCCGGAATAGTAGAGTTTAACCCAGACTGGATCAGACTTCTAAGCAATCCAGATTGGTAGAGTAAGACCCGGAGGGGATCAGACTTCCATGGGATCTGAACTCGTAGCTAGATTAAACCCGGAGCATATCTGACTCCCATGGGATCTGGATCGGTAGAGTAAAACCCGGAGAGGATCATACTTCTATGGAATCTGGATTGATAGAGTAAAACCCGGAGTGTATCAGACGTCCATGGGATCTGGATTGGTAGAGTAAAACCAGGAGAGGATCATACTCCCATGGGATCCGGAAAAGTAGAGTAAATCCCGGAGCGGATCAGATTTCCATGGGATCCAGGCTGCTAGAGTAAAACCTGGAGTGGATAAGACATCCATGGGATCCGGACTAGAAGAGTAAAACCAGGAGCGGATCCGACTCCCATTGGATCCGGAATTGTAGAATAAATCCCAGGGTGGATCAGACTTCCATGGGATCCAGATTGGTAGAGTAAAATCTGGACCGGACTAAACTTCCATGGAATTCAGATTGGTAGAGTAAAACCCGGAGCGGATCAGACTTCCATGAGATCCGGACTGGAAGAGTTAAACTCGGAGTGGATCAGTCTTCCATGGGATCCGGAATGGTAGAGTAAAACCCGGAGTAGATCATACTTCCAACGGATCCGGACTGCTTGAGCAACACCAGGATCAGACTTCCATGGGATCCGGATTGGTAGAGTTAAACCCAAAACAGATTAGACTTCCAACACATCTGGACTGCTAGAGGAAAACCTGGAGCGGATTTCACCTCCATGGGATCTGGACTGGAAGAGTAAAACCAGGAGCGGATCAGACTTCCATGGGATCTGGACAGCTAGAGTTAAACCCGGAGCGGATCCGACTTCTATGGTATCCGTACTGGAATAGTAAAACCCGGAGTGGATAAAACTTCCATGGGATCTGGACTGGTAGATTAAATCCTGTACAGATCAGACTCTAATGGGATCCTGATTGGTTGAGTAATTGCCTGAGCGGATCAGACTTCCATGCAATCCGGACTGGAAGGGTAAAACCCGACGCAGATCAGACTTCCAAGGGATCCGGACTGAAAGGGTAAAAGCCTGTGTGGATCAGATTTCCATGGGATCCAAACTCATAGCTAGATTAAACCCGGAGCAGTACTGACTCCCTTGGGATCCGGAAAGGTAGAGTAAATCCCAGAGCGGATCAGACTTTCATGGGATCCGGATTTGAAGAATAAAAGCCGGACCAGATCAGACTTCAATCGTACCCGAACTGGAACTGTAAAACCCGGACCGGATCTGACTTCCATGGGATCCGGACTGGAATAGTAAAATCCGGACCGGATCAGACTTCCATGCAATCCGGACTGGTTGTCACGCCCTCTGCAGCCAGAGGGCGCTCCTTCTCTGTCCTGTCCCTAGTTTCCGGTCTGCTGTCCTTCCTGTCCCTCTCTTTCCCTTGGGCACAGGTTTCTATACGGCATTCCTGAACTCTTTGCACTATGAGCCCGGGCCTTTTTCCCGTCTCGCCGCTACGCATATGGGTCTTTTTCCGCTCTCCTGCTCCCCACGGTTAGTCCCTTTGGACGTCCGTGACACTGGTAGAGTAAAACCCAGAGCGGCTCAGATTTCCATGGGATCCGAACTCGTAGCTAGATTAAACCCGGAGAAGTTCCAACTCACATGGGATCCAGACTTCTAGAGTAAAACCCGGAGCGGATCAGTCTCCCATGGGATCCAGAATGGTAGAGTATGTCCCGGACTTCCAAAAGATCTGGACTTCTAGAGTACAACCAGGAGCTATATAAAAATGTCTACCTACACATGTCTACATACATATATTTGTGTAAATACAAATACACAAACGAACACATTCAGATACACATTTGTGTACATACACTTGTGTACATACCGGGGGTTAATGAAAATTGGTGAAAATCTGCCCAAGCACTTAAGTCAATAAGTAAAGTATTTATTCATGAACCCCAACTTGCAGGTGTTTTTTCCAGAATTGAACAGAGCAATTGGTATAATTAGAGGCACACTTGTTTTCTGGCACAACTAAAAGAATAATAATTGAGGCACATTTTGTGAAATAAATATTTATTAATGATCACAAAAAAACAAATTACACTACACACAACAAAACTTACAACTCACAAGTTACAGTATGTACAGTATTTACTAAACAAGGTGTTTCAGAGGCCTAACATTCTGGTCACCCAGAAAGCCACAGACTGTTACTAAGCATTAAACTCTTAATGCCTACAGAGGCCACATAAGAGATAAGCTGCTTTCTAACTGAATACAATGCAACCTGTGGTTAAATCAATCTCTCTCTCTCTCTCTCTCTCTCTCTCTCTCTGCACCCCAGGTGCCACAAAATAAATGGGAGCCTATATCCTTATCCATAAAAAGCACCCTAAACGTTTCTAGCTGAGGTTGCCTGGTGCAAGCTTCAAGTCCCAACTCCTCCAGACTCTTCTCTCCACTCCTGCCCTGCTTCCTGTTTCTTCTTCTTCTGTGTGCTCTTAATGTGATTTTATATTGTGTGTCTGTACTGCTCCTTGACAGTCATTAACCCATTACTTACCTAGGGATACTAAGGTAAACTCTACAATTGTTTGTGCTCAAGAGAGCCCCCAGTACCTCAACAACAATCCACTCTGCTTTGAAGCTAGAAGTGTTTATTCTGCCAAGTGTCACAAATGTCATCTAAAATCCAAGAAACACTTCTCAGTCACCTAAAGCTGTAACAAAAAAAATGTCCCAAATTACTGCTTTCTTCATGTGCAGAGGGGTCATTAAAGTGGTGAAAAAAAGTAACAGATTTCAGCTTTTTCCTGAAGCATATTCATTATTTAGTCTTCCAATTTTAAATTCCCTAATTTAAGAGAAAACTAGTGTCCTTCACTGACAGAGCTCAGTGTTTTTCCAACTTGATTGCCAGCTCAGCAGGTGTGATCCTGGTCAGTACCTGGATAGGAGGTCTCCTGGGAAAAACTAACATTGCTGTTGGAAGAGGTGTTAGTGGGGCCAGCAGGGAGCGCTCACCCTGCGGTCTGTGTGGGTCCTAATGCCCCAGTATAGTGATAGAGACACTATGCTGTAAAAAGACGCTGTCCTTTGGATGAGACGATAAATTGAGGTCTTAACTGGCCAAATTTCCCTTTGATCTTTACCAAACATGGCCTCCTAATAATCTCCCTCTATGAATTTGCTTCATCACTCTGTTCTCCTCCCCACTGAGAGCTGGTGTGTGGGGAGCAGACTGGCGCACTCTGGCTGCCATCATATCATCCAGGTGGGGCTGCACACTGCTGGTGATGGAGGGGAGACCCCATTACCTGTAAAGCGCTTTTCAGGACACTCCGCTCAAAGCGCTTTACAGGTAATAGGGTCTCCACATTATATAAGTGTAAGCAATTATTATTATTATTATTATTATTAAAACAGAACAATAACAGGTTTTAAAACTAAAATAAACTAATAATAAAAGCAAAAAAACTTTGCCATGTTAAAATGATATTGAAGAATAATAGAAAATAACTAAAAGAGTTCCTATATTAAAATGAAACAAAACAACAATAACAGAACTGTAGTGCATCACACTAAAAGGCAAAAACAAATATTAGGTAAATAACTGAATAAAATGACTGTTAAAGTATAACAAGAGTACCAGTAGTTACGGTACTCTTGGGGGGGTTATGAAAATTGAAGAAAATCAGGAATTGACCAAGTCAATAATTAAAATATTTATTCATAACCCCCAACTTGTAAGTGCTTTTTCCAAAATATAACCCAACAGTTGGTATAATTAGAGGCAAGTGAATTTGTTGTTCTCTGGTACAACTATAGTGAGAGGAATAATAATCCAGGCACACTTGGTTAAACAAATATTTATTAATGATCACAAGACACAAACTACAATACACACAACAAAATATATAACACACAAGTTCCTCTATGTACAGTATTTACAAACAAGGTGTTTCAGAGGCCTAGCATTCTGGTCACCCAGAAAAAATGAACTGTATCACACTTCTTCGAACTGTATCACACTGCCTTTATACGTATTATACTGCCTTTATACTGTATCACTCTCTTCAAACTGTATCTCACTCCTTCATACTGTATCATACTGGATCCTGCCCACGAAGCTGTGCAGTTCAGCTCTATATTACTATAATGAACTTCATAATACTGCTCTTTGTAACTTCTCACACAATGTCTTTTTATAGTTCAGTAATTATTTACAATGTTAATTATTAATGCTCCTTTTTTGTAATGACAACAGCAAAATGACATCGTGACTTGAACAACTGGTACAGAGATTGCGGCGAGCCCAGTGCATTCTGGGTTATCTGTGACGACAGCGCGTCGGTGTCTCGATTTTGCCGGAAGTGTGCCTCCAGATTGTGTTCCGGGTGCCGCAGAGTGCAGAGAGCAGAGAGACGGTAAGCTGTTGCGGGACAGTTTCATTGATATCGGGCATTAATCGATCAGTACTGGAGGTGCAGGGTATGAGGCTGAGCTGCCTTTAAGGGCTTAAGCGGAAGGAGCGCGTTTCTCCCTGTGTGGGGCGCAGAAAGTTCAGACAGCAGCTGGGCAAAGTCACGGAGATTGTCTCTCGTCGCCAGGACAGAGAGCAGAGGGCAAGGGGTTCGAGTGTGAATCTGAATTATAGTCGGTCACTCGCCTGGCTGTCCGGGTGCAGCGCAACCTAGTCTGACTAATAGTTTTTGATCACGTAATAGTACAGACGTCACTGCGTGCACGATTTGGGCCAGTTGGTGCACCTCGTGCGAATTACTTTAGTTTTAACATTATCTGGAAATGAAAAAAGTAATTGCTGAATTCAATAGCAAGTCTTTCTATTCAACTTAAGCTTTACCGTGCCGCGAAAAGGTATTTGCCTCCTTCCTGATTTCCTCTATCACTGCAGAGTTTTGACACTGAATGTTTTCAGGTCTTCAACCAAAATCTAATATCAGATAAAGGCAACACGAGTGAACAAATAAGATATTTTCTTTACTAGTTCAGGTGGGTAGCTGTGTCAGCATGCGTAGGCTGCAAAGGAACAAGTAAAGGTGTATTCCTGCTGAAAAGAGAAGAAAGAAAACAACGTTTTGGCCGTAGAGTCTTCTTCAGGTGTGCTCACTGGCACTGTGTGAAAAAATAATTGCCAGTAATTTAATCAACCCAGTTAAAGGAATAATTAGTCAGCTGATTGAACAGCCATCCCTGCTCAATATCAACCTTACTTATTTTGACCCTTACCATCAGAGTCAAGTTGCCTGCACAAAGATTTGACAAGAACATTATGCCACAATCAAAGGAAATTCCTGAAGGGAAAAGTTGTTGATATCTATCAGTCTGGAAGGGTTACAAAGCCATTTCTAAGGCTCTGGGACTCCACCGTACCACAGTGAGAGACAATCTCCAATGGAGAACACTTGAAACAGTAGTGAATCTTCCCAGGAGTGGCCGGCCTGCCAACATTTCTCTAAGGGCGCAGCATAAAATCATCCAGGAAGTCACAAAAGATCCTAAAAAACATTCAAAGAACTGCAGGCTTCTCGTGCCTCACCTAAGGTCAGTGTTCATGACTCCACAATCAGAAAGAGACTGGGCGAAAATGGGCTTCATGGGAGAGTAGCAAGGCAGAAACCACTGCTAACCAAGAAAAACATAAACACTCATTTGCCAAGTAGCACCTGGATCATCCCCAAGCCTTTTGGGAGAATGTTCTATGGACAGATGACTCGAAAGTGGAACTTTGTGGACAACATGAGTCCCATTATGTCTGGTGTAAAGCAAACACAGCACTCCACAGTAAGAACATACCCACAGTCAAACATGGTGGTGGTACTGTGATGGTTTGGGGATGCTTTGCTGCCTCAGGACCTGGACAACTTGACATAATTGAAAGAGCCATGAATTCTGTTCTGTATCAGAACATTCTTATGGCGAATGTCCAGTCATCTGTCCGTGAGCTGAAGCTGAAGCATAGCTGGGTCATGCAGCAAGATAATGATCCAAAACACAAAAGCCAGTCCACATCAGAATGGCTGAAAAGAAGCAAAGTGAAAGTTTTGGAGTGGCCTAGTCCAAGTCCAGACCTAAACCCAATAGAGCTGCTGTGGCAGGACCTGAAATGAGCAGTTCATGTTCCAAGACCTACCAGTGTTTCTGAATGAAAGCAGTTCTGTGAGGAAGCGTGGGCTACAATTCCTCCACAGCGATGTGAAAGACTGATATTGAATTATAGGAAGAGTTTGGTTGCAGTCATTGCAGTTAAAGGTGGCACAACCAGTTACTAAGTGTACAATTACTTTTTCACACAGGGAATATGGGTGTTGGCTAACTCTGTTTATTAAATAAATGAAAAGATCATAATAAAAAAGCATAATTTGTTCACTCAGTTTCCCTTTATCTAATACTAGATTTTGTCTAAAGATCTGAGATCATCCAGTGTGACAAATAAGCAATAATAGAGGAAATCAGGAAGGGGGCAAATACTTTCTCAAGGCACTGTATATCCTCTGGGGGAAGCTTGTTGAACACAACAATACAAGAAAAATAAACGTCGCCCAACAAAGTACAGCAGTGTTTTGTGAGATAAGAGCATTATTTTGCACTGTTTGAGAGTAAGCTTACAAAGGTGATGGGTGTAGTGTGGACTGTACTATTATATTATCCACGGATTCAGTAAACACTGACGTGATGCCTTGTCGTTTCGAGCTGACGAACATCTGTTTTTGCAGTGCTCTCATCGCGGCCCTTCTATGTTACTATTTGCCCATGGATATAGCTGTCAGCTCTTCAGCGATGAACACTCAGAAATTAACTGGAGGCTTATTTAGCTTCAGGAAATTGTGGGTTTTCTGTAAAGAAGAGTATCACAAGTTATCAAGCGGTAGAGGCCCACTGGGTTCATTTAAGAACTTGGCAAAAGAAGCTTTGAATTGGTTTAGTTATGAAACTACTAACTAATCAAGATGGCATGAATTGTTCATCTTGAGCATGAATTGTTGCTCTCTCTCTCTCTCTCTCTCTCTCAGTGCAGTGTCAGTGTACAGTAGTGTGCAGGAGGAGTGTGTGTATTAACCCCTCTCTCTCAGTGCAGTGTCAGTGTACAGTAGTGTGCAGGAGGAGTGTGTGTATTAACCCCTCTCTCTCTCAGGGCAGTGTCAGTGTACAGTAGTGTGCAGGAGGAGTGTGTGTATTAACCCCTCTCTCTCTCTCTCTCTCTCTCTCTCTCAGTGCAGTGTCAGTGTACAGTAGTGTAGAGGAGGAGTGTGTGTATTAAACCCTCTCTCTCAGTGCAGTGTCAGTGTACAGTAGTGTGCAGGAGGAGTGTGTGTATTAACCCCCCTCTCTCTCTCTCTCTCTCTCTCAGTGCAGTGTCAGTGTACAGTAGTGTGCAGGAGGAGTGTGTGTATTAACCCCTCTCTCTCAGTGCAGTGTCAGTGTACAGTAGTGTGCAGGAGGAGTGTGTGTATTAACCCCTCTCTCTCTCTCAGTGCAGTGTCAGTGTACAGTAGTGTGCAGGAGGAGTGTGTGTATTAACCCCCCTCTCTCTCTCAGTGCAGTGTCAGTGTACAGTAGTGTGCAGGAGGAGTGTGTGTATTAACCCCTCTCTCAGTGCAGTGTCAGTGTACAGTAGTGTGCAGGAGGAGTCTGTGTATTAACCCCTCTCTTTCTATCACAGATGGCTCAGAGAGTGTTTTTGCTGCGGAAGGTCTGGACGCTGTCCCTCAGAGAGTTCCACGTCCCTCGACACCTCGGTCTCTCATCCTCTCCCCTTCCTTCCATTCCTCACTCCCTCCCTCTCTGCTCCTTTTCCTTGCACTCCCTCTCCCCAACCCGTAACCTGTCTCTTTCTGTGCGCCGAACGCTGTCATTCAACGTGCAGGACTCTGAGGATTTCACAGAGAGAGTCATCAATAGCAGCCTGCCAGTTCTAGTGGACTTCCATGCACAGTGAGTCATGTCCAGCCTGTCCACACTGGCCAGGCGCAGTCGCCAGTACACACTGCACTGTGCCACACTGTCCAGTCGCAGTCACCAGTACACACTGCACTGTGCCGCACTGTGCCACACTGTCCAGACGCATTCACCGGTACACACTGCACTGCACTGGGCCACACTGGCCAGACCCAGTCACCAGTACACACTGCACTGCACTGGGCCACACTGGCCAGACGCAGTCACCAGTACACACTGCACTGCACTGGGCCACACTGGCCAGACGCAGTCACCAGTACACACTGCACTGCACTGGGCAACACTGGCCAGACGCAGTCACCAGTATGCACTGCACTGTGCCACACTGGCCAGGCGCAGTCACCAGTACACACTGCACTGTGCCACACTGGCCAGACGCATTCACCAGTACACACTGCACTGCACTGGGCCACACTGGCCAGGCGCAGTCACCAGTACACACTGCACTGGGCCACACTGGCCAGACGCAGTCACCAGTATGCACTGCACTGTGCCACACTGGCCAGACGTAGCCACCAGTACACACTGCACTGCACTGCACTGGGCCACACTGGCCAGACGCAGTCACCAGTATGCACTGCACTGTGCCACACTGGCCAGGCGCAGTCACCAGTACACACGGCACTGCACTGGGCCACACTGGCCAGACGCAGTCACCAGTATGCACTGCACTGTGCAACACTGGCCAGACACAGTCACCAGTACACACTGCACTGCACTCTCATTCTAGTATAAGTGCCGACTCTGATGCTCCAGTTACGTGGAGACCTCTCATGTCTGTTTGTCCAGTGATCTGTGTTGACAGGGTGTAAATAATGTTAAGGGGAGAAGAGGTGAACTGCTTTTCATGGGCCCATGCACTACATAAGCATTACGGTCACTTTTTTGCTTCCCAGTTACTGTCTGTGAAATCATTACTTGAAAAGAGTAGGGCAATGGATAGTATTTTACAGTTAGTGTGGCATTAAAAGGTGCCATCTCTTGTCATTCGATATCTTAGTGCCAATGGCATTTGTATTTGATTGCACACCCTGTTGTCTGTGGCCACACTGCATCGCAGAGGCAAGTGACACTCCAGAGTGAAACCGTGTGGATCGCAGGCCCGTATCTGTGCACTGGCTGCCCTGTAATCCCTTTCTGTGGCTGCAGGTGGTGTGGCCCTTGTAAAATTCTGGGACCACGGTTGGAGAAGGCAGTTGCCAAGCAGAAGGGTCGTGTTGCTATGGCAAAGGTGGACATTGATGATCACACAGACTTGGCTATCGAGTATGGGGTAAGAGACCACACAGTGTGAGGAAGTGTGTGTCAGTGTGTGTATCGGTGTATTCATTGGAACCAGGTTTCTCAGCCTGCAGTTCTGGTGCCCTTATAGACTCAATGCTTGGATACAGAGTGGACGGGTGGACTGTTCATCCCATGACATGTGAAGCAGTCTTTGCAGAGATTAGTTTGGCTATGTTATGAACTGCCCATTAATTGTCTGTATAGGAGTTGAAATCTAGCATCTCACACAGGCCTAACAGCACAGTAAGCCTTTTTGCTCAATTGTGCTGCCTTTTCCTCTCCAGGTGTCTGCTGTGCCCACTGTGATCGCGATGAAGGGTGGAGACGTTATTGACAAGTTTGTTGGCATCAAAGATGAGGACCAGCTGGACACCTTTGTCAGAAAGCTGATTGGCCAGTGAGGCTGGTCACATGTCTCATGCCCTTGACCCTGCTGTGAACTCTAACCTTAGAGTACGCCCTTATACCCTCAGCTTCTCCTGACTGTCTGTCTCTCTGTCGCTGTCTGTCTCCCTGTTCCTGTCCTACAGTCTGTCTCTCTCTCTCTCTCTCTCCCTCTGGCTGTGTCCGTCCGTGACTCTGTCCTTTCTGAGTGACATGGGAGAGCTGCCGTGAGTCACAACACCCCAAATTGTTGTCTTTCCTGCCTGACTAACTTCACTGTGAGGATCAGCAGTCTGTAATTTTGAAGCAGAATCATCAGCAGACTCATACCAACACCACAGTCATTCCATATTTTACCTGACAGAACTAACTGCAGTGTGAGCTTGATTACGTATCTGAGGTATCTCTGGGTGGAGTGGTGGCTCTGTGGCTCAGGATTTGTCTCTGTGGCTGGAAGGTTGCCGGTTCAAATCCCGTGGCTGGCAGAGGAATCCTACTCCGTTGGCCCGTGAGCAAGGCCCTTAACCCCCACTGCTCCAGGGGCGCTGTATAAATGGCTGACCCTGCGTTCTGACCCCCAGCTTCTCTCCCTGTCTGTGTGTCTCATGGAGAGCAAGCTGGGGTTTGTGAAAAGACAAATTCCTAATGCAAGAAATTGTATATGACTAATAAAGTGATCTCTTATGAACACTCACTGACCCAGCAATCTGAGATGCTGCTAGCAGGACTACTTTGGACTGATGTTAGTGTGATTTAGATTAGTTATCAACTTGACTGATTCATATTCTTGTATTAACAGTCAGAGTTCATATTAACATATGAACAGTCAGAGTTCATCTTCAGGCTTAACAAAGTGCCTAGCCTGTGAGAGGCACACTGAGACTCAGCTTGTCAGAGCAGAAGCTAGAAACTGGGTGTGTTGAGATACTTTATTACTTGTATGCATTTCTGCATCTGACCACATGGGGGGTTCCTAACATGGAGGTCACAGTTCTGACTGCTTAGCAATGTTACCGTACTGGTATTATAGGTTATAAATTAGTTTATCGGTACAGTTTAACCAGGAGGGGCTCATCTTGCTGTGCAGTGTAGTTGGAACTGGGTGGTGAGGAGTCACAGCTGGCACATTGTTGTTTCAGGAGGATGTAACAGGCTATAATACAGTGTGACCAACAGCCCCACAGTCTCAGTGTCTACAATACAGTGTGACCAACAGCCCCACAGTCTCAGTGTCTACAATACAGTGTGACTCACAGCCCCACAGTCTCAGTGTCTACAATACAGTGTGACCAACAGCCCCACAGTCTCAGTGTCTACAATACAGTGTGACATACAGCCCCACAGTCTCAGTGTCTACAATACAGTGTGGCATACAGCCCCATAGTCTCAGTGTCTACAATACAGTCTGACATACAGCCCCACAGTCTTAGTGTCTACAATATAGTGTGACCAACAGCCCTATGGTCTCAGTATCTATAATACAGTGTGACTCACAGCCCTATGGTCTCAGTGTCTACAATACAGTGTGACTCACAGCCCCACAGTCTCAGTGTCTTGATACAGTGTGACCAACAGCCCCACAGTCTCAGTGTCTACAATATAGTGTGACATACAGCCCCACAGTCTCAGTGTCTACAATACAGTGTGACTCACAGCCCCAGTCTCAGTGTCTTGATACAGTGTGACTTACAGCCGTACGGTCTCAGTGTCTACAATACAGTGTGACTCACAGCCCTGTAGACTCCATCGATCGATTCTTCAGTGCTGTTCATGACAGGAGAATCTGCATCTCTGGTCTACTGTCACTTTATTTGTTTACTGTGAAACTATGTAAAAGGAGAGAAAGTGAAGATTTATGTAAGGTTAGACTTGAGAATTTATTTTAATAAATGTTATAATTGAAGAACTTGGAGAGGAATATTCATGCCTGAGTTTGGAGGTACTGACCCGGTGGTTCAGAATCGCAGCTGCTCTTGGAACATGGAAAGGTGCTGTGGGCTCAGGCCTCTCTGGACGCCTCAGCTGGAGCTGACGGTCAGTCAGGATGCTGCGCCTGCTTCTGTGATGCACACTGCTGACCAGGACACTTTCCCCAACTGGAAATTAGATTTCCAATTAGATTATCGCTTTCAGAGCTCTTGTAGCTGGTAACTGTCAGAAAGTCAATCAGAGAAAGGTTAATACACTACTACTGTACACTGACACTGCCCTGAGAGAGAGGGGTTAATACACACACTCCTCCTGCACACTACTGTACACTGACACTGCCCTGAGAGAGAGAGGGGTTAATATACACACTCCTCCTGCACACTACTGTACACTGACACTGCCCTGAGAGAGAGAGGGGTTAATACACACACTCCCCCTGCACACTACTGTACACTGACACTGCACTGAGAGAGAGAGGGGTTAATACACACACTCCTCCTGCACACTACTGTACACTGACACTGCACTGAGAGAGAGAGGGGTTAATACACACACTCCTCCTGCACACTACTGTACACTGACACTGCACTGAGAGAGAGGGGTTAATACACACACTCCTCCTGCACACTACTGTACACTGACACTGCACTGAGAGAGAGAGGGGTTAATACACACACTCCTCCTGCACACTGACACTGCCCTGAGAGAGAGAGGGGTTAATACACACACTCCTCCTGCAGTAAGAGAGGTGTCAGTCCTCTCCTGACTCTGTTTCCTGTCAGGGTAGATATAGCTCTTCCCTCTCCGTTGTTGTTGTGTAATTAAAATTCCTTTCTAATGAGAGGGAATGTTCTCATTGATCCCTGGTGGCATTTCATTCTCTTTCACTGCTTCTAACACAATATTCTGCCAACGCAGGCGGCTGTAAGAGCAGAGACACACCTTCCCTGCACTTTGAGCTGCAGATCCTCTCTCTCTGCCCAGGTGTGCGCTGTTCTGCTCGGGAGGAGGGCAGACGGCTGAGGAATGTGAAGCTGCCAGAGTAACTTTACACCCCTTCCGCTGAGACAAAAGAGCAGCCCACCCCTCCCCCTCTCGAGCAGGGCGCCGCTCTGTTACCATATAAGGAAGAAAAGAGAGCCCTGCCAGCGAGCTGCCGCGCTGCTGCTCTGCTGGGGAGTGTGGCGCGAGGCTGTGAGCCGCGTACCTGTCAGCCTCACGCCAAGCACAGAGCGTCAGGCAGGAAGGGACTCGGAGCCCAGACAGCGCAGCGTGGTCTCCTGCCGATCTGCGCTGCGCTGTGTCGCTGGCAGGGCCCAAGCGCCGCTCAGGGACTCCGCTCCAGTTCAGACATGAAACCTTTGCCCTGACAAGGTACAGGCTGGGGGAGGGGTGTGCCCCCCCTTTCCCCTGCATTCCTGAGCATTGTGAGTCAACACCCCCCTCCCTCTTCCTGTCCTGCAGCCGGGGAGAGGGTGACCGCAGAGCTGTGTGTCTGCACTGGACTGGTATCTGTCTCCTCGGGGATAGTTCTCAATCTGCTTGATTGTGGCGAGATTTATCCCTCCACGTACTCTGACTTTATAAGCTCCGCATCTGTAATCATATTGAAAACTGATGTGGAAATAAGGCAGCAAGGGACAGGAGTCCAATCAGCCATCTTTCTTGTTTAGTAGTTTAGTAATGTATATAAGAGTCCAGAGTTTGGGTCTCAACCACATAACTAGTAAGCCTGTCTCAGACACCCACAACTCTTTGTGTAAAGAAGTGTTTTCTGTTATCCAGCCTAAATAAAATCTCCAGTTTCCATATGGGCTGTTGTGGGCTGAAGAGACAGAGCTCCTGTACCCTGTCTGTACAGGACAATCCCTCACAACAGGATCCTCATCCGTCATCTTCATCACACCAGTGAGCACTCAGACCTGCAGGGTGCCCCTCTCTCGGACCAGAGAGTATCGTCATGACTGGCTGTCCCAGTCCTGTCACAGAGGGCAGTTGCAGCCTGTAGGAGCATCGGGCTCAGCAGGTTGGTCGGTGCCGTCGAGTGGCTGATGAAAGGAAGTTTCCTCAGTGTTTCAGTCTTTCATACAAGAAATATCACATTCAAATGTTCTCCTGCTGAATGAGCTTTTGCACAGGTCCTGTTCACTCCAGAGGGCTTCTGTGCTTCCTTTCCCTCAGCCTGGCACCAGCGAGAGAGCAAGGAACTAAGAGAGGAAGACAGGGCAGAGAGAGACAGGAGCAGAGAGAAAGACAGGGTCAGGGAGAGAGACAAGGGGCAGAGAGAGAGACGGGCAGGGAGAGAGACAAGGGGCAGAGAGAGAGACGGGCAGGGAGAAAGACAGGGGCAAAGAGAGAGACAGGAGCAGGGAGAGACAGGTGCAACGGGTGCAGGGCCGAATCAGGTCAGTACCCACTATTGATAAAAACACAGAAAAGAGTATTAAAGTATTGGCTACACCTAAAAAACAGCGACCAAAATTCCTACCACCACAACTCAGACTCAAGCACATCACAGCACAGATCAAACAGCAATATCTCACACACTGGGACACACACACAAACACAACATAAACTGGAATGCTACAGAACCCTAACCAGACAATACACACTAGCCGAATATTTGACCAAGATAAGAAACAACAAACAGAAACAGACCCTGACGAGGTACAGGCTCAGTGACCACAGCCTGGCCATAGAAACTGGACACAGGCAGACCTGGCTGCCCAGAGAGGACAGGCTGTGCTCCCACTGCCAGCGGGGAGAAACAGAGACAGAGGTGCACTTCCTACTGCACTGTGACAGATACTCTGGGATTAGAGAAACTCTTCCCTAAATTCAGAAATCTAGTGCCAGAGTTCCCACACCTGCCAGAATCACAACGGGTCCCAATCCTACTGGGAAAGGGAGGAGGGAACTCAGCTGAACTGGCAGCCCAGTATGTGATCTCCTGTCACAGCCTGAGGAACAGTGAGTCTGTCTCCCAATAATGCTCCATCTGTCTACAGTATATGTAAATATTTTATGATATGTCTTTGTTGTAAATGTCTGTAATGTCTGTAGACTTCATTTCACTTTTATTTTCTGTTTTGTTTCATGTGAATTCAGAGTTCCCACACCTGCCAGAATCACAACGGGTCCCAGTGTGTGACTGTGTGTGACGATGTGTGACTGAGGTGTGAACCTGTTACTCGATAATAATAATACAGTGTGTGATCTCCTGTCCCAGCCTGAGGAACAGACAGTGAGCCTGTCTCTCAATAATAATACAGTGTGTGATCTCCTGTCCCAGCCTGAGGAACAGACAGAGTGTGGGAACTCTGGGACTAGATTTCTGAATTTAGGGAAGAATGTTTCTCTAATCCCAGAGTATCTGTCACAGTGCAGTAGGAAGTGCACCTCTGTCTCTGTTTCTCCCCACTGGCAGTGGGAGCACAGCCTGTCCTCTCTGGACAGCCAGGTCTGCCTGTGTCCAGTGTCTCTGGCCAGGCTGTGGTCACTGAGCCTGTCCCCTCTGGACAGCCAGGTCTGCCTGTGTCGCCCAGTTTCTATGGCCAGGCTGTGGTCACTGAGCCTGTACTTTGTCAAGGTCTGTTTCTTTTTGCTGTTTCTTATCTTGGTCAAATCTTCAGCTAGTGTGTATTTAGGGTTCTGTAGCATTCCAGTTTATGTTGTGTTTGTGTGTGTGTGTCCCAGTGTATGAGATATTGCTGTTTGATCTGTGCTGTGATGTGCTTGGGTCTGAGCTGTGGTGCTCTAGCAGTACTGTCCTGAGGCTGGCTGGTGTCAGTGAGCCTCAGGACCAGCTGGCTCAGGGGGCTCTGTTTTGGGCTCAGCTCTTGGCTCAGCAGGACTTTGTGGTGGTAGGAATTTTGGTCTCGGTTTTTTAGGTGTAGCCAATACACTCTCTCACTCTCTCAGATACACTCTCTGTCTCAGTCACACACTGTCTCAGACACATACTCACTCTCACAGACACACACAGTTTGTGTTGACCAGCTGTTAATTTAGAAACACCAATCAACGCTGAACACCATGTATTTGGATACATTTTGAGCTGGGCAGCTATCTGTGTGGAGTTTGCATGTTCTTCTCCATGTGCAGGTTTGCTCCCAGTGTCCAGAGTCAGCTCAGGTAAGAGGAGTGCCAGTCTGTGTGTCCCCAATCGCCTGAACTGGCATGTACTGTGGCGCTGGCCCCTGGGGAGCCAGAGGGCTGGTTCTCGCGGGGCGCCAGGCCTGACTCCACGGCCTCAGGCAGCAGGACAGAGGTACCAGCGCAGGGGAGGCACCTGCTGAAACAGCCATCTATCCCGGCGCAGGGGAAGAGATTCGCAGACCTGCAGCTCAACTCTCCCAGCAGTCTCTGGAGCTCTGCAGAGGGGGTGATACCCACTGCAACAGACAACCCAACCAAATAATTACAGACCAGTATGTCTGCCTTCTGTGGCATATCAAGTAATGGAAACAATAATCAGAAGAAAACCAGGGGATCATCAGTATTAAAAAGAACATCCTAGTCAATGTGGATTTTAAAAAGACAGATCTCTTTAACTACCGTGTTCCTTGATCAGCAGGAAACAGAGCGAGCGCCACTGGGCATTCAGATCTTCAGAAGGCCACTGACAGTGTTGCTGCCAACAGATGTACTGTCAGGTGTGTCCGGACCGTGACAACGAGGGGGACCTTCCTCCGTCGGAGTGTTGTTAAATGGGACATGATTAGAAATGCGATCAACGCAGATACGGAGGCGGCCAGCTCCTCTAACATTTTGGCGCACACGGGACTCGAGGGTGACTAATTACTGTGGAAGCAGGCAGGAAAGGTGTCTGCAGGGAGATGTTTGATGCCGCTGGCAGTCATACTTATATGGTAATAAACTTATCCCGCACATACCTCTCTAATTAAACACTTAGCTCTGCCTCCGAGCCCCGGGAGCAGCACCCTCAAGCCACGCCCCCATGCCGCTCCGCCATTGGCCGGTCCGGCCCAGATTGACCGGCTCCGATTGGGCGGGGGGCGTGGCGGGGAGCCTGGCCCCGCCCCGCGGCCGCGCCCTGCCCGGTCCCAGCCAGTCTGTGCGGAAGCAGCCGCTCAGGCCGAGAGGAGACGAGCGCTCGCTGCTGCTGCGCGCTTCCACCGAGCAAACCGAGAATCCGAGCTGCAACGCAACTGCTTTGTCGCCGCCGAGCTGGGACAGCGGGACGGGGAGCCGACCGAGTTCAGAAGGGTTTCTGCCGATTCTCTGTTCGTCGTCGGCCCAGGTAAAGTGCCCTGTGTCAGCCTGAGCCGGACCGGGAACTTCGTGCTCTTGCGCTTCGTCACCGGCGGCTGAGCGGGCGTGGGGCGCTGCCGTGCTCGGGCTCATTACAGGAAGTGCGCCGGGAGGGGGCCGGGGTCCGACTCGTACGGGTCGCGCACGCCGGGTTAGTGGGGTCCTGCGGGCTGCTGGGCTTGGGGGTGTTTCCGGGGTCGCGGTGGGTCTGTTTGCCGGGCTGCCGGCTGCTCCGACGGTCTCCGGGGCGGGAGGGACGGAGAGACACGGGACCCCGAGCTGTCAGGGTCAGGACCAGGTCACTCGGGCCGGGAGCGGGCTTGTCTGGTCTCATTCTGCTCACGCCCTGCAGAAACACGCGTGTTTTAGGACCTGCACCCTCACTGCCAGCTCAGGTGAAACAGCGACGCGCCGCCGCGGTGCGGCTCCAGTCCGGGTTTTCCTGGCGCCCGGGCTGAGCGGGTGACACTCGTGCCGTGAGGTGTGGAGACCCGGGAGCAGCAGCCGCACCCTCACCTCTCCGGGATGATCTCATCCACGGGGAAGTGGCGCTGGCCACGGCGCGAGCCGCGACTGCAGGGCTGGTGGGCGAGCTCGCGGCCGGTCCACGGCACGCCGCGGCGGTTCCGAGTCCGGGTCCGGGGTCCTGCCTCCGCAGGAAATGTCTGTTATCGCAAGCCCGGGAGGCTCATTTCCGGCCGGTCTCCCCTAAGCCTGATCTTTTCACGGGCGTGGGGGAGACTCGAGTGGAAAAATTTGGGGGAAAAAGCGGGACGGGTCGACCGCGACCGGCGGTGTCTGGAGTCTGAGGTCAGGGTCAGGGGTTCAGATACAGCCAAGTGTTTTGTCACAGTTAGAATATTTCTGGGTCCAGGCCCGACCCAGTCCTGGTTTCACCCTGTGCTGGGTGCTGGAGACATCCCGCATTTCTTGGCACTGTAGTGTTTGGACTGGGCCTCCCCAGAACTGCCCTGCCTGACGTCTCTGGCTCCAGGAGTCTGTTAGTGTACCTGGCCTCTGGCAACGATGTCACTTCCTCCCTGTGCAATGGTGCTCTGAGTGTGATGTCACTTCCTCTCTCTGTATTGGAGCTCTCAGGCACCTGGGCGGATGTGGACACACGTCCTACAACAGGAAGTTGAGGCGCGGTGCTGCACCAAGCAGCCGAAAGTGTTCTGTGTCACCAGGCTTGCAGACAGCCCATGGGAGAGAGAGGGGTTTGGGGGGGCAGTGAGGTTGAGGGTGAGGGGGACAGTGAGGGTAAGGGGGTTTGGGGTGAGGGGGACGGTGAGAGGGTTTGGGGGGACAGTGAGGGGTTTGGGGTGAGGGGGAAGGGGACAGTGGGGGTAAGGGGGTTTGGGTTGAGGGGGATGTTTATAGTGAGGGTGTTGTCAGGCTCACTGTGGGTGGGGGTGAATATGCTCTGCAGAGCAGTGGCAGGCGAGGGGCTGCAGGTTTTCACCTATAAGGCTTTACATGGCTTGGCACCTCAATACCTGTCTGAACTTTTATCGCCCTACTCCCCACCTCGCAACCTCCGCTCTTCAAATTCTGCCCTCCTTACTGTCCCCCAAGCCCGTCTACATTGTATGGGTGACAGGGCCTTCTCCTGCTATGCCCCCAAGCTCTGGAACTCTTTGCCCAAGGATATCAGAGAGTCACCTTCTCTAAACTCCTTCAAATCCAGACTCAAAACCCTCTTCTTTAGAAAAGCCTTTACTGAACTGGTTCCATTCTTCACCCCTCTGCTCTTCTTAGTACCACCTTCCACGGTCTCCTTTATTGTTATTGTTGTATTGTTATAATTATAATTGTGTCCTATCTTGTGAAATCTTCTTATTTATTGTTGTAGTCTTCTTATTTATTGTTATTGTCATCCTGTAAAGCGCTTTGAGAAGCCACCTTTAAAGGCGCTATATAAAATAAAGTTTGTTTATTATTATTATTTTCTCAGCAGTGTCTCTGTGACTGAGGTGCATGTGCACAGTGCCCCAGTGGTGCCCCCTGGGGGTCAGGGAGGGGGTTACAGTAGGTGAGCACGGTCTCATCCGTGCTGGGCAGATGGGCTCCTAGACACCTGGAGTCCATCTTGGCTTTTCTCAGCAGCTGAAAGCTTCTGAGTCTGTTCTGGTGGAGCAGAAAAGCAGCTGTTTCTGTTCCTGAACAGCGGTTCCTTCGGGTGCTCCTGTTCGAGGGCCTGTGGCGGGTGGTAAAACCTGGGGTGGATCTGGCTGCAGGGGACACTGCAGTCATGTCCTGTGAAACTGTGGATGAGCAGCGCTGGCCGTGCCGCCAGACAGCCACGTGATCTGGGTCTGCGGATCCAGAGGGGGGCGCACAGCCGGCAGCAGGGGGAGGAGCGTGGCTCTTCCATACCCCGGTACCGGTCCTGCTGTGCGATGCTCAGGGCCGAGCCCTGGGTGTTTGTGCGTGCTCTGTTGTGTGCGTGGAATTGGGCAGCTGTGTCGCAGTCTTGGGTGAGTGGCCTGTGTGTGCTGGAGGAGAGGTATTCATGGTGGCTCTGACCCTGGCGTTGGGCAGTCTGAGGCAGGGGGAGTGTCCTTAGCACAGAGCTCTCTCATCTCCCCTCGTACACTGGCCTGCCTGCCGCCGTCCCTCTGTCCTGAAGACCCGGTCAGTGTCCGGAACAGGACAGAGGACAAGAGCGCAGGTGCAGTTCTGTCCTGGACTGTGTGGGCGTGGCCGATAATGAGATTGCAGGAGCTGCTGGCTCCCTGTGCTGACTTGTCCTCGAGCTCGGTAGACATTCCTGCTCTCTGCACTCCGTCAGGAATGAGCTGCTCTCCTCATTGCCTGGGGCCCCGCTGACTGCTCACTTCCTGGTTGGAAGTTTTCCCTGTATCCTTATCTGTATCCCTTATCTCCCTGTGTGGCTGTGGGCTATCGAGGGGCAGAGACACTGGTAGCCGGCACTCGTGCTCTCAGTCCTGATGGCTTGTCTGCTGAGCAGGGTACCGACAGTGTCAGCGGTTCTGCTGCAGGACAGCCCAGTGGCAGCAATTATGTACCTATTAGTTCACTGGCTGTCTGGTCAGCAGAAGCTCTTCCTGGAGTGTCCAGTGGGGGGCACTCACAGGCTGCATCCTTCCTCCAGTGCTGCTGCTGTCTCAGTGTCCTCTGATTGAATGCAAATGAGGCTCCAGCCACATAATTTGAGTGCCGGTGTGTTTAATGGTGTTGAGCAGCTGCTTGCTTAGCAGTGGGCCCAGTGGGGTGTGTTGTCAGTCTGGGCTGTGCCCTATGATCCCAGCACCAGGGCTTGATCAGCAGCAGCCTGTGTCTGTGTGAAGAGGAGAGCTCTGAAGGTGTATCCGCCTGAGAGCAAGGGAGTGTGTCGCACAGCAGAGAGAATGAGCCAGGTCTGCTGTGACTTTCGCCTGCAGGGCTCATGGTCTGGCCTGATGCTGGTCTCTGCCTGTGCTGACAGCAGCTGCATTTCTGGAATTCTCTCCTTATCCATTAGTGAGTGGAATGGTAGGAATGTGTCCCAGAGGACAGGGGAAACGGAGAAGGCAGCCCGGGTCGGTGCAGAAGGGCCTGGGTTGGATCAGGGCCTCCCTGCTGCCCTGCGGGTGGGGGGGGTGATGAGTGTGTGGGTACTGTTCTCAGGGTGGAGGTGTGATGAGCACTGTGTTCAGGGTAGGGGTGTGTGTACTTTGGGGCGCACTATGTTTAGGGTAGGGGTGTGTGTACTTTGGGGAGCGCTGTGTTCAGGGTGGGCGTGGGAAGCACTGACTTCCTCAGCTGTGGGGTCACGGGGGTCATGGGAAACTGGAGAGGGAGAAGAGCTCTCATCTTCAGACTCGGCGAGCTCTGTTGCAGTGAGCAGTGAGTAAGTACTGCTAATCAACAACATAAATACTGTTAGTTATTTCCATCCGTTTCTGAAAAAAACATCCGAGACTGGCTCTCTGCTCCTTAGGCTGTGACAGGAGATTGCATACTGGGCACAGGGTGCGGTCCTGCAGTCCTCCAGTTTGTGTGTCTCTCCCAGTGAGGGAGGCAGTGCTGGTCAGTGTGTGCTGTGCTGTGTGGTGGGTGTTGCTGTAGCTGGCTGTTGTCAGAGAGCTTCAGGACCAGCTGGCTGAGGGCTCTTCTCTGGGCTCAGCTCTGGCTCAGCAGGGTCTTGTGATGCTGGGAGCTGTGCTCACTGGTTCTCAGGGGTGACCAGTATTTTCTTGCTGTCTTCTGTATGTTGATCAGCAGTGGGAATCTGCCTATTCAGCCTAGGATTTGTTTCTGTCTCTATCCTTATTCTGGTAGAGCAACTGCCCTGTTCTTATCTGCAGGAATCAGAGTAGTTAATGGGCAGAGCAGCAATTTATCCCTCCACACGCACAGACACGCACATGCACAGACATGCGCACAGACACACACACACACCCTTTCCTGTTGTTCAGTACTCCTGACAGACGGTGGGGGGAGGGAAAAAGGCTGAATCTTTGTATTTAGCAACAGTGTGACCTGGTGTGGTCTTTGTACAGATTAGATCTCTCCCTTCTTGCCTCTGGGTTTATAGGTCTCTCTCTTTCCTGAGCCTGTAAAACTCTTTATGTTCATCTCTCCCAGTCCTGAGCCTGTTTCTTTCAGATTTTTTTAATTCAAGCAGCTTTATTGGCATGACTGATGAATTTCAGTGTTGCCAAAGCAGATACAATTAACATGACATCTACAGATGTTGACAATACAAATACATGTCAGGACACTTACATACAACATATAGAACATTACTGAGAGACAGGCTCACTGTTCCTCAGGCTGGGACAGGAGATCGCACACTGTATTATTATTATTGAGAGACAGGCTCACTGTCTGTTCCTCAGGCTGGGACAGGAGATCATACACTGTATTATTATTATTGAGAGACAGGCTCACTGTCTGTTCCTCAGGCTGGGACAGGAGATCACACACTGTATTATTATTATTATTGAGACACAGGCTCACTGTCTGTTCCTCAGGCTGGGACAGGAGATCACACACTGTATTATTATTATTATTGAGACACAGGCTCACTGTCTGTTCCTCAGGCTGGGACAGGAGATCACACACTGTATTATTATTATTGAGAGACAGGCTCACTGTCTGTTCCTCAGGCTGGGACAGGAGATCACACACTGTATTATTATTATTGAGAGACAGCCTCACTGTCTGTTCCTCAGGCTGGGACAGGAGATCACACACTGTACATGGAGGATGTTGTTTTCAGAACTCTGTGCACAAGGCTTTTACGAGTTGTCACATTTAGTGTAATCCTGGTCTCTGAGTGGACCCCACTCTTCACTGCTGTATAGGGCAATGGGTTGGATTACACTTTCAAATATTTGCAGCCAGATTTTTATGGGGGGGTTGATATTGTAGAGCCTCCTTCTATTGGCGTAGAAAGCCCTGGGTGCCTTCACTGCCAGGTCGAAACTCCCAGATGAATCGATTGTCAGTCGGAGGTGTGTGTAGCTGATTGTGTGTTGTTTCCCTGAGACCTCGCTTTCTTGTCCATAGGACTGGTCTTGTCCAGATGGGCTGGCAGTGCCCAGGTCAGACAGTACTGCTCCAGCAGTGCCAGGCTCTGCTGCTGACCCTGTTCTGGGTCCAGATGGGCTGGCAGTGCCCAGGTCTGACAGTGCTGCTCCAGCAGTGCCAGGCTCTGCCGCTGACCCTGTTCTGGGTCCAGATGGGCTGGCAGTGCCCAGGTCAGACAGTACTGCTCCAGCAGTGCCAGGCTCTGCTGCTGACCCTGTTCTGGGTCCAGATGGGCTGGCAGTGCCCAGGTCAGACAGTACTGCTCCAGCAGTGCCAGGCTCTGCTGCTGACCCTGTTCTGGGTCCAGATGGGCTGGCAGTGCCCAGGTCAGACAGTACTGCTCCAGCAGTGCCAGGCTCTGCTGCTGACCCTGTTCTGGGTCCAGATGGGCTGGCAGTGCCCAGGTCAGACAGTACTGCTCCAGCAGTGCCAGGCTCTGCTGCTGACCCTGTTCTGGGTCCAGATGGGCTGGCAGTGCCCAGGTCAGACAGTACTGCTCCAGCAGTGCCAGGCTCTGCTGCTGATCCTGTTCTGGGTCCAGATGGGCTGGCAGTGCCCAGGTCAGACAGTACTGCTCCAGCAGTGCCAGGCTCTATTTTGTGGGCAACAGCAGGACCAGGTCATCGGTAGAGCAGGAACTTGATCTCTGTGTCGTGTAGTGTGAGACCAGGAGCTGCAGACTGTTCTAGCGTTCCTGCTAGCTCACTGGTCGAGATGTTGAACAGTGTTGGGCTCAGACTTCAGCCCTGACTCACCCCACCACCCAGAGTGAAACATTCAGTAATATTGTTTCTGATTTTCAGTGCACGCGTGTTCTCTGAGTTCGTTTACTTAATGACGTTGCAGACTTTACCTCCTACATCTTTTTGAAGAAGTTTGTAGATCAGTCATTTGTGCCAAGTTGAATTAAATGTTTTTTTGGAATCAGTAAAGCAGGAAAATAATGTTGATTTCCAGGCAGGGTGTGAGTGTGCTAGGCTATGTGGCGGTCTGGTAGGAAGCCAGGCGGACTCTTTTTCAGACTTTGTGGTCGGTAAGGAGGGCCAGTGATGCAGCCGAATACTGGTCACACAGATAGCCCTGTAGTTCTCAAGGTCAGCTCTGTCTCTGCTCTGTGGTCTGGGAGTTATTGCCATTTTGTAATGTTTTCAGTTTTTCATACATGTTGTTTTGGTTGAAATCATGTTCAACATAGGTTTTTTACACCGATGTATTTTGGATGGCTGATTCTTCTGGTTTTGATTTATTTAATTTATTCCTTTTTCCCAGAAATAGTTTTGATTTATTGACTCCTTGAGGTCCGAGAGTTATGTTTGTGTGTGTTTTTTTTGTTTGTTTGTAGCTATTTACCAGCCTGCAGTATGTGAGGTGCAGGTCTGTTGATTTTTCTGTTTCTGCAGTCTGTGTCAAACCATTCTTTTGTTTTTTGTGTTTTGCATTTTCAATTTTGATTTTAAGTCTAGTTTGGCGAATATGAAATTTAAATATTCTAAAGCCAAACTTATGCCTGATTTGTTGGTTTGACATAGTGCTTTTGGATGTGCTTATTAATGTCTGAATTTCCCGGTGGTTTAGTGCTGTTTGGTATTGTCCAGACTGTTTGTAGTCTGTTTACGTGGTTCAGGTCATATACCTGTGTCCATGTCCTTCTCTCTCTCCTCGGCCCTGAGCCCGTCTCTGTCTCCCTGTCTCTCTCAGGTGTAGGAAGTCACAATGAGTGGTGCAGACAAGTTCCTCTATGTTGATCGGAACCTGATCAACAACCCGCTGGCGCAGGCGGACTGGGCTGCCAAGAAGCTGGTGTGGGTCCCGTCAGAGAGGCATGGGTTCGAGGCGGGCAGCGTCAAGGAGGAGCATGGCGAGGAGGCGGTGGTGGAGCTGGCTGAGAGTGGCAAGAAAGTGCGAGTCAGCAAGGATGACATCCAGAAGATGAACCCGCCCAAGTTCAGCAAGGTGGAGGACATGGCTGAGCTGACCTGCCTGAACGAGGCGTCTGTGCTGCACAACCTGAAGGAGAGATACTACTCCGGCCTCATCTACGTGAGTAAAGACTTCTTGTACCAACACTGCTGGAGGAGAGAGGCAGCTCCGGACTGCTCCGTGCAGAACAGGACTGTCCACTCTTGTCCAGGGTTAACATACAGACCACATTCATCCTCAGGCATGCAAACTCTTTTTACTGTTCCTGTACTGACAGAGTAAGCGGTGTATCTGTTAGTATTCATACGTGCAGAGGCATGCTGTGTGAGAGAGACGGGCAGAGGCCCGTGTGAGAGAGAGAGTGAGACTGGCAGGCAGCAGGACACACAGTCTCCTAACACGCCATGAGGCATTCATAGCCTTGTGATCTACAGTTTCCCCAGCTCTCTCTCCTTGAGGAATAAACAGGAAGCAAGATGGAAACAATAAACTGACCCTCTGGCACTGGGGGGGGGTCAGTGTAAAACATCTGGCCCTGCTTTTCAACATCTGCACGAGCGCTGCGACGTGGGGACCAGCCCAGCGCCTCGGTGCTTGTGCAACAGAGAGCACGCGTGACAGATTGCGAAATGGGCTGGGTGGAGAGGGGCACTCTGGGAAGGAAATAGTGCTTCGAGACTGGTGCTGTTCTCCAGAAAGGGACAGTGTACTGGAGACACTGGGAAAGAGACTGTTGTGGTGGAGTGGTCCCTGTCTAACATCCCACCCTCTCTTGCTGTGTTCAGAGTTTGTTGCTGTCTTTAATCACACAACATAGTTTTCAGAAGCCATGCTGGGGTGTCTGAGCCCTTCCTGCTTATACAGTACAAGTGTATTAACCCCTCTCTCTCTCTCAGTGCAGTGTCAGTGTGCAGTAGTGTGCAGGAGGAGTGTGTGTATTAACCCCTCTCTCTTTCTCAGTGCAGTGTCAGTGTACAGTAGTGTGCAGGAGGAGTGTGTGTATTAACCCCTCTCTCTCAGTGCAGTGTCAGTGTGCAGGAGGAGTGTGTGTATTAACCCCTCTCTCTCTCAGTGCAGTGTCAGGGTACAGTAGTGTGCAGGAGGAGTGTGTGTATTAACCCCTCTCTCTCAGTGCAGTGTCAGTGTACAGTAGTGTGCAGGAGGAGTGTGTCTATTAACCCCCCTCTCTCTCAGTGCAGTGTCAGTGTACAGTAGTGTGCAGGAGGAGTGTGTGTATTAACCCCTCTCTCAGTGCAGTGTCAGTGTACAGTAGTGTGCAGGAGGAGTGTGTGTATTAACCCCTCTCTCTCCGTCTCCAGACATATTCAGGGCTGTTCTGCGTGGTCATTAACCCCTATAAGAACCTGCCCATCTACTCGGAGGAGATAGTGGACATGTACAAGGGCAAGAAGCGGCACGAGATGCCCCCTCACATCTATGCCATCACAGACACAGCCTACCGGAGCATGATGCAGGGTAAGACCTCTACACCTGCCCCTCTCCACTGCAGTCCTGCTGGGTGCCTTGTTAGTGCACATCCCTGCAGCCAATGGCCAGGTGGCCCAGTCACTGGGATCTGGATGCGTATTTCCTGTCCGTGGTATCCGGACTTCCTGTCTCAGGCTGCAAAGAATCTAAACAAAAACTAAAACAATGGAGTGCAGAGACTGGGGAATAAACTGACACTGCGCAGTTTGTGTGCGCTGCACAACACGCTGACCGGCAGTGTGCTGACGCACTGTGCACCGATAGTGGATTGTCTCCCTGTGTAGTACGATTCACACGCTGGCCAAGCAGCACAGTGATAACCTCTCTCTTTTCTCTCCTTCAGACCGGGAGGATCAGTCCATCTTGTGCACGTGAGTCACTGTTTGTCTGGTTCTCCGACACGCCGTCTCCCGCCGGTGCCGTGCGAGTGTGGGATGGGGTACTGTGTTCCTGTTGAAACCCTGATCCTCTCTCTGCCTTAGCGGGGAGTCCGGCGCTGGAAAGACAGAAAACACCAAGAAGGTCATTCAGTATCTCGCTCATGTGGCCTCGTCTCACAAGACCAAGAAGGACCAGGTACTCGTCTGTCTCCTCCCGTCCCTCTGCACAGCCCTGAACGCCCCCCCATCCCCCTGCACAGCCCTGAGCACCCCACCCCCCCCACCCCCACAACATCCCCCTGCACAGCCATGAGCACACACCCCCCCCCCCCCCCCATCCCTCTGCACAGCCCTGAACGCACTCCACAGCCCTGAACACACTGCCCCGCCCCTCCGCACAGTCAGGTGCACTTGGCCTCCTGGCTGGAGGAAGTGCTCCTGTGTTCTGAGCCAGACAGCAGCTGTTCAGTTACTGCTCTGCCAGGGCCTGACCAGCCGGGTGCACAAGTCAGGACAGGGTCTGACAGCCCGTTCAGCCACTGCACAAGTCTGCACAGCCTCCTGACACGAGCTAATTTGTTAGTTTTAAACAGCCCAGCCTCTGGCCATGTTCACTGTATCCAAGCACCCTGGTCAGCTCCTCCTCTGCTCTGCCCTCTGCTGGAAGAGTCTGTCATCGCAGTGGGAGCTGATCAGTGCTGATGTCCTTCCTGTGCAGTGGAGAGTGTTCAGAAATACTGGCCCTGGGGAGCAGGGCTGGCCAGGCCAGGGCAGCTCGTTCAGGGCTCCAGAGAGACTGGACAGCCCCCTGGTCTGGTCAGCCCTGCGGTTTCGGGGCCGTGGGCAGTGCTGGTCACTAACAGCGTGGTGCTGTGTTCTCTCCCTGTCTACAGCAGACTGCCGTGCTGTCACATGTGAGTCCCTCCCTGAGTGCCCGGTGCCTGCCGGGCACTGCCCATGCGTGTCTGTGGCTGCTGCTCTCTGCCTCTCTCCCTCCGTCTCTGTCCTGGTGTTGTGCGCTGCGCTGCACTGCTTGCGGGAACGCTGCCCCCTGGTGGCGGGCCTGGCCCACAGCGCTGTAGTCTGCAGGTTCCCCGCGGGCGGGACCCAGGCCAAGCAGGAGTCTGTAAAGAGCCCCAGCGCGTCGGAGGTCAAGGGTCGCCCAGGGGGTAACTGCAGCCGGGCGCCGCCTGCCTGTCCTGCTCACAGCAGTGAGTCGGGGTGAAGGGGGGCGCCCCCCCTCTTCGCCGATTCTCTGCCCCGCCTCAGCGCCTCTGTCCGCCCGCCTGCCCGTCCAAGAGCGCCCCTGAGCCTCCTGGGATGTGCTGTCCGTCCCGGGACGCGTCTGGATTTGCTGTCCGTGGGAGTGATGCGGAGTGATGTGGGGTGTTGGATCCGAGCGGGCGTGTCCGAGCGAGAGCCGGCAGGAATCCCGTCTCTTTGCAGCGCGTGTGCCTCTGTGCTTGGGGTCTGTCACTGCGTCCCTGTGGCTCTGGGTGAAAGGTTAAGGGTGAAAGGGTAGAGCACGATAACGGGGCTGGTGTGGGCACTAACATCACCGAGGTGAGTTCCTGGAGGGGCCGATACAAGACTGCGTCCTGCTCTCCGTCTCTTTCCAGTTTAAGAACTCTGTTGTCCAGCGTCGGGGAGTCAGTGCTCGGTGTCCAGCGTCTGTCAGTGTTCAGCGCGCTTGTCAATGTGAGCTGTTGGTGACGGTCAACGTGATGTTCAGAGTGTTTCTCTCTGTCCTCCAGGGGGAGCTGGAGAAGCAGCTGCTGCAGGCCAACCCGATCCTGGAGGCCTTCGGCAACGCCAAGACGGTTAAGAATGACAACTCCTCTCGCTTCGTAAGGCTCCCTCCTCCCTGTCCTTGACTGCTGCTTGTCCGTGTGAGCCGGAGCAGTCAGGGCTCACTCTCCCGTCCGTCTGTCTCTGCAGGGGAAATTCATCCGGATCAACTTCGATGTCAACGGCTACATCGTGGGAGCCAACATCGAGACCTGTATCCTTTCGCTGGGGGGCAGGGGGTGGGGGGGGGGGGTCGGTCCTGCGGTGCAGCCGGTGGATTCTTGACTCCGCGCCTCTCAGACCTGCTGGAGAAATCCCGGGCGATCCGGCAGGCGAAGGAGGAGAGGACCTTCCACGTGTTCTACTACATGCTGACCGGAGCAGGAGACAAGCTGCGCTGTGAGTTCGCACTCTGTCTGTCTGTCCTGTGCGCTCGGGTCAGCCGCTGCGCACAGCTCTGATCTCTCTCTCCCTGTAGCCGAGCTGTGTCTGGAGAGCTACAACAACTACCGCTTCCTGTCGAATGGCAACGTCACCATCCCAGGACAGCAGGACAGGGAGCTGTTTGTGGAGACCATGGAGTCCATGAAGATCATGGGAATCCCAGAGGATGAGCAGATCGGTGAGTTTGATCAGATTTCTGTCCGCCTGTATGTCTGTTTCTCTGAGCTCTGCCTCTGGGCTGTCTGAGCTCTGTCTGTCTCTGGGCTGTTGAGGGTGCTGTCTGTCTGACCTGTGTGTGCATCTCTCTCTGGCCTCTTGAGGGCGCTGTCTGTCTGACCTCTGTGTGTCTCTCTCTCTCTCAGGGCTCTTGAAGGTCGTGTCTGCAGTTCTCCAGCTTGGCAACATGAATTTCAAGAAGGAGAGGAACTCCGACCAGGCCTCCATGCCCGATGACACCGGTACGTCTTGCTTTACTGGGTGGGCAGACTGGGGTGGGGGGTGTGTAGGAGCAGACGAGCGAGCGCTGTGTCAGAGCTGTGCAGGGAGTGATGAGTCACCCGCAGAACGTGTCCCCTGTCCCCAGCGGCCCAGAAGGTGTGCCACCTCATGGGCATGAACGTGACGGACTTCACGCGTGCCATCCTGACGCCACGCATCAAGGTGGGCCGCGACTATGTGCAGAAGGCGCAGACGAAGGAGCAGGCGGACTTCGCCGTGGAGGCGCTGGCCAAGGCCACGTACGAGCGCATGTTCCGCTGGCTTGTCATGCGCATCAACAAGGCGCTGGACAAGACCAAGCGGCAGGGGGCCTCCTTCATCGGCATCCTGGACATCGCCGGCTTTGAGATCTTCGAGGTGAGGAGGGGCACCGCGGCCGGGGTGCAGGGCGCGACCGCGTGTGTTGACCCCAGCCCTTACCCTCACTCTCTCCCCTCTCTCTCCCCAGCTGAACTCCTTTGAGCAGCTGTGCATCAACTACACCAATGAGAAGCTGCAGCAGCTCTTCAACCACACCATGTTCATCCTGGAGCAGGAGGAGTACCAGCGCGAGGGCATCGAGTGGAACTTCATCGACTTCGGCCTGGACCTGCAGCCCTGCATCGAGCTCATCGAGAAGCCGGTCAGTGTGCCTGTCGGTCAGCGATTGCCAGGCCGGTCTGTCAGTCTGAGCCCCAGCCCTGTTCACAGACCCAATAGAAATGATGGAGCTCTGTCTCTTGGGCCTGAGTTCACACGGCAGGTGAGCGCTGGACTGGACACCCAAAGCTTTGAAAGCACCCCAGCTCAATGTTGGTACCCCTGTCTCTGCAGGCCAGTCCCCCCGGTATCCTGGCGCTGCTGGATGAGGAATGCTGGTTTCCTAAGGCCACTGACCGCTCCTTCGTGGAGAAGGTGGTGCAGGAACAGGGTTCACACTCCAAATTCCACAAGCCTAAGAAACTGAAGGACGAGGCCGACTTCTGTATCATCCACTACGCTGGCAAGGTACAGTCTGTGTGAATGACACCTACGCTACACTGACCACTACACTGGACAGGTATCGTGTGTGAATGACACCTACGCTACACTGACCACTACACTGGACAGGTATCGTGTGTGAATGACCACTACCCTACACTGACCACTACACTGGACAGGTATCGTGTGTGAATGACCACTATGCTACACTGACCACTACACTGGACAGGTATCGTGTGTGAATGACACCTACGCTACACTGACCACTACACTGGACAGGTATCGTGTGTGAATATAGGTAACACTGACCACTATAGTATGTGCACATGTAGTTAATAAGGTGCTGGCCAGGCACAGTTCAACTCCCTCTGTACAGTGGAGCTCCTCTGTCTCTCAGGTGGACTATAAGGCAGACGAGTGGCTGATGAAGAATATGGACCCTCTCAATGACAACGTGGCAACGCTGCTCAATCAGTCATCTGACAAGTTTGTCTCAGAGCTCTGGAAAGACGGTGAGCAGCGAGGGAGCAATGCAGCAGTGGGGGTGTGGTCTGGGAGCGGGTCGTTGCCGCGGGGGGTGTGGTCTGGGAGCGGGTCGTTGCCGCGGGGGTGTGTGGTCTGGGAGCGGGTCGTTGCCGCGGGGGGTGTGGTCTGGGAGCGGGTCGTTGCCGTGGGGGGGTGTGGTCTGGGAGCGGGTCGTTGCCGCGGGGGGTGTGGTCTGGGAGCGGGTCGTTGCCGTGGGGGGGTGTGGTCTGGGAACGGGTCGTTGCCGCGGGGGTGTGTGGTCTGGGAGCGGGTCGTTGCCGCGGGGGGTGTGGTCTGGGAGCGGGTCATTGCCGTGGGGGGGTGTGGTCTGGGAGCGGGTCGTTGCCACGGGGGGGTGTGGTCTGGGAGCGGGTCGTTGCCGCGGGGGGTGTGGTCTGTTTTAGTTATACTTTTTCTGCCCATTACCTGTACAACATAGGGTTCTGTCCATTTTTGTTTTAATGTTCTAATGTTTCTCTAACTCATCTCTCTGTATCATTCTGCATTTTCCTGTGTTTTGTTGTGGTTTCTCTGTTCCTCCTCTCCTTCCTCTCTCTCAGAGGTACAGAGCTGTCAGAGAGCCTATTTCTATCAGCGTTTTCCTATCCTCCACCTCCAGCCAGGTGATCTTCTCTGCCTTTTTTTCTTTTCCTTGCCCTCCCCTCCAGTCCAGGCCAGAGAGAACGAGCTGGTTTGTCCTCACTAACAGCACTTAGACGTTTCCCTCTCCATCTGTCTGGCAGTGACAGTTTCTGCCCTGTACAGCGGTTAATTGCTCTTTTCCTGCTCTGAATTCCTCCAGGTTCTGTGTTTCACTGATGGTCCTTCTGCAGATTCTCTGTTCCACTGAATACCCTCTCTCCTCCCTCTCTCCTTTCTCTTTCTTATTGTGGTTATAGGGGAGGCTGCCCCCTGGTGTTGGTGAAGGGGTACCACAGTGTGGGGTATAAACTGCATGGTGTGTCAGTGCTGTGATCATTGTGTTTGCTGACGTACACACTCACACACTCACTGCACCAGTGTGAGCCCCATCCGGCCTGACACCCCCTGACTGAAGGGGATCCACTCCGCATCCTCCTTCTGCTTAGTCAGGGGGCGTCTGGGGTTGCCAGGGCTCAGCTCAGGCGGTGTCATATTCTGCTCTCATTGTGTTCTTGTCTTGCCGTGTGAACCTGCCGTCTCACTCCCTGCTTCTTACCACCATCTCACTCCCTTGCTCGATCTCCGTCTCCTCTGTGTTGCACACTTGTCTGCGGCCTCCCTGTCTCCAGTGTAGACTTGTGGGGTGCATCTGACAGCCTCCCCATGTAGCAGACTCTCACCCAGAGGGGGACAGGTCGCGGGGCTGAGAGAGAGAGAGAGAGACAGAGGGGACAGGACGTCAGGAGGCGTGGGGCTGAGAGAGAGAGCCGGGAGGGGGGGACAGGACGTCGGGAGGCGCGGGGCTGAGAGAGAGAGAGAGAGACGGGGGGACAGGACGTCGGGAGGCGCGGGGCTGAGAGAGAGAGAGAGACGGGGGGACAGGACGTCGGGAGGCGCGGGGCTGAGAGAGAGACGGGGGGACAGGACGTCGGGAGGCGCGGGGCTGAGAGAGAGACGGGAGGGGGGGACAGGACGTCGGGAGGCGCGGGGCTGAGAGAGAGACGGGAGGGGGGGACAGGACGTCGGGAGGCGCGGGGCTGAGAGAGAGACGGGAGGGGGGGACAGGACGTCGGGAGGCGCGGGGCTGAGAGAGAGACGGGGGGGGACAGGACGTCGGGAGGCGCGGGGCTGAGAGAGAGACGGGAGGGGGGACAGGACGTCGGGAGGCGTGGGGCTGAGAGAGAGACGGGAGGGGGGACAGGACATCGGGAGGCATGGGGCTGAGAGAGAGACGGGAGGGGGGGACAGGACGTCGGGAGGCATGGGGCTGAGAGAGAGACGGGGGGGACAGGACGTCGGGAGGCGCGGGGCTGAGAGAGAGCGAGAGAGAGAGCGAGAGCGAGCCGGGAGGGGGGGACAGGACGTCGGGAGGCGCGGGGCTGAGAGAGAGACGGGGGGACAGGACGTCGGGAGGCGCGGGGCTGAGAGAGAGACGGGGGGACAGGACGTCGGGAGGCGCGGGGCTGAGAGAGAGACGGGAGGGGGGGACAGGACGTCGGGAGGCGCGGGGCTGAGAGAGAGACGGGGGGACAGGACGTCGGGAGGCGCGGGGCTGAGAGAGAGACGGGAGGGGGGGACAGGACGTCGGGAGGCGCGGGACTGAGAGAGAGACGGGGGGACAGGACGTCGGGAGGCATGGGGCTGAGAGAGAGAGACGGGGGGACAGGAGGTCGGGAGACGTGGGGCTGAGAGAGAGAGAGACGGGGGGACAGGACGTCGGGAGGCGCGGGGCTGAGAGAGAGATGGGGGCAGATGGCACAGGGGTGGTGGGGAAAAGGTCACAGACTGCCCGCTGTGAGGCAGTAGGAGAGACAGTGTAGGAGGCTGTAGAGCTGAGTCTGTCGAGCACTCAAATTCTCCGCCCTCATCGGCACGGCCCAGGAGGATAAACTGTCTTCTGCCTCTCCCCTCACTCCCTCACAGTGGACCGCATCGTGGGTCTGGACAAGGTGGCGGGCATGTCCGATGCCATGCCCGGGGCCTTCAAGACGAGGAAGGGCATGTTCCGCACAGTGGGGCAGCTGTACAAGGAGCAGCTGGCCAAGCTGATGGCCACTCTGAGGAACACCAACCCCAACTTTGTCCGCTGCATCATCCCCAACCATGAGAAGAAGGTACTGGGCCTGGGTCTCGACGGTCCCAGCGGCGAGCCCAGGAGGCAGACCGGACCGCCGGGCCGGGGACACAGCACAAGGAGGAGCGAGCCCACTCACCCCGTCTCCCTGTTCGCAGGCCGGGAAGCTCGACGCCCACCTGGTTCTGGACCAGCTGCGCTGTAACGGGGTTCTGGAGGGGATCCGAATCTGCAGACAGGGCTTTCCCAACCGCGTCGTCTTCCAGGAGTTCAGGCAGAGGTGCCGTCCCCCCGTCCGTTCTGCCAGTGTGACTGAGCCTGTGTGCTGCAGGAGTGCAGACGGGTGTCCGGGTGTCTGTCCGTCTCCTCTCCAGGAGCTCCGTCTCTGTGTGCAGTAAGGGGGTAATGAATCTGTCTCTTGGTTTCAGGTACGAGATCCTCACGCCCAACGCCATCCCCAAGGGCTTCATGGATGGAAAGCAGGCTTGCGTGCTCATGGTGAGAGGCTGAGCTAATCTTGCTTAACATCTCCCCGTGAGCCTGGCCCCCATGTGACGGTTGACTCCACCCACCAGCTGCTAAGGCCCCTCCCTGATGTACCTACAAGCCCCTCCCCTTCCCCCTGCCCCTCCCTCTGACAGGACTGTGCGGTTACATGCTGTATTGACCTTCCCTGCAGATCAAGGCTCTGGAGCTGGACCCAAACCTGTACCGGATTGGGCAGAGTAAGGTGTTTTTCCGGGCTGGAGTGCTGGCTCACCTGGAGGAGGAGCGGGACATGAAGATCACTGATGTCATCATCAGCTTCCAGGCCTGGTGTCGCGGATACGTGGCGCGCAAGTAAGACAGCCGCGGGGTCACGCCGGCGCTGTCCGCTGTCCGTGGTCACGCCGGCGCTGACCGCGGTGTCGCCCTCCCCTCTCTCAGGGCGTTTGCGCGGAGGCAGCAGCAGCTGACGGCCATGAGGGTGATCCAGAGGAACTGCGCCGCCTACCTGAAGCTGCGGAACTGGCAGTGGTGGAGACTGTTCACCAAGGTGAGGCACCGCAGCCGCTGCCCCGTCTCGAACCCTGGCGGCGGTCCGGCTGTGCTGACGCCCGTGTGTGTCGCAGGTGAAGCCGCTGCTGCAGGTGAGCCGACAGGAGGAGGAGATGCAGGCGAAGGACGAGGAGCTGCTCAAGACGCGCGAGCGCCAGCAGCAGGCCGAGCTGCAGCTCAAGGAGCTGGAGACCAAGCAGCAGCAGGTGGGTCTGTGTGCCGGCCTGCCCCCTGTGCCCCTCCTGCCCCCCGGGGGTGAGAGACGAGTCCCTGTGCCCATCCTGCCCCTGTTCTAACCCCGCTCCCGGTCTGCGCAGCTGCAAGCGGAGAAGCTGCAGCTGCAGGAGCAGCTGCAGGCGGAGACGGAGCTCTGCGCGGAGGCTGAGGAGATGCGCGCGCGGCTGGCGGCCAAGAAGCAGGAGCTGGAGGAAATCCTGCACGACCTGGAGGCGCGCGTGGAGGAGGAGGAGGAGCGCGCCTCACACCTGCAGAGCGAGAAGAAGAAGATGCAGCAGAACATCTCGGTGAGTCCCGCCCGTCCACGCACCGGCCGCCCAGCGCCCGGTTTGCCCATCCTCTGCTAACGGGGCGCCCCCTGTCTGCAGGACCTGGAGCAGCAGCTGGACGAGGAGGAGGCGGCCAGGCAGAAGCTGCAGCTGGAGAAGGTCACCATGGAGGCCAAGCTGAAGAAGGTGGAGGAGGACGTCATGGTGCTGGAGGACCAAAACACCAAGCTGAGCAAGGTCCGGTGTGTGTGTGTGTGCGTGCATATCTGACGGTGGGGGCTGTGGTGTGTGTGTGCATGTCTGATGGTGGGGCTGTGGTATGTGTGTCTGATGGCGGGGTGTGTCTCTGCAGGAGAAGAAGCTGATGGAGGACAGGATCGCCGAGTTCACTACCAACCTGGCGGAGGAGGAAGAGAAGTCCAAGAGCCTGCAGAAGCTGAAGAACAAACACGAAGCCATGATCACCGACCTGGAGGGTAGGAGACGCCGCTCGAGGCCGGGGGACGTACTCGCGTGGCTTGGCATGGCGTAATGCCCTGTCTCTTTGCAGACCGTCTGCGGAGGGAGGAGAAGCTGAGGCAGGAGCTGGAGAAGAACCGCAGGAAGCTGGAGGGCGACTCGACGGAGCTGCACGACCAGATCGCCGAGCTGCAGGCCCAGATCGCCGAGCTGCGCGCCCAGCTGGCCAAGAAGGAGGAGGAGCTGCAGGCGGCCCTGGCCAGGTGACTGCTCCCCCCGCGGCGGTCCGCGCGGCGTGTCCGTGCCGCTGTCGGCGCCTACAGCCTCAAACCTCCCTCCCCCCCCAGGATCGAGGAGGAGGCGGCCCAGAAGAACCAGGCCCAGAAGATGATCCGCGAGCTGGAGGCCCAGATCTCAGAGCTGCAGGAGGACCTGGAGCTGGAGAGGGCGGCGCGCGGCAAGGCGGAGAAGCAGAAGAGGGACCTGGGGGAGGAGCTGGAGGCCCTGAAGACCGAGCTGGAGGACACGCTGGATTCCACAGCAGCGCAGCAAGAGCTGAGGTGACCACGTCGCTCCGGACTGTCTCTGCCGTAACTCGGCCGCCATCTTCTCCGGCGCTGACTCGAGCTGTCCGTCTGCAGGGCGAAGCGTGAGACGGAGGTGACCCAGCTGAAGAAGACTCTGGATGAGGAGGCGAAAATCCACGAGCAGCAGGTCCAGGAGATGCGGCAGAAACACGCGCAGGCCTTCGAAGAGCTGAACGAGCAGCTGGAGCAGGCCAAGAGGGTAACGCGACACGCCCTGCAGCCCGCGCTCGGGACGCCCGGCAGTCCTGGTGCGCTGACTGCTCTCTCCCTCCCCGCAGAACAAGGCCTCTGTGGAGAAGGCCAAGCAGGCGCTGGAGAGCGAGAAGAACGAGCTGGCCATCGAGGTGCAGACACTGCTGCAGGGCAAAGGCGACTCCGAGCAGCGCAGGAAGAAAGCGGAGAATCAGCTGCAGGAGCTGCACATCAAGCACAGCGAGAGCGAGAGGCACAGGGCCGAGCTGAGCGACAGAGTCACCAAGCTGCAGGTATATAATCACAGACACTTTGCCAAGCTGAGTGACAGAGTCACCAAGCTGCAGGTATATAATCACAGACACTTTGCCAAGCTGAGGGACAGAGTCACCAAGCTGCAGGTATATAATCACAGACACTTTGCCAAGCTGAGGGACAGAGTCACCAAGCTGCAGGTATATAATCACAGACACTTTGCCAAGCTGAGGGACAGAGTCACCAAGCTGCAGGTATATAATCACAGACACTTTGCCAAGCTGAGGGACAGAGTCGCCAAGCTGCAGGTATATAATCACAGACACTTTGCCAAGCTGAGGGACAGAGTCGCCAAGCTGCAGGTATATAATCACAGACACTTTGCCAAGCTGAGGGACAGAGTCGCCAAGCTGCAGGTATATAATCACAGACACTTTGCCAAGCTGAGGGACAGAGTCGTCATGCTGCAGGTATATAATCACAGACACTTTGCCAAGCTGAGGGACAGAGTCACCAAGCTGCAGGTATATAATCACAGACACTTTGCCAAGCTGAGGGACAGAGTCACCAAGCTGCAGGTATATAATCACAGACACTTTGCCAAGCTGAGGGACAGAGTCTCCAAGCTGCAGGTATATAATCACAGACACTTTGCCAAGCTGAGGGACAGAGTCACCAAGCTGCAGGTATATAATCACAGACACTTTGCCAAGCTGAGGGACAGAGTCACCAAGCTGCAGGTATATAATCACAGACACTTTGCCAAGCTGAGGGACAGAGTCACCAAGCTGCAGGTATATAATCACAGACACTTTGCCAAGCTGAGGGACAGAGTCACCAAGCTGCAGGTATATAATCACAGACACTTTGCCAAGCTGAGGGACAGAGTCACCAAGCTGCAGGTATATAATCACAGACACTTTGCCAAGCTGAGGGACAGAGTCGTCATGCTGCAGGTATATAATCACAGACACTTTGCCAAGCTGAGGGACAGAGTCGCCAAGCTGCAGGTATATAATCACAGACACTTTGCCAAGCTGAGTGACAGAGTCACCAAGCTGCAGGTATATAATCACAGACACTTTGCCAAGCTGAGGGACAGAGTCACCAAGCTGCAGGTATATAATCACAGACACTTTGCCAAGCTGAGGGACAGAGTCTCCAAGCTGCAGGTATATAATCACAGACACTTTGCCAAGCTGAGGGACAGAGTCACCAAGCTGCAGGTATATAATCACAGACACTTTGCCAAGCTGAGGGACAGAGTCTCCAAGCTGCAGGTATATAATCACAGACACTTTGCCAAGCTGAGGGACAGAGTCACCAAGCTGCAGGTATATAATCACAGACACTTTGCCAAGCTGAGGGACAGAGTCACCAAGCTGCAGGTATATAATCACAGACACTTTGCCAAGCTGAGGGACAGAGTCACCAAGCTGCAGGTATATAATCACAGACACTTTGCCAAGCTGAGGGACAGAGTCACCAAGCTGCAGGTATATAATCACAGACACTTTGCCAAGCTGAGGGACAGAGTCACCAAGCTGCAGGTATATAATCACAGACACTTTGCCAAGCTGAGGGACAGAGTCGCCAAGCTGCAGGTATATAATCACAGACACTTTGCCAAGCTGAGGGACAGAGTCGCCAAGCTGCAGGTATATAATCACAGACACTTTGCCAAGCTGAGGGACAGAGTCGCCAAGCTGCAGGTATATAATCACAGACCCTTTGCCAAGCTGAGGGACAGAGTCGCCAAGCTGCAGGTATATAATCACAGACACTTTGCCAAGCTGAGGGACAGAGTCACCAAGCTGCAGGTATATAATCACAGAGACTTTGCCAAGCTGAGGGACAGAGTCAGCAAGCTGCAGGTATATAATCACAGACACTTTGCCAAGCTGAGGGACAGAGTCGCCAAGCTGCAGGTATATAATCACAGACACTTTGCCAAGCTGAGGGACAGAGTCGCCAAGCTGCAGGTATATAATCACAGACACTTTGCCAAGCTGAGGGACAGAGTCTCCAAGCTGCAGGTATATAATCACAGACACTTTGCCAAGCTGAGGGACAGAGTCGTCATGCTGCAGGTATATAATCACAGACACTTTGCCAAGCTGAGGGACAGAGTCGCCAAGCTGCAGGTATATAATCACACACTTTGCCAAGCTGAGGGACAGAGTCGCCAAGCTGCAGGTATATAATCACAGACACTTTGCCAAGCTGAGGGACAGAGTCGTCATGCTGCAGGTATATAATCACAGACACTTTGCCAAGCTGAGGGACAGAGTCGCCAAGCTGCAGGTATATAATCACAGACACTTTGCCAAGCTGAGGGACAGAGTCGCCAAGCTGCAGGTATATAATCACAGACACTTTGCCAAGCTGAGGGACAGGGCTCGATTCCTGTGCTCTAACCCTGCTCTTCCTTCCCTCTCCCTCAGTCTGAGCTGGACAATGCAAACAGGCTCCTGGCCGAGGTGGAGGGTAAATCCATTAAAGCAGTGAAGGACTGCTCTGCTGTGGAGTCCCAGCTGCAGGACGTCCAGGTGAGGATCAGTCCCGCTCACCGGCTGCTCTGCAGGGGGCGCTGTGTGGCAGCATGTGTGACGCACACTGTCCCCACAGGAGCTGCTCCAGGAGGAGACGAGGCAGAAGCTGGGCTTCTCCGCTCGGCTCAAGCAGCTGGAGGAGGAGCAGAACAGCCTGAAAGAGCAGCTGGAGGAGGAGGAGGAGGCCAAGAGGAACGTGGAGAAACAGGTCGCCTCGCTGCAGTCTCAGGTACACTCTCACCCCACGGGCTCTCGCACTCTTCCTCGTTGCTCGGTGCTGTGTTCGCGCTGATCTGTCTCCCTCTTCTGCCTCAGGTGGTGGAGATGAAGAAGAAGGTGGAGGAAGGCACGGGCTCCCTGGAGGCAGCGGAGGAGAGCCGGCGGCGCGTGCAGAAGGAGCTGGAGGCGATGACTGTGCGGCTGGAGGAGAAGAGCTCCGCCTACGACAAGCTGGACAAGACCAAGACCCGGCTGCAGCAGGAGCTGGACGACCTGCTGGTGGACCAGGACCACTTGCGCCAGATCGTGTCCAACCTGGAGAAGAAGCAGAGGAAGTTCGACCAGGTAGAGAGAGCAGCACAGCGACACTTCACACAGACTCGGATGTCCTGACACACCTGGAGAAGCAGGAGACACCGCGCAGCGACACACTTCACACACTCGGGTGTCCTGACGCACCTGGAGAAGCAAGAGACACAGTGCAGCGTCACACTTCACACACACTCGGGTGTCCTGAGGCACCTAAAGTTGACACACCAGCTGTGACCTGTGTGAGAGTGGTGTGTGGGGTTCGGGTTGTGCAGGACCTGACCCCTGACCCCTGACCCCTGACCCCTGACCCATGATCTATGATCTGTGATGTGCAGGTTCGAGTTGTGCAGTATTGATGGTCTCGCTCTCTCCAGATGCTGGCAGAGGAGAAGTCAATCTCAGCACGCTACGCAGAGGAACGGGACCGGGCTGAGGCAGAGGCTCGCGAGAAGGAGACCCGGGCCCTAGCTCTGACCCGGGAGCTGGAGAGCCTGACGGACCAGCGGGACGAGATGGACCGCACCAACAAGCAGCTGCGCGCGGAGATGGAGGACCTGGTGTCATCGAAGGACGATGTCGGGAAGAGCGTGAGTGTCACTCGAGTGACTGTGTCGCGCCGGGTCTCGCGACGGCGTCGCGCCGGGTCTCACAACGGTGTCGTGCCGGGTCTCTCCAGGTGCATGAGCTGGAGAAGTCCAAGCGAGCGATGGAGCAGCAGCTGGAGGAGATGAAGACTCAGCTGGAAGAGCTGGAGGATGAGCTCCAGGCCACTGAGGATGCCAAGCTGAGGCTGGAGGTCAACATGCAGGCGCTGAAGGCCCAGTACGAGCGGGACCTGCAGGGCAAGGACGAGCAGAGCGAGGAGAAGAAACGCCAGCTGGTCAAGCAGGTCTGGACTGTCCACTGTCCGCTCTGCCCCCCCTGTGGCTCACTCTGGACTGTACACTGTCCACTCTTTCTCTGGTGACCTGTGGTCCTCTCTTGACTGTCCATTGTGTGCTCTGTCCCCCCTGTGGCTCTCTCTGGACTGTACACTGTCCACTCTTTCTCTGTCCCCACTGTAGCTCTCTGGACTGTCTGCTGTCTGCTCTGTCTCCCCTGTGGCTCTCTCTGGACTGTCTGCTGTCTGCTCTGTCTCCCCTGTGGCTCTCTCTGGACTGTCTGCTGTTCGCTCTGTCCCCACTGTGGTGCTCTCTGGACTGTCTGCTGTCTGCTCTGTCTCCCCTGTGGCTCTCTCTGGACTGTCTGCTGTCTGCTCTGTCTCCCCTGTGGCTCTCTCTGGACTGTCTGCTGTCTGCTCTGTCTCCCCTGTGGCTCTCTCTGGACTGTCTGCTGTCTGCTCTGTCTCCCCTGTGGCTCTCTCTGGACTGTCTGCTGTTCGCTCTGTCCCCACTGTGGTGCTCTCTGGGCTGTCCGCTGTCCGCTCTTTCTCTTATGACCTGTGGTTCTCTCTGGACTGTCCATTGTGTGCTCTGTCCCTCCTGTGGCCAGTGGCGCTCTCTGGACCCAGCGCTGTGGGGTGTCCTGACCTCTCTGACCTTTGACCTCGGCGGGCAGGTGCGCGAGATGGAGATGGAGCTGGAAGACGAGCGGAAGCAGCGCTCGGTCGCCATGGCGGCGAAGAAGAAGCTGGAGCTGGACCTGAAGGAGCTGGAGTCTCAGATCGACATGGCCAACAAGAACCGCGAGGAGGCGCTGAAGCAGCTGCGCAAACTGCAGGTGAGCGACGCAGGCTGGGCCTTGTTCCACACCCCCACCCCCCTCTGTGTAGAGCCCTTCCTCCTGCCCTGACTGGAGGAGCTATTCCAGCTGTGTCTGGAGAGAAGCCAGGGTCTCGGCTTCAACAACATGGCTGGGCAGTTCGTATGGATCTGTGTGGCGTGCAAGTGGGGGTGTTAAGCGATGTTTTCTCTAACCCTAACCCCAGGCCCAGATGAAGGACTTGCTGCGAGAGATGGAGGAGACGCGTCTGTCCCGGGACGAGACGCTGGCCCAGGCCAAGGAGAATGAGAAGAAGCTGAAGAGCATGGAGGCCGAGATGATGCAGCTGCAGGAGGTCAGTCTCTGGGGCGGGGAGTGACCGGCTGTCCCCGTGTCTCTGGGGCGGGGAGTGACCGGCTGTCCCCGTGTCTCTGGGGCGGGGAGTGACCGGCTGTCCCCGTGTCTGTACAGGAACTGGCCGCAGCAGAGAGAGCGAAGCGTCAGGCGCAGCAGGAAAGAGACGAGCTGCAGGATGAGATCAATAACGGCGCCAACAAATCGTGAGAATCAAAGTTTATTAACCCCTCTCTCTCTCTCTCTCAGTGCAGTGTCAGTGTGCAGGAGGAGTCTGTGTATTAACCCCTCTCTCTCAGTGCAGTGTCAGTGTGCAGGAGGAGTGTGTGTATTAACCCCTCTCTCTCTCAGTGCAGTGTCAGTGTGCAGGAGGAGTGTGTGTATTAACCCCTCTCTCTCTCAGTGCAGTGTCAGTGTACAGTGGTGTGCAGGAGGAGTGTGTGTATTAACCCCTCTCTCTCAGTGCAGTGTCAGTGTACAGTAGTGTGCAGGAGGAGTGTGTGTATTAACCCCTCTCTCTCAGTGCAGTGTCAGTGTACAGTAGTGTGCAGGAGGAGTGTGTGTATTAACCCCTCTCTCTCAGTGCAGTGTCAGTGTACAGTAGTGTGCAGGAGGAGTGTGTGTATTAACCCCTCTCCCTCTCAGTGCAGTGTCAGTGTACAGTAGTGTGCAGGAGGAGTGTGTGTATTAACCCCTCTCTCAGTGCAGTGTCAGTGTACAGTAGTGTGCAGGAGGAGTGTGTGTATTAACCCCTCTCTCTCTCAGTGCAGTGTCAGTGTACAGTAGTGTGCAGGAGGAGTGTGTGTATTAACCCCTCTCTCTCTCAGGGGTCTGGCTCTGGAGGAGAAGCGCAGGCTGGAGGCTCGTATTGCCCAGCTGGAGGAGGAGCTGGAGGAGGAGCAGTGCAACACTGAGCTGGTGAATGACAGGCTGAAGAGAGCCACCCTGCAGGTGAGATCTCTGCACCGGGCAGCGGCGGCGCCAGCCCTGCGGTCAGCACTCGGACACCGCAGCCAGACTGCCTGCCTCTTCCTCCTCTTCTTCCTCAGGCGGACCAGGTGACAGCAGAGCTGACGGCAGAGCGCAGTAACATGCAGCGCCTGGAGGGGGCGCGCTCCCAGCTGGACCGCCAGAACAAGGAGCTGAAGATGAAGCTGCAGGAGCTGGAGGGCACAGTGAAGTCCAAGTACAAGGCCACCATCACTGCCATGGAGGCCAAGATCGCACAGCTGGAGGAGCAGCTGGACATCGAGACCAGGTACTGGGGGGCGTGGGAGCGCTACTGGGGCTCACTGGGAGTGCTGGGAGCACTGGGACGCTCTCTCACGCGGCTGTCTCTGCAGGGAGAGGCAGCAGGCCTCTAAGCTGGTGCGGCGCTCGGAGAAGAAGCTGAAGGAGGTCATCCTGCAGGTGGATGATGAGAGACGCAGCTCCGAGCAGTTCAAGGACCAGGTACCCTTCCAGAATGGCCGCTAGCCGGGTCACTGCCGTCTTCCCCCGGCTGGAGACGCTGGAGTCGGTGACCTCCGTGTCTCTCTCTCTCCGCAGGCGGAGAAGGCCACCAGCAGGATGAAGCAGCTGAAGAGGCAGCTGGAGGAGTCGGAGGAGGAGGTGCAGAGAGCAAACGCCGCCCGCAGGAAACTGCAGAGGGAGCTGGAGGACATGACGGAGAGTGCCGATACCATGAACCGCGAGGTCAGCGCACTGAGGAACAAGCTGAGGTACGAGACCGTGGGGTGCTGGGGCGCTGGGCTAAGAACACGGGGCTCTGGGGCCCAACAGCACTAACGGTTTGGTGGTCGAACTGTGCCTGTCTGGACCCTTTGGAGCGGGTCGAGTGGTGTCCATTGTGTCCGCTGGTATCGGGAGAACTGATGGGGTGTCGACTGCTCTCTCTGCAGGCGTGGAGATCTGCCCTTCAACATCCGCCGCATCGTGTCCCGCAGCGGAGTGGAGAGTGATGAGGAGTCAGAGGTCAAGGCTGAGACCTCTGACCCCAAGCCAGAGTGATTGTCCAGCCAACAGCGCCATCCAGTGGCCGGAGGACTGCCTCTGCACCTGCTGCCACTTGGAGACGCACACATTCCGGACACACACTCGTACGTTCCACACAATCTCACACACTGGACACTGACACACACTCGTACGTTCCACACAATCTCACACACTGGACACTCCTACGCACTTGCTAGTATGTTCCAGACAATCTTGCACACTGGACACACGTTTGTTTTAAAGAAAAAACACACTGGACAATCACGCCCACACACTGGATACACTCATGCACATTCTAAACAAAAACACACACTGGACAATGGTGTGCACACACTGGACACTCGCACACACTCGTACGTTCCAGACAATCTCGCACATAGCTCACACTCGCTCACACAGCTCACTCTGCTGCGCTGCTGTCTCTCCGGTCGGCTGGAGGAGGATCCGGGTTCTGCTTGGCTCTGAGCCGAGGAGCCTGTCCTTCTACCTGTGTATTAGAGCTGACCGTTTCCTGTCTTGCGCAATAATGCTGAAAATTTAAGGGGACCAAATAATTATAAAAAATTAAAAGACGACAAACTATTTTTTCTTTGTGAAAGTTTTGTAATGAGCAGGTAATCCGGTTGAGCTTGTCTGTTCTGGAGGCGGGGCACCTGTACTGTACTGCACACGCGCCTCTCCCTGCGCCGGGACAGGCTTTCTTCTTCGGGGGTGTATCGGGGGGCTCTGGGGTCTGAGGGGCACGCGCTGCACTCTGCTGGGGTGTGGGGGGCGCCCGCTGGTGAGATTGGGGCATCACTCCACGCCAGCTGCCCTCCCAGCTCATCTCGAACCCGAGTCTGGGGCAGTGCCTGCAGCGGGGGGAGGGCAGCCCCAGCTCTTGTCACGTGGACGGCTGGGAAGGGGTGCAGCTGCACCCCAGTTTTACTGTCTTGCATTTAAACTGTATCTTTATTTTATATCTGTTTTGCCATTAAAATCCTATAATAAAACAATAAATGAATCAGTAATGCTGGTCTGCTCCTTCATTCATGCCTGTGTGTCTGATGTCTGGAGTGTGGGGTGTCTGTGGAATGGACACAGTGGGCCTCAGGGTGTGGGGTGTCTGTGGAATGGACACAGTGGGCCTCAGGGTGTGGGGTGTCTGTGGAATGGACATTGAGAGAGAAGTGTTCACTCCACTCAGCTGCTTTTATTAGCAGACCATTCTTGCAATTAATGGTACGATGAATTGGTTAGCACTGTAATGCGTAATGTGGGTTTCATACAAGTTTAAAAGCATCATGAAGGATCAAACAAGATCTTCAGAACTTAATATTTTAATACCTTCGCAGTTTTTCTCACGGCGCCTCACTCGATATTACCCTTGGGGCGATGCATTTACTCCAGCCTCTGAAACCCACACGTTCCTGCACGTTCTTCTGGTATGTTATGTTGAAGTCCGCTGGATATTTAAAGGCAGGTAAAAGCTCCGTGAAGTTGGCCCCCCTACAGACGGCACAAACGATGAAACCCCCCTCATTCGTTAGTGCTGCGTTTGTGCCGCTCTCGTTCTCGAGATACAGCGCCTTGTTTTTCAGGTGATCACGTGGCCATGCTCAGTGACTTTGACCTCCAGTGACCCCGTCTGCCGAGTTCAAGCGCTCTGTTACAGTTTAGCTCGTTTCCTTATCATTTTAAAGAATCAATATCCATAAACATGAGCCTCCTTAGATGTGAATAATACTAAGACATGACGCATGCCAACAAGTTAACCATCTATGACACACACTTGTGGCTGTAATGCATGTAAAATCACCGTGATTGTAAGATCTACGGTTTTTATTTTCTAAGGCACGTTTTCCTTTTCTTTCCCTACCGTGACACACTATTGCCAAACGCGTAACTGTGGGAAACCATCGCCACAAGACCTCCGCAGCACGTCATGACAGGGACCCCATGTATATCGGCAGTGTGCATCACGACAGGCGCCTTGCTTCCATGCCACCCTGGCACCGCTGCGCAACAAAGGTCTCATATCAGCACATGATAACACCTAACCCGATGAACTAACATAGTAACTCCTCCCTAAATGTAAGACTGTTTATTCGTGTAAAGGCTGCAAAGTCTGGAGTCAACTGATCAAAAGATCACAACTGAAAGATCTGGGGGTCGTGCCTTTGCTGTTCTGTACGTCACATAGTGACGTCACAGCCAGGAAGAGAAGGCGCTGTATTGAAATATCCGCCCCACCCGACCAGACAGACTCGGAAAACAAATTGCCCCCCTTGTTTCATCACAATCAGGACTTCAAGTACCGAGTTTGTTGGTACCGGAAAACGGCCTTGTATATAGTCACGCGATCACCCGCAGCACTAACGATTGAGACCGGTCCGGTTCCCCTCGACGTTGTAGGGGGGCTGAGTGACGTCACCCCCCCCCCCCCCCCATAAGATGGCGCTATATCTCGGGAAAGAAGCTAGGAAGTTACTTTCTAACCGACAAACCGACAAAAACGCAGCACAATTGAGTTGTGTTCATTGTGTTTTGTAATGAAATATTAACTTCAGAGTAACTCGGGAAACTACTGAACAATCTAAAAGCAGGCATACGAAATACTTAGAACTGTTTCAAGCAACAAGTGAAAATGAGCTCTTGCATCTTTTCTTTAGCTAAAGACAAAGTCTGGTCTAGAAGGCCAAAACCTCACAGCAGAGGTAGGCACTGGTTGTTTTTTTGTGTGTGTTCGGCAGCCTAGGTACTTGTTGCTTAACCTGTGTGTGCTGTCGGGATGGCCACCGCGCTGCAGTGACACCGACTCGCCGGCAGATGGCCGTGCGCGTCTGCCCGTGTGCCAGGCCGTCGGGCCCGGTGCTGGTCCCGCCCCGGACCCGCCCCCGGCGCGCTGCTGTCCCGATGACTTGCGGAAAAAAAGCAGATGAAACCGGTTCGTGACCGGTCTGCGCCTCAGCCGGGGGAGGTGTTTGTGTTTCGGCTCAGCTGAGCTCAGTGCAGCTGCGGCGCCGCTCTCGCCAGACACGCAGCCCGGTACCGGACAGCTCGGCGAGCTCTCCCCGTGATTTCACCGCGCGTGTGGGTGTGCGTGTTCGCGGAGGAAGCCTGCGAGGGGCTGGTTGGCGACGTCATTGCTGTGAGCCGGTCACGAGTGTCGGTGATAGACCGGCCCGCGCTGGGCGGCTTGCCGAAGGGAGCAGCATCGACGCTCATTAACCCACCCGTGGCACGGGGCCGTGACGATGGGGCCGCTAGTCTCCCGGCCCGGCCTGCCCTAGACTCCCACGCAGGTTTGCTGGTAAGCTCCTGGGTTGAACCGATCCGGTACCGGGTACCGGGTGCTCAGGGCTCACGGCAGCTGCGGTGTCTCCAGACCTGTGAGCATGTTCACTCGCGACGTGGGACTGGAGCCGCAGCTGGTCGTGAAGCCTGGAGGGAAGTTTTCGTGTGTTGAACTGGAGTGAGTTACTGTGTGTGTCTTGTTAATTTGGGGCGGCGTGTGTGATTATTGTCGGGTGCTGTGTGTGCCTAAGGTTATTTTAGGGTGGTGTGTGTGTGTCTGGGGTTAATTTGGGGAAGAGTGTGTGTGATTATTGTGGGGCGCTGTGTGTGTCTGGGGTTAATTTGGGGCAGCGTGTGTGTGATTATTGTGAGGCGCTGTGTGTGTCTGGGGTTAATTTGGGGCAGTGTGTGTGTGATTATTGTGGAGCAGGGTATGTGATTAATTTGGGGCGTGTGTGTCGGGTTCATTTGGGGCAGCGTGTGTGTGATTATTGTGGGGCGCTGTGTGTGTCTGGGGTTAATTTGGGGCGGCGTGTGTGTGATTATTGTGGGGCGCTGTGTGTGTCTGGGGTTAATTTGGGGTGGCGTGTGTGTGATTATTGTGGAGCAGGGTGTGTGATTAATTTGGGGCGGTGTGTGTGTCTGGGGTTAATTTGGGGTGGTGTGTGTGTCTCAGTGTGGAGCTCACCACTGTCAGTGCTGATGAACAATCCGTTATACAGGCAGTTCTGGGCTTCTGGTTGAAAGATTGGGCCCAAAGGTCACTCTTGGTCAGAGTCTGTAATTTCTCAATAATTCACACCCTGAACAGCTGTATGTGTGTCACTCTGAGCTCCTACTGGACCCAGCATGTGTGTACTGGACTGTGGTGTGTGTGTGTACCTGTGTGTGTCTCTCAGCTCCTACTGGAGCCCCAGTGTGTATGTACCTCTGTGTGTGTGTCTCTGTCACTCACTGTGTTTCTCTCAGCTCGTACTGGAGCCCCAGTGTGTGTCTGTCACTCACTGTGTGTGTCTCTCAGCTCGTCCCAGAGCAGCAGGAGAGAGGAAGGACCGCAGGACTGGAAGCAAGAGACAGAGAGTTGATGATCCAGAAGTGCAGCTCTCTGGCCCAGGACTCGTCTCTGCCCCTCCAGCGCAGCATGGAAGTGCTGGTGGTGAGTATGTGCGTCAGTCTCCCGCTCTGACAGGGCAGTGCTGTATGGGCAAGCCGGTCTGCGGGCTCCACCAGTCCATCTCCAGTCAGAGCATGTAGCACTAGCCAGCGAGACTGAGGTTGAACCAGCAGAGCAGTGAGCTGTACCTGTCTGTGGTGGAGCAGTGAACCGCTGACCGGGAGGGGTGGGGCCCAGACGAGCCCCCTTTCACGCCCACCTTCCTATTGGAGGACCCTTTATCTCCTGGGCAGGGATTGGCTGTTGCCATGGCACCCAGTCAGGGAGGGAGTGGCTTCGGAACTGCCCTTTGTCGCATCTGTGATGTGAGCAGCGATCTGACCACAGATAGAGGGGGGGACGTCACCGTGGAGCATTAACTGCGCACACGCTCGATGGGAGCAAGCAGGTGTTCATTTCACACTGAAATGCAGAAAGAAAAACAGTCTCGGCTGTTGAGCCTTCTTCGGGTAACATCTGAAGAGGTTCAACAGCAGAAATGTCTTTTTCTGCTCCTCAGGGGAAAGTAACCTCTGCTTGCTTCCGACACAGCTCCCCACTCGAGCCTCGCAGATGCGCCGTTTTCTCAGGCCTGTGAACCCGTGAGCTAGGACTGACCCTGCAGGCGGCGCTGCCCTCTGACATTTCTCCTCTATAAATATCTGTGACTGTGTGTCGGCGGCGTCTGTTCGCTTGGAGGTGTTTGTGGTGTTCAGAGACAACAGCAGATCCACACTGGCTGACTCCCAGTGCGCAGCAGTCTGATCCACTCCAGGTGTGACAGTGCTGTCAGTCAGACTCCCAGTGCGCAGCAGTCTGATCCACTCCAGGGTTTACAGTGCTGTCAGTCAGACTCCCAGTGCGCAGCAGTCTGATCCGCTCCAGGTGTGACAGTGCTGTCGGTCAGACTCCCAGTGCGCAGCAGTCTGATCCACTCCAGGGTTTACAGTGCTGTCAGACTCCCAGTGCGCAGCAGTCTGATCCACTCCAGGGTTTACAGTGCTGTCAGTCAGACTCCCAGTGCGCAGCAGTCTGATCCACTCCAGGTGTGACAGTGCTGTCAGTCAGACTCCCAGTGCGCAGCAGTCTGATCCACTACAGGGTTTACAGTGCTGTCAGTCAGACTCCCAGTGCGCAGCAGTCTGATCCACTCCAGGTGTGACAATGCTGTCAGTCAGACTCCCAGTGCGCAGCAGTCTGATCCACTCCAGGTGTGACAGTGCTGTCAGTCAGACTCCCAGTGCGCAGCAGTCTGATCCACTACAGGGTTTACAGTGCTGTCAGACTCCCAGTGCGCAGCAGTCTGATCCACTCCAGGGTTTACAGTGCTGTCAGTCAGACTCCCAGTGCGCAGCAGTCTGATCCACTCCAGGTGTGACAGTGCTGTCAGTCAGACTCCCAGTGCGCAGCAGTCTGATCCACTCCAGGGTTTACAGTGCTGTCAGTCAGACTCCCAGTGCGCAGCAGTCTGATCCACTCCAGCGTTTACAGTGCTGTCAGTCAGACTCCCAGTGCGCAGCAGTCTGATCCACTACAGGGTTTACAGTGCTGTCAGACTCCCAGTGCGCAGCAGTCTGATCCACTCCAGGGTTTACAGTGCTGTCAGTCAGACTCCCAGTGCGCAGCAGTCTGATCCACTCCAGGTGTGACAGTGCTGTCAGTCAGACTCCCAGTGCGCAGCAGTCTGATCCACTCCAGGGTTTACAGTGCTGTCAGTCAGACTCCCAGTGCGCAGCAGTCTGATCCACTCCAGCGTTTACAGTGCTGTCAGTCAGACTCCCAGTGCGCAGCAGTCTGATCCACTCCAGGTGTGACGGTGCTGTCAGTCAGACTCTCAGTGCGCAGCAGTCTGATCCACTCCAGGTGTGACAGTGCTGTCAGTCAGACTCCCAGTGCGCAGCAGTCTGATCCACTACAGGGTTTACAGTGCTGTCAGACTCCCAGTGCGCAGCAGTCTGATCCACTCCAGGGTTTACAGTGCTGTCAGTCAGACTCCCAGTGCGCAGCAGTCTGATCCACTCCAGGTGTGACAGTGCTGTCAGTCAGACTCCCAGTGCGCAGCAGTCTGATCCACTCCAGGGTTTACAGTGCTGTCAGTCAGACTCCCAGTGCGCAGCAGTCTGATCCACTCCAGCGTTTACAGTGCTGTCAGTCAGACTCCCAGTGCGCAGCAGTCTGATCCACTCCAGGTGTGACGGTGCTGTCAGTCAGACTCCCAGTGCGCAGCAGTCTGATCTGCTCCAGGTGTGACGGTGCTGTCAGTCAGACTCCCAGTGCGCAGCAGTCTGATCCGCTCCAGGTGTGACAGTGCTGTCAGTCAGACTCCCAGTGCGCAGCAGTCTGATCCGCTCCAGGTGTGACAGTGCTGTCAGTCAGACTCCCAGTGCGCAGCAGTCTGATCCGCTCCAGGTGTGACAGTGCTGTCAGTCAGACTCCCAGTGCGCAGCAGTCTGATCCGCTCCAGGAGTGACAGTGCCCCTCAGCAGGGTGGGGTTACTGTCCTACAGCGCCCCCCTGTGGCAGTGTGAGGCCGGGTTCTGAGCCGAACCCAGGGGGTGTGGACTAGAGTCCGGGATGGGCTGCAGGAGAGAGGGAGGACTGGGAGCGCTGGCGCTGTCGGAGCCGCGGAATCGCCGGGATTAGTGTGGAGACGGGGGGGTGGGCGGAGGCGGTGCATTGTGGGAGAGAGACACGATGGAGGCAGAGCGCTGATCCAGAGGCTGTGTGTAGCAGAGGGACGGGCAGGGATGTCGGCAGACCCGTTCCCGGAGCGGTGCAGACTGGAGAAGGCAGGAGAGAGCCGGCGGGCAGCACGGAGCCAGGGGTTGGGTGCTGTGCCGAGTGGATTCAGTGTGTCTGAGTGGCGTGTGGATCTGGTACCTGTGTGCTGTGGCTGAAGGGCTGCGTGTCTCAGTGTGTCTGCAGTAACAGCCAGGCAGAGTGAATGAAGCTCGACTGCGGTGTGTGTGTGTGCGCGCTCTCTGTGAATGGGCAGTGTGTGTGTGCGCGCTCTCTGTGAATGGGCAGTGTGTGTGTGTGTGCGCGCGCGCTCTCTGTGAATGGGCAGTGTGTGTGTGTGTGTGTGTGTGTGTGTGTGTGTGTGTGCGCGCGCGCTCTCTGTGAATGGGCAGTGTGTGTGTGTGTGTGTGTGTGTGCGCGCGCGCGCTCTCTGTGAATGGGCAGTGTGTGTGTGTGCGCGTGCGTGCGTGTGTGCGTGCCCTCTGTCAGTGCGCAGTGTGTGTGTGTGCTCTCTGTCAGTGTGCAGTGTGTGTGTGTGTGCTCTCTGTCAGTGTGCAGTGTGTGTGTGTGTGTGCTCTCTGTCAGTGTGCAGTGTGTGTGTGTGTGTGCTCTCTGTCAGTGTGCAGTGTGTGTGTGTGCTCTCGGTCAGTGGGCATTGCCCTGATGACTCAGTGTGGGGTGTCTTTGCACATCAGCGTCAGGCATGAGTGTGGGGCCGGAGAAGACTCTCTTGTCTCTGGAGATTAACCCCTCCCTCCCCTCACAGGCTCACCCGGTGCTGAAGGCCTTCATGTGTGGCTCCCTGAGTGGGACCTGCTCCACTCTGCTCTTCCAGCCGCTCGACCTCGTCAAGACCCGCCTGCAGACCCTCCAGAGCTCCGTACAGCATGGGTAATGCCTCAGCCCCTGTAGGTCCAGCCCCGCGCAGCCCACTGCAGTAGACTGGAGTAGACACCAGTACATTCCAGACAGGTGAAAAACACCTGAGCTCAGTTCATTGCAGTTTAACAGAGCTGAAGCCCTGTATACTAATACTGTCTACTGCAGGACATCTCTAGAGCTCATCTCTCTCGGTGATTCGCAGGTCACGTGTTGGCATGGTAACAGTATTCCTCAATGTGATCCGCACGGAGAAACTGCTGGGTCTTTGGAAGGGTGTATCTCCGGTAAGCAGCCCGTCTCACCCTCTCACTGTATCACCTGTAGTGTCAGTGTACAGTAGTGTGCAGGAGGAGTGTGTGTATTAACCCCTCTCTCTCTCTCTTTCCTAGTCGTTTGTACGCTGTATTCCCGGAGTCGGGATCTATTTTAGCACCTTCTTCTCGCTGAAGCAGCGGTACTTCTCTGAGCGCGCTCCGTCCGCACTGGAGGCGGTGCTCCTGGGTGCAGGGGCGCGGTCAGTGGCTGGAGTCTGCATGCTGCCTGTCACCGTGGTGAAGACGCGCTTCGAGGTGAGGGTGGGCACTGGGGGGGGCGATGCTTCGAGCGGGGGGGACGGGGTCTCTGCGCCCTGCACTGTGTCCCTGTGTGACGCCTGGGTGTCCCGTTCCCTGTGCTGCAGAGCGGTCGCTACAGCTACGCCAGTGTGTTCGGAGCCCTGCGCAGCATCTACGTGTCAGAGGGGCCACGTGCGCTGTTCTCCGGGCTGACGGCCACGCTCCTCAGAGACGCGCCCTTCTCCGGCATCTACGTCATGTTCTACAGCCAGACCAAGAAGTCGGTGCCCGCAGGTATGGAACAGAGCCCCCCAGCCAGAGCGCCGCCCCTGTGGCAGGGAGAGGGAGTGCGCTGTGGGCCTTTTGGCAGGGAGAGGGAGTGCGCTGTGTGTGCTGTGGGACTTTTGGCAGGGAGAGGGAGTGTGCTGTGTGTGCTGTTTGCCCTGTGGCAGGGAGAGGGAGTGCGCTGTGTGTGCTGTGGGCCCTGTGGCAGAGAGAGGGAGTGCGCTGTGTGTGCTGTTTGCCCTGTGGCAGGGAGAGGGAGTGCGCTGTGTGTGCTGTTTGCCCTGTGGCAGGGAGAGGGAGTGCGCTGTGTGTGCTGTGGGCCCTGTGGCAGGGAGAGGGAGTGCGCTGTGTGTGCTGTTTGCCCTGTGGCAGGGAGAGGGAGTGCGCTGTGTGTGCTGTTTGCCCTGTGGCAGGGAGAGGGAGTGCGCTGTGTGTGCTGTGGGCCCTGTGGCAGGGAGAGGGAGTGCGCTGTGTGTGCTGTTTGCCCTGTGGCAGGGAGAGGGAGTGCGCTGTGTGTGCTGTGGACCCTGTGGCAGGGAGAGGGAGTGCGCTGCGTGTGCTGTTTGCCCTGTGGCAGGGAGAGGGAGTGCGCTGCGTGTGCTGTTTGCCCTGTGGCAGGGAGAGGGAGTGCGCTGCGTGTGCTGTTTGCCCTGTGGCAGGGAGAGGGAGTGCGCTGTGTGTGCTGTTTGCCCTGTGGCAGGGAGAGGGAGTGCGCTGTGTGTGCTGTTTGCCCTGTGGCAGGGAGAGGGAGTGCGCTGTGTGTGCTGTTTGCCCTGTGGCAGGGAGAGGGAGTGCGCTGTGTGTGCTGTGGGCCCTGTGGCAGGGAGAGGGAGTGCGCTGTGTGTGCTGTTTGCCCTGTGGCAGGGAGAGGGAGTGCGCTGTGTGTGCTGTGGGCCCTGTGGCAGGGAGAGGGAGTGCGCTGTGGGCCCTGTGGCAGGGAGAGGGAGTGCGCTGTGTGTGCTGTTTGCCCTGTGGCAGGGAGAGGGAGTGCGCTGTGTGTGCTGTGGGCCCTGTGGCAGGGAGAGGGAGTGCGCTGTGTGTGCTGTTTGCCCTGTGGCAGGGAGAGGGAGTGCGCTGTGGGCCTTTTGGCAGGGAGAGGGAGTGCGCTGTGTGTGCTGTTTGCCCTGTGGCAGGGAGAGGGAGTGCGCTGTGTGTGCTGTTTGCCCTGTGGCAGGGAGAGGGAGTGCGCTGTGTGTGCTGTTTGCCCTGTGGCAGGGAGAGGGAGTGCGCTGTGTGTGCTGTGGGCCCTGTGGCAGGGAGAGGGAGTGTGCTGTGTGTGCTGTGGGCCCTGTGGCAGGGAGAGGGAGTGCGCTGTGTGTGCTGTGGGCCCTGTGGCAGAGAGAGGGAGCGCGCTGTGTGTGCTGTTTGCCCTGTGGCAGGGAGAGGGAGTGCGCTGTGTGTGCTGTTTGCCCTGTGGCAGGGAGAGGGAGTGCGCTGTGTGTGCTGTTTGCCCTGTGGCAGGGAGAGGGAGTGCGCTGTGTGTGCTGTTTGCCCTGTGGCAGGGAGAGGGAGTGCGCTGTGTGTGCTGTTTGCCCTGTGGCAGGGAGAGGGAGTGCGCTGTGTGTGCTGTGGGCCCTGTGGCAGGGAGAGGGAGCGCGCTGTGTGTGCTGTTTGCCCTGTGGCAGGGAGAGGGAGCGCGCTGTGTGTGCTGTTTGCCCTGTGGCAGGGAGAGGGAGTGCGCTGTGTGTGCTGTGGGCCCTGTGGCAGGGAGAGGGAGTGCGCTGTGTGTGCTGTGGGCCCTGTGGCAGGGAGAGGGAGCGCGCTGTGTGTGCTGTTTGCCCTGTGGCAGGGAGAGGGAGCGCGCTGTGTGCGCTGTTTGCCCTGTGGCAGAGAGAGGGAGTGCGCTGTGTGTGCTGTTTGCCCTGTGGCAGAGAGAGGGAGTGCGCTGTGTGTGCTGTTTGCCCTGTGGCAGGGAGAGGGAGTGCGCTGTGTGTGCTGTTTGCCCTGTGGCAGGGAGAGGGAGTGCGCTGTGTGTGCTGTTTGCCCTGTGGCAGAGAGAGGGAGTGCGCTGTGTGTGCTGTGGGCCCTGTGGCAGGGAGAGGGAGTGCGCTGTGTGTGCTGTGGGCCCTGTGGCAGGGAGAGGGAGTGCGCTGTGTGTGCTGTGGGCCCTGTGGCAGAGAGAGGGAGTGCGCTGTGTGTGCTGTGGGCCCTGTGGCAGAGAGAGGGAGTGCACTGTGTGTGCTGTTTGCCCTGTGGCAGGGAGAGGGAGTGCGCTGTGTGTGCTGTGGGCCCTGTGGCAGAGAGAGGGAGTGCGCTGTGTGTGCTGTGGGCCCTGTGGCAGAGAGAGGGAGTGCGCTGTGTGTGCTGTGGGCCCTGTGGCAGGGAGAGGGAGTGCGCTGTGTGTGCTGTTTGCCCTGTGGCAGGGAGAGGGAGTGCGCTGTGTGTGCTGTTTGCCCTGTGGCAGGGAGAGGGAGTGCGCTGTGTGTGCTGTGGGCCCTGTGGCAGAGAGAGGGAGTGCGCTGTGTGTGCTGTGGGCCCTGTGGCAGGGAGAGGGAGTGCGCTGTGTGTGCTGTGGGCCCTGTGGCAGGGAGAGGGAGTGCGCTGTGTGTGCTGTGGGCCCTGTGGCAGGGAGAGGGAGTGCGCTGTGTGTGCTGTGGGCCCTGTGGCAGAGAGAGGGAGTGCGCTGTGTGTGCTGTGGGCCCTGTGGCAGAGAGAGGGAGTGCGCTGTGTGTGCTGTGGGCCCTGTGGCAGGGAGAGGGAGTGCGCTGTGTGTGCTGTTTGCCCTGTGGCAGGGAGAGGGAGTGCGCTGTGTGTGCTGTGGGCCCTGTGGCAGAGAGAGGGAGTGCGCTGTGTGTGCTGTTTGCCCTGTGGCAGAGAGAGGGAGTGCGCTGTGTGTGCTGTTTGCCCTGTGGCAGGGAGAGGGAGTGCGCTGTGTGTGCTGTGGGCCCTGTGGCAGGGAGAGGGAGTGCGCTGTGTGTGCTGTGGGCCCTGTGGCAGGGAGAGGGAGTGCGCTGTGTGTGCTGTGGGCCCTGTGGCAGGGAGAGGGAGTGCGCTGTGTGTGCTGTGGGCCCTGTGGCAGGGAGAGGGAGTGCGCTGTGTGTGCTGTGGGCCCTGTGGCAGGGAGAGGGAGTGCGCTGTGTGTGCTGTTTGCCCTGTGGCAGGGAGAGGGAGTGCGCTGTGTGTGCTGTGGGCCCTGTGGCAGGGAGAGGGAGTGCGCTGTGTGTGCTGTGGGCCCTGTGGCAGGGAGAGGGAGTGCGCTGTGTGTGCTGTGGGCCCTGTGGCAGAGAGAGGGAGTGCGCTGTGTGTGCTGTGGGCCTGGCCTGTTGTCAGCACGGGGCCGTGTCTGTTGCAGAGGTGTGGAGCGCCCCCTGTGTGCCGCTGGTGAATTTTGGCTGCGGGGTGGTGGCGGGGGTCCTGGCCGCCCTGGTCACCCAGCCAGCCGACGTGGTGAAGACGCAGGTGCAGGTCCGCCCGGGGCAGTACCGCTGGACCGGGGACGCCGTCCGCTACATCTACAGGGTAAGACGTCGCCGTGTCCTTGGGGGGGGGGGCGCCCCTGGGACGCACTGACGCTCTGTCCCCCCCCAGGCTCACGGGCTGCGGGGCTTCTTCCGCGGCGCTGTGCCGCGCTCCCTGCGCCGCACGCTGATGGCGGCGATGGCCTGGACCGTGTACGAGCAGCTCATGGCCAAGATGGGCCTGAAGTCCTGAGGGCGGACAGGCCGACGCCGGGGATACGGACAAGAGGGGGAGCCCGGCCCGGTCCGGCCCGGTCCACTGGCCACCCCGGGTGTGTGTGGGGCTGGCCGGACTGACGTGACCCACTCGTTTCCAAGGCGAAAGGAAAGGGTGGACGACCTGGCTGATACTGAACACTGGGGTCCTGTTGGACTGGACACTGACACTAACTCTCTGGTCAGTGGTCTGGGACTGGACTGGACACTGACTGCGGTCTGGGACTGGACTGGACTGGACTGGACACTGACTGCGGTCTGGGACTGGACTGGACTGGATGGACAGTGTGCATTATAATTACTGGACTGGCAGCGTTATGTGCAGGACATCAGCGTTCACTTGTCACTGGAGCTTGCAGGCTGATGGCCAGGGGTCACTGCAGCGGGACAGCAGAGCTCTGGGACACTCTTGGCTCCACTGGCTGACTTCTTTGCTTCTTCTCTCGCACATCAATTAACTTAACAGGGTGTTGTAATTACTATTAATTATTCTCATTGCTGTGGTTCTGAAAGGTTGTGTTTCTGTTTTGTACAAGATCCTCTGTGTTCTTTTGAAATGTTGAAATAAAAATCCTTGTTTTGTAAGTGTGAATTTCATCTCTCTGGGACCCTGGGACAAGCTGTACGAGGAGTTTTTCGCGTGTCTGTCAGAATGTGATGGGGGCGTCCTGATTCTTAGTGACAGGGTTGTCTCAGTGTGTGCCTGCGGGGCCTGGCAGATGCTTCTCGGGCACCGTGCTGGACACCCATGTCTGATGTTGCCATGGAGATGGGCCCTGGGAGGCTGTCGAGGCAGATAGGATTTGACACCCAGAGAGGGAGAGCGAAGCAGTCCGGACTGTTCGCTCGGCGGGGGTTTGTACAGACAGCAGGGACGCCCTGAATTCTGCATCAAATGCAGAAGTGTGATGATCCCAGCCTGAGGAACAGAACATTCTGAGGTGTCCCTGCTCTGCTCCCACAACCTGTCTCGTATTGATCACTGACAGACGCACTCCACAGGAGTGAGTCAGTGTAAACCTTCAGAGACAGCATAGCAGTCTGCACACTGAGGAGTGATACAACATCAGCCTGAAGCCCTCAGCACTGTGCCAGGTACTATAACTCATTGGACCTCCTCAGTAGAGTCATTCCCGTGGTGGGCTGGAGACCCAGTTGTATTGTAGTGTTGTAGAAGCAGCAGGAAATATGAACTGAGAAAGACTCTTTATCTCCATTCAGGAGAAGGGTGGACTTTCACCTTAACTCCATGTCTCCTCAAACTGCACTTTAGTCACAGATCAATAGAGGCTCTCTCACCTACACAGAGTGCGGAGCAAGGAGAATGAGAGGGTGATGAAGCTTGTTTGTGCCACAGAAAACTGCTGAAATATCCCTGAACTCCTCAGGATGCCCAGCTGTGAGCTCATTTCCAAAGGTCAGCAGGGTCTCAGCACAGAGCTGCCAGCTGCTCTGAACGAGCTGGGAAGTGCAGTGGGAGGCAGGATCTCTGATGCCTGAAGACTCACTCTCGTCACTGAGCTCAGGATCCGATTTGTTTAAATGTGTTTCTGTTGCCGGCTCCTTCGCTTGGGCAGGTTCTCCGGGAACTGCTGCAGTAGAAAGAGGGCAGCGCAGGGGAGCTTGTGTGACACACTCGCCAGACAAGGGCAGGAGACACTTATCAGGCAGAGACAGAAAGTGAACCGTCAGCTCCTTCCCCCCGATACAGTCAGCAGGGCTGAGGCACTGAGCGTCTGGCTCCTGCCTCGCTGCCTCCGCCCTCCAGCCTCACAGTCTCTCTCCCCTCCTGCCTCACAGTCTCCTGCCTCACCCTCAGAGCCAGAGGCCCCAGACAGCAGTTAAGAAGTTAACACAATACCAGGAAGGTCAGCCGGTGCAGTTCCTGTCCCTGGAGTGTATTTTAGGAAGAGGATATGAGCGTGTTTACAGGCAGCCTCTCTGTCGCGCTGTCGGAACAGCGTGTGCACCAGGGCAGCACGGCACGACCCGCTCAGGAATCAGCCTCTGCAGGCCGCCAGCTCGCACGGCGCCGCCTGCTTCTGAATATGGGGGCCGACTCCTCAGCCTGCTACGCTGCTGCCACAGCGACGCCTAGTGGCCAACACTGAGAACAGCAGCCTGGGTGACGAGACGTCTTGACCGCAGTTTCGAGGCTTGTTGAATCCCTGAACTGTACCTGTGAGGTCTCTCCGGGTATCCCAGTGTTTCCCAGTCTTTCTCAGGGTATCCCAGTGTTTCTTGGTGTCTCAGTGTTTCCCAGTGTCTCCCCGGTATCCCAGTGTCTCCCAGTGTCTCTCCAGGTCTCCCAGTGTCTCTCCGGGTATCCCAGTGTTTCTTAGTGTCTCTCCGGGTATCCCAGTGTCTCCCAGTGTCTCTCAGTGTCTCCCAGGTTTCCCAGTGTCTCCCAGTGTCTCCCCAGGTATCCCAGTGTTTCCCAGTGTCTCTCAGTGTCTCCAGGGTATCCCAGTGTCTCCCGGGTTTCCCAGTGTCTCTCCAGGTATCCCAGTGTTTTCCAGTGTCTCCCAGTGTCTCCCCAGGTATCCCAGTGTTTCCCCATGTCTCCAGGTATCCCAGTGTTTCCCAGTGTTTCCCAGTGTCTCCCCAGGTATCCCAGTGTCTCCCAGTGTCTCCCCAGGTATCCCAGTGTTTCCCAGTGTCTCCCAGTGTCTCCCCAGGTATCCCAGTGTCTCCCAGTGTCTCCCCAGGTATCCCAGTGTTTCCCAGTGTTTCCCAGTGTCTCCCAGTGTCTCCCCAGGTATCCCAGTGTCTCCCCAGGTGTCCCAGTGTTTCCCAGTGTCTCCCAGTGTCTCCCCAGGTATCCCAGTGTTTCCCAGTGTCTCCCAGTGTCTCCCCAGGTATCCCAGTGTCTCCCAGTGTCTCCCGGGTATCCCAGTGTTTCCCAGTGTCTCCCAGTGTCTCCCCAGGTATCCCAGTGTCTCCCGGGTATCCCACTTTCTCCCAGTGTCTCCCAGTGTCTCCCGGGTATCCCACTTTCTCCCAGTGTCTCCCAGGTATCCCAGTGTCTCCCAGTGTCTCCCGGGTATCCCAGTGTCTCCCAGTGTCTCCCCAGGTATCCCAGTGTTTCCCAGTGTCTCCCAGTGTCTCCCCAGGTATCCCAGTGTCTCCCGGGTATCCCAGTGTTTCCCAGTGTCTCCCAGTGTCTCCCCAGGTATCCCAGTGTCTCCCGGGTATCCCACTGTCTCCCAGTGTCTCCCAGTGTCTCCCGGGTATCCCAGTGTCTCCCAGTGTCTCCCCAGGTATCCCAGTGTTTCCCAGTGTCTCCCAGTGTCTCCCCAGGTATCCCAGTGTCTCCCGGGTATCCCACTTTCTCCCAGTGTCTCCCAGTGTCTCCCGGGTATCCCAGTGTCTCCCGGGTATCCCACTTTCTCCCAGTGTCTCCCAGGTATCCCAGTGTCTCCCAGTGTCTCCCCAGGTATCCCAGTGTTTCCCAGTGTCTCCCAGTGTCTCCCCAGGTATCCCAGTGTCTCCCGGGTATCCCAGTGTTTCCCAGTGTCTCCCAGTGTCTCCCCAGGTATCCCAGTGTCTCCCAGTGTCTCCCGGGTATCCCACTGTCTCCCAGTGTCTCCCGGGTATCCCAGTGTCTCCCAGTGTCTCCCCAGGTATCCCAGTGTCTCCCAGTGTCTCCCGGGTATCCCAGTGTCTCCCAGTGTCTCCCGGGGCCACAGCTATAGATCAGCTCGGCTGGGCAGCAGGCAGGAGCCGGGAGAGAGGAGCACAGCCGAGGCCTCCCTGCACCGGACTGTCACAGTCTGAGGGAGCCAAGTGATTAAATAGTGTTGTTTAGATGAACAGATTTCAGCCACACAACAGCGAATTCTAATCAGGATTAAGTTTATTATAACATTACTATAAAGTTATAACCAGGGCCCGTTTCTTGCATTTCTCCATGGCAACAAGAGGCCATAAACTGAACTTCCTGTCGTAACTAATATGGCAACTACTGGAAACAAAGAACGTAGCAGAGCAGCAGAGAAAAGGTGAGTTTGGTGTTGCGGGGTGTCAGACTCTCTCCCCACGGTCCCGGCGCCGACGCGCTTGCGACCCCTGGCGGTAGCTCTGCTGAACAACAGACCCTCCTCCCGGTTTCTGAGCGCACAGGGAAATGACGCCATCTTGGCTCCCACGGCTTCATCAATATATTCGGTCTTTTTAACTTTTTTATTTTTTACCGCACTATATTTATTGTAATTTCTGTTTGCTCTTTCCATTAAATCATTTGCTTTTGCTCAATCTTAGTATGTTTATTTTTTATTGTACTGTGTTGTCACGACAAGAACATCTTTTCTGCCTCCTGTTTTCTTCCCTCAATTCTACAGAAACTGAAGAGCGAGAGCCAAGATGGAGCCCTTCAGTCCTCAGTTTCATATCGCGCCTGTCTGGTAGGATCTCGGCGCTGATTGGTCGAATCTGACGTATAAAATGATGTCACTTCCTTTGCACGGCCTCTTTTATTTCCTGGAGAAATAGATCTCCATACGGCGTTGTCTCGTGGTGAGTAGTGTTTTTGCATATTTTACAAGTTTAAGGCATAAAATTGTTTAAGACTCCGTTACGTAGGCCTTGGGATGTCCTTTGTTAGTCCAAAGCAGAGTTTTCCGGTGCAATGGCGGGGGAAAGCACGGCTGGAGCGGCGACCTACTCCAGGCCTGAAGCCGGGGCCTGGCGTGACCGCCCGGCCGGCGGGGGATCGGCCTTCGGTCTGGTCGGGCGGCGATGGGCACGCGTCTGCTTACTGGGACGTGTAAGATGACTTCGCCCTGCGAATGTTGGTGATCCAAACTGGATCAGACACAGCCAGGGTTTGCCGTGGCTGGCCCATGCGTCTTAGTGTCCACGTGTTCGCGACGTGGGGTGGGCCGGTGCGGACGGCGATGGAGAAGGGCGGTAGGCAGCTCTGGCCGGTCCCCTGAGTCCCGGGCTCCGCAGATCAGGACTCGCCGGGGGACTTGCAGTCCCGCGTGTCTGCGTGGCAGTGGGAGGGCTGCTGGCGGCTTTTCACCCGAACAGCGGTTCGTCCTTGCCTTGGCGGGGGCTGCTGTGTTCTTGCGGTCTTACACGCGTGTACGTTCAGGGTCGTTTCCGTGGGAGCGCACACACCCACAGAAGCGAAGCCCTCGCCAGCCCCTCACATCAGCACTGGCCGCATCGTGTCAGTGGAAACGCTGCTCCGTGGGTGAGAAGCCGTGTCCGTGGAGCTTCAGCCAGTCCTGTCCAGCCCCTCAGAGTGACCAGTCACGGTGGTTCTGCGTGTTTCCCAATTGCTATGCCTCGGGACTCCACAGCTGACAGACGCGGCCAGTCAGATCCCCTGGTTTCTGCTGGACATCTGGACCCTGAGTGGCCAGAGAGTTGGTAACAGAGCGCAGGCAGGTGTCTCATGAGCTTTGGAGGGTCTCTTGCTGAAGATCACCAGCTGGTAGTAAAGGTTTGATTTTCAGTGGGTAGTCATGGTCGCTGCTCTGTTAGTCAGTGGCAGTCTGATTAACTTTCTGAGACTCTCCTGGCTGGACCGTGAGCTGGTTTAGTAATTCACTGGGATTTTAATCAGACTCCACTGCCAGAGCAGTCTGAGACTCTCCAGGCTGGACTGGCTGGACTGGGAGCTGGATTAGTGCTTCACTGGGATTATAATCAGACTCCACTGACACTGACAGAGCAGTCTGAGACTCTCCAGGCTGGACTGGACTGGGAGCTGGATTAGTTCTTCACTGGGATATAATCAGACTATACTGACACTGACAGAGCAGTCTGAGACTCTCCAGGCTGGACTGGACTGGGAGCTGGATTAGTTCTTCACTGGGATTATAATCGGACTATACTGACACTGACAGAGCAGTCTGAGACTCTCCAGGCTGGACTGGACTGACTGTACTGGGAGCTGGATTAGTGATTCACTGGGATTATAATCAGACTCCACTGACAGAGCAGTCTGAGACTCTCCGGACTGGACTGTGAGCTGGTTTAGTACACTGGGATTATAATCAGACTCTGGCTATGTGCAGCAGTTTTACTACCAGGGTGTCTAGTTAGGCTGATGGGCCTCTTACTTTTGTGGGAGTGGGTGCACACTGTTAAAGCCCCGGGCCGAGGTCGGTCTGTGGGTGTCGGAAGTGTGCGAGAGCAAGCGGCCAGGTTTTCGCTAACACCATGAGGGCTGTGGCCCCATGACTGGGGTTTGATAGTGACCTGAGCCACAGCCCACAGGGGCTTTTAACTTTAATTGTCAGAAACATTTGTCTAGATTTTGGAAGGAGCTGTACTTTTCAAAACGGGTTTAATAAAGAATAATATTAACCCCTCTCTCTCAGTGCAGTGTCAGTGTACAGTAGTGTGCAGGAGGAGTGTGTGTATTAACCCCCCTCTCTCTCAGTGCAGTGTCAGTGTACAGTAGTGTGCAGGAGGAGTGTGTGTATTAACCCCTCTCTCTCTCTCAGTGCAGTGTCAGTGTACAGTAGTGTGCAGGAGGAGTGTGTGTATTAGCCCCTCTCTCTCAGTGCAGTGTCAGGGTACAGTAGTGTGCAGGAGGAGTGTGTGTATTAACCCCCTCTCTCTCAGTGCAGTGTCAGTGTACAATAGTGTGCAGGAGGAGTGTGTAACTCTTCTCTTGTTTTCTGCAGCTTTCCCGTCGTTGCTTGTCCAAGGGAAGCTCTCACGATGTCCGGAGGTCTGGATGTGCTGCAGATGAAGGAGGAGGATGTGCTGAAGTTCCTGGCTGCCGGGACCCACCTGGGCGGCACTAACCTGGACTTCCAGATGGAGCAGTACGTCTACAAGAGGAAGAGTGATGGTGAGGACGGTGGAGGTGTGGGGTGTGGGGGGGACAGGGGGCCCCAGTGCCCAGCAGTAAAGAGCTCTGTGTTCCTGTCCAGGTGTTTACATCATCAACCTGAAAAAGACCTGGGAGAAGCTGCTGCTGGCTGCCCGAGCCATCGTGGCCATTGAAAACCCCGCTGATGTGTGCGTTATCTCCTCCAGAAACACGGGGCAGGTGAGCGTGCTGCTCCGGGCCAGAGCCGACTCTTCCTCTCCTGTTGCACTCCCCTGGAGAGTCTTCCTCAGAGCCGAGGAATGGCCCAGCAGCTCTCTGTTCTGTTATGCTGCTGAGAGTCTCTGGGTGGGTTGTATCAGTCTTGAAGGGGTCCGGCTCAGAGTGGGGTGGGAGTGGGTGCACACTGTTAAAGCCCCGGGCCGAGGTCGGTCTGTGGGTGTCGGAAGTGTGCGAGAGCAAGCAGCCAGGTTTTCGCTAACACCATGAGGGCTGTGGCCCCATGACTGGGGTTTGATAGTGACCTGAGCCACAGCCCACAGGGGCTTTTAACTTTAATTGTCAGAAACATTTGTCTAGATTTTGGAAGGAGCTGTACTTTTCAAAACGGGTTTAATAAAGAATAATATATTAACCCCTCTCTCTCAGTGCAGTGTCAGTGTACAGTAGTGTGCAGGAGGAGTGTGTGTATTAACCCCTCTCTCTCAGTGCAGTGTCCGTGTACAGTAGTGTGCAGGAGGGGTGTGTGTATTAACCCCTCTCTCTCTCAGTGCAGTGTCAGTGTACAGTAGTGTGCAGGAGGAGTGTGTGTATTAACCCCCCTCTCTCTCAGTGCAGTGTCAGTGTGCAGTAGTGTGCAGGAGGAGTGTGTGTATTAACCCCTCTCTCTCAGTGCAGTGTCAGTGTACAGTAGTGTGCAGGAGGAGTGTGTGTATTAACCCCTCTCTCAGGCCAGCTGGGGGCGCTGGCGCGCGGGGCGACTCTCACTCCCTCTTCTCTGTGCCTGTCGCCAGCGCGCGGTGCTGAAGTTCGCCTCCGCGACCGGGGCCACCACCTTCGCCGGCCGCTTCACTCCCGGCACCTTCACCAACCAGATCCAGGCGGCATTCCGCGAGCCGCGGCTGCTGATCGTGACCGATCCCCGCGCTGACCACCAGCCGCTGACCGAGGCCTCCTACGTCAACATCCCCACCATCGCGCTCTGCAACACCGACTCACCGCTGAGATACGTGGACATCGCCATCCCCTGTAACAACAAGGTACTGCCCCCTGGGGCCCCTCATCGCCATCCCCTGTAACAACAAGGTACTGCCCCCTGGGGCACCTCATCGCCTTCCCTGGCGTCGTTGCCGGCTGTCCTCCGCCGTCTGCGCCGCTCGAGTCGTCCTACTGGCCCGGGCTGAGAGCTCCCATGCACACCTGTTAGAGCCCGGAGCTGAGGCCACGGCCGGTGATCTCTGGGTGTAGGCTGTGTGCGACAGTAACGCAGGGTCTCTGCGCCCCTCCCTCTGCTCTGTGGGCCGGGGGGCGAGATGGGTATGGGCCTGGCCACACTGCCCCCTGCTGCCGCGGGGGCGCGGTCGTGCAGCAGCACCAGCGAGGTGAGAGCACAGGCTGATGCGGCGTGTCCTCTCTCGCAGGGCCCTCACTCCGTGGGGCTGATGTGGTGGATGCTGGCCAGGGAGGTGCTGCGCATGCGCGGGACGATCTCCCGGGAGCACGCCTGGGAGGTGATGCCCGACCTGTACTTCTACCGGGACCCGGAGGAGGTGAGAGCCTGTTTGTGGGCCGAGAACTGGCTGAGCCGACCTGAGCTGCAGAGTGTGTGTGTGTGGGGTTTGTGGGGGAGCGGGACGTAGGCCGAGGGAGGCCTGCGTCTCCTCTGGGAGTGTCCTGGCACTGGGGGGGCGGGGGGGCATAGGCCCCCCAGGGCATGGGTTTGTCAGGGCTGTAAGCGTGTCTCTCTCCCTGCCCCAGATCGAGAAGGAGGAGCAGGCCGCTGCAGAGAAGGCCGTGGGCAAGGAGGAGTTCCAGGGCGAGTGGACGGCGCCTGTCACCGACTTCGCACAGCCCGAGGTGGCTGACTGGTCCGAGGGCGTGCAGGTGCCCTCTGTGCCCATCCAGCAGTTCCCTGCAGGTACGTCCGCACCGCGGGGCAGCCCCACGCTGACCGCTGGAGCCCTGCGCCCCTCTCTAACACCCCTCCTCTGTTTTTCAGGGCCCCCTGTCAAGCGCGAGCCTGGAGCCACTGAGGTGTTTGCAGGTGAGATATCTTGGGTCGCGTCCCATACAGAGGGAGCCCCCTAAAACAGCCGGTGTCTGTGGGCCGTCCAGTCCTGGTCCTGGAGGGTCAGTGTGTCTGTGGGCCGTCCAGTCCTGGTCCTGGAGGGTCAGTGTGTCTGTGGGCTGTCCAGTCCTGGTCCTGGAGGGTCAGTGTGTCTGTGGGCCGTCCAGTCCTGGTCCTGGAGGGGCACTGTCTTGGTTGTCCAGGTATATGCGGAGGTACTTGATGTTTCTACCCTCAGTTCTAACTCCTTCCCTCCTTCCGCTGGTTTGCAGAGGACTGGAGTGCCCAGCCGGCCACGGAGGACTGGTCAGCTGCCCCCACTGCCCAGGCGTCTGACTGGGGCGGCGCCACCGCTGATTGGTCCTGAGTGCCACCTGTCGCAGCAGCAGTTTTTTCTCGGCAAACTCAATAAAGTTTGCTGTTTCTTACAAAGCCTGTCCTGTCTGGTCTGTCTGTAGTGGGGTTACATCACAGCAGCCTTGGGTGCAGTTAGAGCCCCTTTCCACAGGGCTGTGGCTCTGGCGCTATACAGGTCGCCACCACAGTGACGCTGCGCTCAAGCCCAGCGGTATGAATTCTGGGGGTGAAACTGCCGTCTCCAAGGGCTCCAGTGTTCCAAGTGTCTCTGAAGAGCAGCTCGACCTGGAGGGGTTTCTGCGGGTTGACACAGTGGAGGCTGTTCTGAGAGGTGCCGAGACTCATTGGACAGACTAGAGGTGTCTGCTGGTAGATGAATCCCCCCCATGCAGCCTTCATGAAAGTGGGAGGATAAGATATAACTTTGTCCATCCAAAAGGGTCAATGTTTCTTAAGCATTGACATATGAAGCAGCAAAAAGATGCATTAAACCAAGAAAAAGTTCTAGACGTGCAGAAAATCTTGCCTGGTGCACATTACACATAAATGCTCCTGTGTGCAGCAATCTGATTAACACCATGACTGCACTGAGAGCAAAGGGTTTCTTGCAGACATGTTTCTTGGCCTCAGGCTTTCTGAACTGGCAGCAGCTGGCAGTGGGACTGAGGGGGGGAGTTGTCAGCTATCAGCTGAGCTTTCGTTTGAACTTCAGTATAATGCAGCTCTTTCAGCTGTCTCTGAGGCTGACCAGTTATTTCACCAGCAGGATTGACAATCCTGGCCCATTTCCCTTTACTCTTAATGCTCAGGCTAATATAGCACTCTGATCCTGTAAACCCTTTTAAACTGACTTGCTCCAAACACTTTCAGCTTCCTGATCAACAACAACATGCGCTGACTCGCCTTAAAAATACAGTTGATATTCTCTAAAGTTCAAATGTTCATCTATTCCTGTTCCTATCCGAAACAATTTCCAATCTCCACAGGAGGATAACAGGGCAGAGAGGTTTAAATGCTTATGTATTACTGTAGCCAGTGTTCAGTAGTAAGGAGCCAGTTCTTTGTACATATCATGCGTTAATATGAAGCATGCTTGACTGACAACACATTTCCAGTTTTCTTCTCTTCAGAGTAAATCATCAGCCCTCTCTATCATCCCAGTGAACAGTCCTACCAGGGCCAGATCACCTGCGATCTTCCATAGATTAACAGAATTTCCCTGCCTTTTCATTTCATTGGTATAGATGGAACACAGTAAAAGTAACAAAACACATGACTTTGCCTGTTGCCAACTAGCTACTAAATTCACTGAAAACACTACATCTTCAGTCCCTGTGTTCTTTCTAAGCAATTGTCAAGGAATCCAGATGTTCTGCAATCCAGGGATATTTTTTAAATAACCCTCTCTGTGTGCTTAGCAAAGGTCGAAGGTCACATTGCCTTGCCTCAGGTTTTCTGGGTATAGCTGTAACAGTGGAGACTTTCCATATAGTTGGACCAATCCAAGAATCCAGCAGTGGGTCGAGAACTGTTGGAGCTGCCCTAGATGAGCGCCTTCCCCTGCAAACCATCCGGGTCAGAGGCCTCGTGTGGCTTCAGCTGTAGACATGCACCCCATTAATTCATGACATCTCTAAAATCCACACTGTCAGACCGTCCCACGCTTGGTTAGGAGTTCCTGCACAGAAACTATTCTCCTTAAAAATCCCTCTTTTCTTCCTCATTTGTGACCTCCACTCCTAGTCTTTCTGCTAGCAGCCACAGCTTCGCCCTTTAGAAAAGTGACTTTTCACTCAAAGACACTTTAAACCCTCAGGCATCCAAGCTTAATCACTGGTAACTACTTCCACAGTTCTGGTGGTAGGGACAGTGCTTGCGCAGATCTGGCTGTGTCGTCTGCTCGTGTCAGAGAACACCTGCCTCTCTGCCTACCTGCGCGGATGGGACCACAGGCTTCGCGTCTCACGCCGAGAGGCGGCAAGACGTTATTTCCCAGATTTCCCAGGCGGTGGACGGCTCGAGGGCGGCGCGCAAGACGCTCAAGCCTGGCTAACCAGGACTAGCGCAACGGGTTCTCCCAGGCTGCTGACTCAGATCCATTCCAAACACCTCCTTATCCCCAGGGGCAGATACATTCCACAAACAACTGTAAAAACTTGGGATCACATTTCCGAGAAAATGAAAACAGCCAAAGATCCATGAAGGTAACAGTGCCTGTGCATCGTAAGGGCTGTCCTATACCACCAAATAATCAGCTTTTTAAGGAAGTATACAGAGTATACAGATACAAGTATAGAGAGTATACAAGTATACAGATACAAACATTCCTCTGTTCCACTATCCATTGAAGCTGTCAACTCAAATGTCAAGATACAATTTTGACTCTTACAACCCACTTGAGTGTGATGTGTTATAAGTGTTACATGTTGGTATGTGCTATATGTGCAATAGCGTGATGTGCAATGGTTTTTCTTCTTTTTTTTGTTTGCATTCTATTTAAATGTACAGGAGTGCTGTGTGTCCATAAACATTTCCCTCAGGGGACAATACAGTCTTACTATCTGACAAACTGTCCAGGAGAGACAGGCCGCTGCTCCTCTGTGTGTCTCGTGCTGTGGAAGACTGAGGGGAGAGACGGGTCTTCAGTGATGACACAGGTCACCCTCAGGGTCTGCTGGGGGCTCCCCAGTGATTTTACAGCTGAGCCCCACAACACTCTCATCTTAACTGGGAGATAAAGGAAAAGGTCTGGATACTTTCAAGAAGAATTCTGTTCTGGACTCTGAATGAACTTGGTTGTCTCAGGCGCTGCTGGGATTCCTACACAGTAACATCACGCTCTCAGCCCAGGGAGCTGTAACTGCGGACTGTTCCAACAGGCTCGGCGTGGATTCCCGAGGGAGTGATATTGCTTCGTCCTTTTAAACACACAATCGTTTCTTCTGTTTCCTGCACAGCCATCTCCAGGTCAGACGTGTCGCAGCTGTTGACAGAGTCATGCAGGACGGGTCCCTGTGCCTCTCCAGGCTTGAGAGGGGAGCGACTAGTACCCCATCGTCAGGGCGATACCATGATGAAAAAGAGGAGGGGAGAAAGAGCGCGGCCTAGCGGTGAGCCAGCTGAAGTACAAGCAGGGACAGATGCCAGCCCAGTAATTAACACACTCTTTATCAGAAGACTCATGATCCACGTGACAAGCTGATGATCTAATTTGAAACGAGTGTTAAGTTTGTCGACCAGTGTGAAGACTGAGCGTGTCCGCATTGCTGCGCCTGCCCCCCCGCTCGCGAGCTGCGCACCTGGCGCAGGTATGTCCCCCGCCCGCGGCTCGTGCAGCGAGGAATACCGCAGATTCCCTGCGAGCCCGGCCCTGAGGCGTGGACCCGAGTGGGCGCGCCCGGGTGCACAGCCGAGTGAGTGACGGGAGGAGGAGGGTGCGGGACACACCCACGCACACGCAGCGAGGACAAGAGGCGAGCGCCGAGCGCGGCGGACAGACGGCGAGGACAGTGCTGCCGACCTGTCGCGATGTCCAGCGGTCGCGCTCCCGGTGAGTGGCCGGTGGCCTGTGCTCCTGTAGCTGAGTTCGTCCCGGCAGCAGACACAGGGGTGGGGTTGCCAGTGTTTCTCCGGGGAAAGCAAGGCGCTGTATCCGAGACTAACCGCCTTCCTGCTAGTCCGGCTTCTTCTGCTCACGAACTGAACCGGGAAGAAAGAAACTCGACTCCTCTGACCGGGAAACCGCCTGTTCGCCAGTCGTGGGTCCGCATTCGCTCTGATGAGCTGCTGCTACTGTGCAGGACAGGGTGTTGAGAACACAGCCGGCTGTTCAGGCAGAACACTACAGGCTGTTTGGGTCAGAACACAGCCGGCTGTTCAGGCAGAACACTACAGGCTGTTTGGGTCGGAACATAGCAGGTATTTGGGTCAGAAAACTACAGGTTGTTTGGGCGATCGGATGTTTCTTCTTCAAATGATCAAATTAAAACTTTCGATTTCGTTACAGTGTAGTCTCTCACAGAGAGATGAGTTCGGGTAGGTTCATTACTGTCCCGCCTATCACAAAGAGACGACAGTCTGGGATTCAGGAATGCTGTGTTTGTGGTTGTTTCCGATTGTGTTGTTTGGTATTAGTTTCTACTTTCGAGAACACGGGTTGTTTTTCAGTAAATCACCTTCCGGACAGCTGATGCCTCAGGCAGGGCTGACAATCTGGATAATCATGTCTGTCTGGTCTCATCTGCGGTTCCTTCAGTCTCGGTTTACAGTAGTGTGCAGGAGGAGTGTGTGTATTAACCCCTCTCTCTCTCAGTGCAGTGTCAGTGTACAGTAGTGTGCAGGAGGAGTGTGTGTATTAACCCCTCTCTCTCTCAGGGCAGTGTCAGTGTACAGTAGCGTGCAGGAGGAGTGTGTGTATTAACCCCTCTCTCTCTCAGTGCAGTGTCAGTGTGCAGGAGGAGTGTGTGTATTAACCCCTCTCTCTCTCTCAGTGCAGTGTCAGTGTGCAGTAGTGTGCAGGAGGAGTGTGTGTATTAACCCCTCTCAGTGCAGTGTCAGTGTACAGTAGTGTGCAGGAGGAGTGTGTGTATTAACCCCTCTCTCTCTCAGTGCAGTGTCAGTGTACAGTAGTGTGCAGGAGGAGTGTGTGTATTAACCCCTCTCTCTCAGTGCAGTGTCAGTGTACAGTAGTGTGCAGGAGGAGTGTGTGTATTAACCCCTCTCTCTCTCAGTGCAGTGTCAGTGTACAGTAGTGTGCAGGAGGAGTGTGTGTATTAACCCCTCTCTCTCTCAGTGCAGTGTCAGTGTACAGTAGTGTGCAGGAGGAGTGTGTGTATTAACCCCTCTCTCTCTCTCTCAGTGCAGTGTCAGTGTACAGTAGTGTGCAGGAGGAGTGTGTGTATTAACCCCTCTCTCTCAGTGCAGTGTCAGTGTACAGTAGTGTGCAGGAGGAGTGTGTGTATTAACCCCTCTCTCTCTCAGTGCAGTGTCAGTGTACAGTAGTGTGCAGGAGGAGTGTGTGTATTAACCCCTCTCTCTCTCAGTGCAGTGTCAGTGTACAGTAGTGTGCAGGAGGAGTGTGTGTATTAACCCCTCTCTCTCTCAGTGCAGTGTCAGTGTACAGTAGTGTGCAGGAGGAGTGTGTGTATTAACCCCTCTCTCTCTCAGTGCAGTGTCAGTGTACAGTAGTGTGCAGGAGGAGTGTGTGTATTAACCCCTCTCTCAGTGCAGTGTCAGTGTACAGTAGTGTGCAGGAGGAGTGTGTGTATTAGCCCCTCTCTCTCTCAGTGCAGTGTCAGTGTACAGTAGTGTGCAGGAGGAGTGTGTGTATTAACCCCTCTCTCTCTCAGTGCAGTGTCAGTGTACAGTAGTGTGCAGGAGGAGTGTGTGTATTAACCCCTCTCTCTCTCAGTGCAGTGTCAGTGTACAGTAGTGTGCAGGAGGAGTGTGTGTATTAACCCCTCTCTCTCTCTCTCAGTGCAGTGTCAGTGTACAGTAGTGTGCAGGAGGAGTGTGTGTATTAACCCCTCTGTCTCTCTGGCAGAATGGGCAACTGGCAGTGGTGATGAAGAGGGGAATGATGCCCTCCTTGATGCCCCTGAGCTGCGGCTGGTCTTGTTGGGCACCATCGGCTCTGGGAAGACTCTGTCGGGTGACACTCTGCTGTGGCGCAGTGAGGTGGCCGCGCCCCAGCGCAGCGGGCTGCAGTGCGTGTGGCGCCAGGGCACGGCGGAGGGGCGGCGCCTGTCTGTGGTCGTGGGGCCCCGCTGGCTGTGGCGCCAGGGCCAGCTGGAGGAGGGGGTGCGGCAGGAGACAGAGCGCGCCCTGGCCCTCTGCGCCCCTGGGCCTCACGCCTTCCTGCTCGTCGTCCCGGTGGGCCAGTTCTCCGAGCTGGATCTGCAGGCGGCTCGGGAGATCTGCCACATGTTCGGGGAGGCGGCGCTGGCCCGGCATGGGCTGCTGCTCTTCACCTGCGGCGACTACCTGGGCGGCGCCAGCGTGGACGACCACCTCCTGACCGCGGGCCCCGGGCTGAGGGAGGTGCTGGCGCAGTGCGGCGGGCGCTGCCACGTGCTCAACAACCGCTGCCCCGCCGACCGCGCGCAGGTGCGCCAGCTGCTGGAGAAGGTGGAGGAGATGGTGAGGGAGAACGGCGGCTGCTACACACGCGGCGCCCTGCAGGGGGCGCCACAAGAGGGGCTGCAAGTCCACGGGCAGGAGCTGATCGAGAGGAGCCAGCAGGGGGCGCCACTGGAGGCGCCGCGAGGCCGCGGGCGGGAGCTGAGCGAGAGGAGCCAGCAGGGGAGAGAGCAAGAGAGGAGTGAGGAGGAGGAGGGGCGGCGGAGAATGGAAGAGCAAGAGAGGAAGAGGATGGAGGAGGAGGCAAGGAAGATGAAAGAGGCAAGGAGGAAGAAGGAGGAAGAGGAGAGGAGGAGGATGAAGGAGGAAATGGATAGGAGGAAGGTGCTGAAGGAGGAGAGGAAGATGATGGTGGAGCAGCAGAAGAGGCAGATGATGGAGGAGCAGGAGAGGAGGAAGACGATGGAGGAGGAGAGCAGGAAGAGCGAGGAAGGGCGGACTCAGGGGCTCCTGCACGCACTGAGCTCCTCCCAGGCTGCGCTGGGGCTGGAGGCGCCACAGCAGGGGGAGGGGCAGGAGGCTGCGGAGCTGCAGGGCGCAGACGCCCCAGGTGAGCACAAGGAGGCAGCAGTGAGCAGCTGCCTGGTCACAGAGGCATGAACATCACTGCTGCAGCACAGAGACGTCCTTTTAATCAAAAATAATGATCAGGATCAAAATGTCTCTCTAGGATATACTGAGAGTGATACAGAATTGTGATTACTAGACAGTAGGAGTGTGTATTGACCTCCCTCTCAGTGCAGTGTGTCGGCGTGCAGCAGGTGTGTGTATTTATCTCTGTCTTTTCTCCTGTAGATGGTGCTCTCCAGGCACAGCTGGCGGACAATAGTCCCAACAAGGGCTTCATACAGAGATGTAAGTAGGTCTCTGTGTGGTTGAACAATCCAGCAGACGAACTCCCCCCAGGGGAAAATGACTGGGTCTCGAGCAGCAGAGTCTCGACATCTGCGAATGCAACATCCATGAATTCGCTTCTTCACAATTCAGTCCTCCCACAGTGCAACCGCCTGTGATCACGAGCCGGATATTATCCCCTCTCAGCACCTCGTGAGCGAGCCTCCCCAGCCCTCAGCCGGGTCTCGTTTCTGTACTGAGCGCTCCAGGGTCCGTCAGCCACAGCGAGTGACAGCTTTATCGCCCTGTCAGGTGTCATTGCACTGGGGCAAAGAGAGAGAGGGCAGACCGGAATCATGCTGTTTATTTTAGCTGTTTCAGTTGGTCAATGTCGTTTTTACTAATTTAACGTGCGTGCGTGCGTGCGTGTCATTGCTCTGCCTGATGGCCCTTGTTTCTCTCTGATCCTGGCAGTGTGGGAGAGATTCTTCTCAGCGAGCGCAGACTGCAGCCCTGCTCCCTCCTCCTCCTCGCCCCTCCTGGACGCACCCGACCCCGCCGAGCTGCGGCTGGTGCTGCTGGGCCGGGCCGGCGCAGGCGCAGGCGCCGCGGCCAGCGCCCTCCTGGGCCAAGAGGAGCTGGGCGGCGCGGGCGGCACGCTGCAGTGCGAGAAGCGGAGGGGCGTGGCGGCGGGGAGGAAGCTGGCGGTGATCGCCACGCCGGACGGCTTCCTGGCAGAGCTGTCGCCAGAGCAGGTGACGCGCTGCGCCACGCTGGCGGCGCCGGGGCCCCACGCGCTGCTGCTGTGCGTGCCCGTGAGCGAGCCGGCCGCGGCCGAGCTGCAGGCGCTCGACGCCCTCGCCGGCGTCTTCGGGCCCGGCGTCACGCAGCACGCCATCGTGCTCTTCACGCACGCCGAGCGGCTGCGGGCGGGGCTGGCTGTGGAGGACTACGTGCTGAGCGCGGGCCGCGCGGACCTGCAGGAGCTGGTGGAGCGCTGCGAGGACCGGTACCACGTGCTCGGGCCCGGGCCCGGCGCGGGCGAGCTGCTGGAGAAGGTGGAGCAGATGGTGCGCGAGAACGGCGGCAGGTTCTTCGCCGGGCGGCTGTTCCAGGAGGCCGAGGCCAGGCTGCGGCGGCGGCAGGAGGAGATCCGGGCGGGGCCGGGGGCGGGCCCGGAGGGCGGGGCCAGGGAGGAGGCAGAGCAGTGCCAGTTTGACCTGGGCGTCGGCCCCGCCCCCCGCCTGCCCGCGGCCCCGCCCAGCTCCCGGTGGAGCCGCGCCCTGCGGGACCTGCTGAGGCGGCTGCCCACCCTGACGACCGGGGCGGCGGTGCTGGGCGGCGTGCTGGGGGTGCTGGTGGGGGGGCCGCTGGGGGCCGCGGTCGGCGCCACAGTGGGCTCACTGCTGACAGAGGTGGGAAAGAGGAAGTACACAGTGCAGCAGTGAGGGGCCCCCACAGTCCCCGGCCCCCCACTGGCCCCTGAGAGCTGTCCCAGAATTCCCGAGGCCCTGTCCGTGCTTTAGCGTTCCCACAGGACGGGGGCTGTCCTGGTTTTCATAGCTGGGACACCGCCGGGACAAACGTGCAACTCCTCTTCTCACCAGCGAGGCAGGGCCACACCTGTGCTCCAGCCAGAGGGCCACTCCAGGTGTGACCTCCAGCTGTACAGCGGCATGAGGATTTAATGTTATCTGAACTCTGTGCCCTTCGAGCGAGACATCAGCTGGGGAGGGAGGCTGCCTCACCCCCACCTTGTACTTGAGGGGCAACCTGATCCTCACGCTGGCAGGACACCCCTCTCCTGTTGTGGCCAAGGGGGCACCGGCAGCGTCGCAGGCGTAAACTGTACGTGGACACTCTTCCAGCTGCCTCTGAGCAGTCATGCGGCTCTGCTGTTGCACAGGCATGTCTGTAACTGCACTGCTGTGACAATAAACCTGCTGCCAGCTCTGGCCTGTCGTCCTGCTGCTGTGGCCTGGGTCAGCGCTGCGTCTTCAGGGTGGGTGGAGACATTCATGCACGTGGGACACACCAGGGTCAGGGTCAGGAGGTGTGGACACACTGGCGGTCAAGGTCAGGACAGGAGGTGTGGACACACTGGCAGTGAAGACACCTGCCTCTGCCTCTTACTTTCTCTGTAGCTCCATTAACTGCTTAACCCTCTCTCAGCACATGCTTGGTAAAAGACAATTTGGACACAATAACATATTTGAGCCATTTTTATTAAGAAACCAAAATAAATCTAAAAAAAAACAACCAACTGGAAAGAAATTAAAACTTTTCAGGTTTCATTCTTCACACAAAGCTCCTCCCCAGCCCCCCCCCCCCACCAGACTGACTGATCTTTGGGAATCAGCCTGAAGACAGAGACGGAAAACAGATTCGCTCACAGAGTGACTCTCTTGACACTTGGAATCACTCGCAAATAAACTCTCACGCCAAGAGCGACTCTCAGACAGACACTCAGACACACTGACAGACTCACAGCCACACTCACACATACACCGACAGACTCAAACTCAAAGTAAAACAAAAATTCAAGCTACATAACATTTTTTTCTGCATAGTTTGTACTGATGTCTACGAACTAAGGCCTTGTTCTGTGTGTAGAGTTCTTTAACGAAATCCAGTCAATCTGAATGACAGAGGAACCCGGGTTCGAGGCTCCCTGTGGAGTGTGAAGGCCAGCCCAGCGCCGGCCCCTGACGTCACGACTGACCCAGAGACGCAGGAGGTTGTTTCCCTGGGCAGCGTGGCCCCCCACCCCCGGGACCAGGGAGACCCCACCGCCTGACCGCACACACTGTTCTCCAGGCTGCCAGACTCCCGCTCCGCAGCAATCCACTCCAGCTCTTCCCCCGCACACCACCTGCCCGCCCAATCAGAAGCCACAATTCCTGCAGCCAGTGGCAAAACCTGGGGTGGATCTGATCAGTCTGCGAGCCCCCTTGTACACCAACAACACACTCCAGCCTCTCGCACACAAACACCAGACTGATGTGGCAGCAGCTCAGTGATTCATCGGACTCCTATCCCTAGATATTTATTTTAAAAAATACCATACATAACAGTTATAGCTACAAACTGCAATAACAGTCAGAGTAGTAACAGCAGTCAGAGTGGAGGCCACCAGGATGAGCTGTCAAGATTCAACAGGTTTCCGACGCCTGTGACGGAGACTAGAAGTCCCACAGTGCACTGTGCACACGGGGCAGGGCAGGGGCAGGGGCAGGGCAGGGGCACTCCAGCCTGCAGCTCCACAGAGGATGGGCAGGTAGCAAGAGAGAGGCCCTGTGCGCTAGTTAAGACGCTTTTCTTTCAGAAGTCAGCTCTTAATAAATATGATCTCATATTAAGGTCTTGGAATACTGCAATCATAAATATTTTCGATTCATCTCGCCAAGACAACAAAAGAGCTGAGCCTATTTGTTACTGAATGATGACATTTGTCCCAGCCGCCTGGCCAATGCTGTGCCATATCTCTAGAGCTGTGGCACCCTCTTGTGGTCAGGGCAGGAACAGCAGCAGAGCAGCCCCACCCCTGCCCCCCCCAGCAGGTCCCGGCTCTGCCCGGCTGCACCTGGGTTCCGGAGGCTCCCTCATTCCCATTGCTCCGGGTGGCCAGGAGACACGTTCGGGAAGACCGGATCAGCAAGGCTGGGGTGAGGCTGAGAGCCAGAGGGATCCCCAGTCTCCAGCCCTGGGGGTGCCCCACAACCCTGAAGAGGCCCGGGGTGCATTGGGAAGGCGGGGCGATCCAAAACCCTGGCTCTGGGAGTCCTCCCACTCCCACAGCAGGGACATGGGACACTCCCAGTCCTGGGGGGAATGCGGGGACACCCCACACTCCCAGTCCTGGGAGGACAGCGGGGACCCCCACACTCAGTCCTGGGGGGACAGCGGGGACATGGGAGACCCCCACACTCAGTCCTGGGGGGAACAGCGGGGACCCCCACACTCAGTGCTGGGGGGGACAGCCTGTCTCGATTCGGTCCTGTCTAGGCTGGAACAGCAGACCCCCCGCCTCACCTGGGCCACCTTACTCCTGTTCTCCTGATCTTCGGAACGGGACAGCGCCAGGAACCGGGCCAAAACCAGGGAGCCGGACCAGGGAGGGCGCAGGTGACAGCAGGCCTCCGGTCAATTCCACAGGCCAGCTGTGTCCAGGCGGTCACTCTGACACACCCACTGTCCGCCCAGGGGGACGACAGAGGACAGAGGTGGACAGGGATGACAGCGTCCAGCTGCACCAGTGTCATACTTCCTGTCAGCACAGAGACCAGCGCACCCCGCTGGACAGTCACTGACAGCCCTGTGCCCCAACTGTCCCACAGCCCTGAGCCCAGCGCAGACAGTGCTCCCTGTCTGTCCCACAGCCCTGAGCCCAGCGCAGACAGTGCTCCCCGTCTGTCCCACAGCCCTGAGCCCAGCGCAGACAGTGCTCCCTGTCTGTCCCACAGCCCTGAGCCCAGCGCAGACAGCGCCCTGTCTGTCCCACAGCCCTGAGCCCAGCACAGACAGTGCTCCCTGTCTGTCCCACAGCCCTGAGACCAGAGCAGACAGACCAGACAGCGCCCTGTCTGTCCCACAGCCCTGAGCCCAGCGCAGAGTGTCCCCCATCTGTCCCACAGACCCGAGACCAGCACAGTGTCCCCCGTCTGTCCCACAGGCCCGAGACCAGCACAGACAGTGCCCCCCGTCTGTCCTACAGCCCTGAGACCAGTCTACTCTTGACTACATGGACACAGCACCTGCCCTCCTAATCTGCACAGTGATCGGGGTCTAGTTCATGTAAACATTGACAAAAATAAAAATAACCTAAACAGTTCAACAAAATCACTCTGTGATCCTCAATAATAATATTAACAATAATATCATGATTCATCCGTTCGTTGTGATCCGCAGTCACATGATCTGTCAGAGCGGGACAACTAAGCCAGCCCCACCCCGTCCTCCTCGGTCCCGATTGGTCCAGGGCACTCTGGCTCCTCCCAGAGGGTGGTCCTGCCTCTGTCTCCATGTGCTGATTGGTCAATGAGACTTCCTCTTCACCTCTCCCCCCTGGCTTTGGCTGGAGTCTGAAAGAGACGAGGAGACTCAGCTCCTCCTGCCGGAACACTGGGACCCCAGAGTGTGCGCGCACGCGCTGGAGTGTGTGTGCGCGCACGCGCTGGAGTGTGTGTGCGCGCACGCGCTGGAGTGTGTGTGCGCGCACGCGCTGGAGTGTGTGGGGTGCGTGTGCTGTGGGGTGCGTGTGCTGTGGGGTGCGTGTGCTGTGGGGTGCGTGTGCTGTGGGGTGCGTGTGCGCTGGGCGCTGTGTGCTGTGGGGTGCGTGTGCTGTGGGGTGCGTGTGCGCTGTGGGGTGCGTGTGCGCTGTGGGGTGCGCTGTGTGACCAGCAATGCTTGCTTGGGGACAGGCAGGCGAGCAGGACAGTGGACAGACAGGAGAGTCGAACACAGACACACGGGCGTCAGTGAGAAGGAGCAGCAGCAGGCGGCAGCTGGCGTTACCTGAGAAAGCGTGCTGTAAGTGAGGAGGGAGAGGAACCTGCGGACCAGACTGCAGACTCTTTAACAGATCTGGAGAGAGAGGGAGAGAGAGCGATGGAGAGAGAGAGGGATGGAGAAAGAGCGATCGAGGGATAGAGGAGGAGCAACAGATGGAAAGGAACAGAAACAGGTGTCGAGGACAAGTGAAAATGGAAGAACAGCAGACGAAAGAGAAAAGAGAAACATGAGACAGACTGTCACAGAGAGGAGACTGCAACACACAGCAACACACAGGGAAGAGCCCACAGACACACACGCGCGCACGCACACACACAGGAAAGAGCCCGCAGACACACAAACACACGCACACAGGGAAGAGCCCGCAGACACACAAACACACGCACACAGGGAAGAGCCCGCAGACACACAAACACACGCACACAGGGAAGAGCACGCAGACACACACACATACGCACACAGGGAAGAGCACGGAGACACACAAACACACGCACACAGGGAAGAGCCCACAGACACACACGCGCGCACGCACACACACAGGAAAGAGCCCGCAGACACACAAACACACGCACACAGGGAAGAGCCCGCAGACACACAAACACACGCACACAGGGAAGAGCCCGCAGACACACAAACACACGCACACAGGGAAGAGCACGCAGACACACACACATACGCACACAGGGAAGAGCACGGAGACACACAAACACACGCACACAGGGAAGAGCCCGCAGACACACAAACACACGCACACAGGGAAGAGCCCGCAGACACACACGCACACAGGGAAGAGCACGGAGACACACAAACACACACACACAGGGAAGAGCCCGGAGACACACAAACACACGCACACAGGGAAGAGCCCGCAGACACACACGCAGGGAAGAGCCCGCAGACGCACGCACACGCAGGGAAGAGCCCGCAGACGCACGCACACGCACACGCACACGCACACGCACACGCACACGCAGGGAAGAGCCCGCAGACACACGCACACAGGGAAGAGCCCGCAGACACACACAGACGCACACAGGGAAGAGCACACAGACACACGCACACACAGGGAAGAGCCCGCAGACACACACTCTGGAGTGCAGAAGGATGTACACAAGCAGGCACACGGACTGATCGTGCTGACCCGGACACAGGGTCCTGGCCCAGGGTTCTCCGGGGCCTGAACACTTACTCTGTGCCAGGCTGTACCCTGAGCTGGCGCTGGCTGTGCTGGCAGTGGCGCCCCCTGTGGCAGAGTGGGTGAAGTTCAGCAGGGGAAACTGGAAGGGCAGGGAGACGGGCACCAGCCCCCCCAACATGCCAAATGCCCCCAGCGCGCCCCCCTGCGTGGCGCCCAGGCCCGGGGACATCAGTGGCAGTGAGGAGGGTGTGGCTAAGAGACCCCCCCCTGAGGTCACCTGAGGGGAGAGAGAGACGGTCACCGAGCCTGCCCTGCCCCCCGGACCTCGCAGAATCGCCGATACACCTGCGCTCCTCACCTGAGTTAGTGTCTGTTGTGTGGCCGGAGGCGTGGCGACGGTCCGGCTCACCACGGGTTTAGCGGCCGACCCCGCGACCCCTGCGACCCCCACTGACCTCTGGGCCGGGGAGGGGCAGGAGCGCCGGTGATTGACCGAAGGCGAGGGGGCGGGGCTGGAGGCGGGGGACGGGACAGGACGTGCGGGTGAGGGGGCGGGGCGTGTGGATGAGGGGGCGGAACTAGAAGATTGGGGCGGGGCAGGGCGTGTCACCGACGGGGCGGGGCTGCTGCTGGTACTGGGGCCCTGGGGGACCGGCTTGCACCCCACCAGGCCAAAGCTGGACTGCGCGGACTTCACCGCTGCCCCCTGAACCGCGTACGGGGGGCGGAAGCTGGGTTTGGGGGCATAGGAGCCAGCGGGGCTGGCCGGCAGCCGGGGGGCGGGCGGCCGGGGAGGCCGGGGGGGCGGCGCGTTGGTGAGCTTGATGATGGGGGGGGTGCTGTGGGAGGACTTGGTGAGTGTGGCCTGCATGGGCGTGACGAAGTTGGACTGGTGGTGCGGCGGCTTGGCGGCGGGGTGGGCGAGGGAGGGGGAGGAGGAGCTCTTGGGGTGCGCGTGGGGAGACCTCGCAGTCTGCGGGTGCTGCTGCTGCGGGGTCTTGGGGGTCCCCGAGCCACCCAGGGGAGCCATCCTGCCCGAGAAAGGCACCGCGCCGTGGCTCCCCTTCATGGCCAGCGGGGGCGCTGGCACGGCCTTGGTCACGGGCGCGTAGGGCTTGCTCTGCGCCCCGGTGGGGGGCACGAGCGGGGAGGCGGTGGGGGGCGGGCGGGGCTTCTGCGAGGCGGGCGGGGGGGGTGCTGGTGGCTTGGCGCCCGCGGAAGGTGAGGCGCCAGTGGGGGTGGCCCGGCTGGCGTGAGGGTGCGGGTGGGAGGGCACGTGCGTCTGCCGCGGCGCCTGGGCGGACCCCGCGGGGGGCGGCGTGGCCTTGGCCAGCGGGAACCCCTCGTTCCGGCTCCCACCGCCCGCGGACCCCGACAGCCCGGGCAGCAGCGGGCGGGAGGCAGGGGGGGGGGCAGGGGTGGGGCCAGGGGGAGACGGGGGCTCCTTCTTGAGCTGGGCGGGGGGCTGGGGGGCCGGGGGCTTCTTGGCGGGGGGCAGCGGCGGCGAAGAGGGGGGGCTGTCGTTCTGCACCAGCCCCTTGGCGGCGCTGCTGAGCAGAGCCAGGGCCTGAGAGATGGAGTCCAGCGAGGGGGCAGCCAGGGCCTCGTCCAGGGAGTCGTCCAGACAGATCGTCTCGGGCGGCGAGGGCTGCCTCCGCGGGGTGCCGCTCGGCTGGGAGGCGCCCCCCTGGCGCCCCGAGGTGGCGGGGACAGAGCCAGCGGCCGGGGGGCCAGTCTGCGACGGGCGGGGGACCCAGGCGCCCTCCTGTGGAGAGGGGGAGGCAGGTCAGTGCCGGCACCCCACAGCGCCGGACGGCCAGGCAGCCGGATGGACAGGACACTCACCCGCGGGGACTTGGACTTGGCCACCGGGACGATCTTCTTCTTGGCTCTACGGGAAAGGAAGAGGAAACAAGAGACAGCGGATCAGCAGGAGAGCATCAGGGAGAGAGCGAGAGAGAGCCCAAAACAGAGCCCCCTGAGCCAGCTGGTCCTGAGCCACACCGACACCAGCCAGCCTCAGGACAGCACTGCTAGAGCACCACAACCCAGACTCCACCACATCACAGCACAGATCAAACAGCAATATCTCACACACTGGGACACACACACACAAACACAACATAAACTGGAATGCTACAGAACCCTAACCAGACAATACACACTAGCCGAATGTTTGACCAAGATAAGAAACAGACCCTTACGAAGTACAGGCTCAGTGACCACAGCCTGGCCATAGAAACTGGGCGACACAGGCAGACCTGGCTGCCCAGAGAGGACAGGCTGTGCTCCCACTGCCAGCGGGGAGAAATAGAGACAGAGGTGCACTTCCTACTGCACTGTGACAGATACTCTGGGATTAGAGAAACATTCTTCCCGAAATTCAGAAATCTAGTCCCAGAGTTCCCACACCTGCCAGAATCACAACGGGTCCCAATCCCACTGGGAAAGGGAGGAGGGAACTCAGCTGAACTGGCAGCCCAGTATGTGATCTCCTGTCACAGCCTGAGGAACAGTGAGTCTGTCTCCCAATAATGCTCCATCTGTCTACAGTATATGTCAATATTTTATGATATGTTATTGTTGTAAATTTCTGTAATATGTCTGTAGATTTTATTTTTCTTTTATTTTTTGTTTTGTTTCATGTTGCTTTGGCAACACTGATTGTACCCATCAGTCATGCTAATAAAGCACCTTAAATTGAAATTGAATTGAATTGAGAGAGGGCAGCAGGGGGAGAGTGAGAGAGGGCAGCAGGGGGAGAGAGAGCACAGAGAGTGTGTCACCGAGTGTCAGTGTGCAGGAGTGTGAACTCACGGGTTTCCTGTCAGATGACTGTGCACAGTGCGGCTCTCCTTAAACAGCATCCTGACAAAGAGAGATGAGAGGGTGAAGGAGCAGACGGGCTCCAGAGGATCTCAGCCTGGGGCTACCGGCCTGTGGACCGCTGGACTGACCTGGCCTGCATCCAGCCCTTGGGCCAGAGGGGCTTGACCTCAGTCTCCATGAAGGCCTTGAGGTAGTCCTCCACAGACAGGGCGCACTGCGACTCCAGCTCGTAGCAGCCCAGCTTCACCCGGACCAGGTTACACAGCAGCGCCCTGCAACACAGCAGAGCCGCGGTAACCAGGCGGCAACACCGAGGCAGCCGGGGCGACACCGCAGCACAGGGGCAACACTGAGGCAGCCGGGCGGCAACACTGCAGCGCAGGGGCGACACCGAGGCAGCCGGGGCGACACCGAGGCAGCCGGGCGGCAACACTGCAGCGCAGGGGCGACACTGAGGCAGCCGGGCGGCAACACCGCAGCGCAGGGGCGACCCCGAGGCAGCCGGGCGGCAACACCGCAGCGCAGGGGCAACACTGAGGCAGCCGGGGCGACACCGCAGCGTAGGGGCAACACTGAGGCAGCCGGGCGGCAACACCGCAGCGCAGGGGCGACACTGAGGCAGCCGGGCGGCAACACTGCAGCGCAGGGGCGACACCGCAGCGTAGGGGCAACACTGAGGCAGCCGGGCGGCAACACCGCAGCGCAGGGGCGACACCGCAGCGCAGGGGCGACACGAGGCAGCCGGGCGGCAACACCGCAGCGCAGGGGCGACACTGAGGCAGCCGGGCGGCAACACTGCAGCGCAGGGGCGACACCGCAGCGTAGGGGCAACACTGAGGCAGCCGGGCGGCAACACTGCAGCGCAGGGGCAACACTGAGGCAGCCGGGGCGACACCGCAGCGTAGGGGCAACACTGAGGCAGCCGGGCGGCAACACCGCAGCGCAGGGGCGACACCGCAGCGCAGGGGCGACACGAGGCAGCCGGGCGGCAACACCGCAGCGCAGGGGCGACACCGCAGCGTAGGGGCAACACTGAGGCAGCCGGGCGGCAACACCGCAGCGCAGGGGCGACACCGCAGCGTAGGGGCAACACTGAGGCAGCCGGGCGACACCGCAGCGCAGGGGCAACACTGAGGCAGCCGGGCGGCAACACCGCAGCGCAGGGGCGACACTGAGGCAGCCGGGCGGCAACACTGCAGCGCAGGGGCGACACCGCAGCGTAGGGGCAACACTGAGGCAGCCGGGCGGCAACACCGCAGCGCAGGGGCGACACTGAGGCAGCCGGGCGGCAACACTGCAGCGCAGGGGCGACACCGCAGCGTAGGGGCAACACTGAGGCAGCCGGGCGGCAACACCGCAGCGCAGGGGCGACACCGCAGCGTAGGGGCAACACTGAGGCAGCTGGGCGGCAACACCGCAGTGCAGGGGCGACACTGAGGCAGCCGGGCTGCAACACTGCAGCGCAGGGGCGACACCGCAGCGTAGGGGCAACACTGAGGCAGCCGGGCGGCAACACTGCAGCGCAGGGGCGACGATGAGGCAGCCGGGCGGCAACACCGCAGCGCAGGGGCGACACCGAGGCAGCCGGGCGGCAACACCGCAGCGCAGGGGCGACACTGAGGCAGCCGGGCGGCAACACCGCAGCGCAGGGGCGACACCGCAGCGTAGGGGCAACACTGAGGCAGCCGGGCGGCAACACCGCAGCGCAGGGGCGACGATGAGGCAGCCGGGCGGCAACACTGCAGCGCAGGGGCGACACCGCAGCGTAGGGGCAACACTGAGGCAGCCGGGCGGCAACACTGCAGCGCAGGGGCGACGATGAGGCAGCCGGGCGGCAACACCGCAGCGCAGGGGCGACACCGAGGCAGCCGGGCGGCAACACCGCAGCGCAGGGGCGACACCGAGGCAGCCGGGCGGCAACACCGCAGCGCAGGGGCAACACTGCAGCAAGGCCACTACATTCGACATACTGGAGAATGACAACAGAAGGCTCACAGCGACAGTACAGCAGCACAGCGACGACACGGCCTGCAGCTGCTCGCTGACACGCGGCCGCCCACCTGAGCCGCTCGTCCCAGACGAACTTCTTGCGCGGCCCCATGACCCTTCGGCCTGGCTTCTCCTCATCCTCTTCCTCAGAGCCGTTCCTGTCTCCCTCCTCGCCCTGCTGCCTGCAGCGACAAAGGCACCCCGACATCACTGAGCGGCGCTCACACACACACACAGGCACCCCGACATCATTGAGGGGCGCTCACACACACACACAGGCACCCCGACATCACTGAGCAGCGCTCACACACACACACAGGCACCCCAACTTCATTGAGGGGCGCTCACACACACACACAGGCACCCCGACATCACTGAGGGGCACTCTCACACACACACAGGCACCCCGACATCACTGAGGGGCACTCTCACACACACAGGCACCCCGACATCACTGAGGGGCACTCTCACACACACACAGGCACCCCGACATCACTGAGGGGCACTCTCACACACACACAGGCACCCCGACATCACTGAGGGGCACTCTCACACACACACAGGCACCCCGACATCACTGAGAGGCGCTCACACACACAGGCACCCCGACATCACTGAGCGGCGCTCACACACACACACACACACACACACACCCCGACATCACTGAGCGGCGCTCACACACACAGGCACCCCGACATCACTGAGCGGCGCTCACACACACAGGCACACACACACACACCCCGACATCACTGAGCGGCGCTCACACACACAGGCACCCCGACATCACTGAGGGGCACTCTCACACACACACAGGCACCCCGACATCACTGAGGGGCACTCTCACACACACACAGGCACCCCGACATCACTGAGGGGCACTCTCACACACACAGGCACCCCGACATCACTGAGGGGCACTCTCACACACACAGGCACCCCGACATCACTGAGGGGCACTCTCACACACACACAGGCACCCCGACATCACTGAGCGGCGCTCACACACACACAGGCACCCCGACATCACTGAGCGGCGCTCACACACACACACACACACACACACACACACCCCGACATCACTGAGCGGCGCTCACACACACAGGCACCCCGACATCACTGAGCGGCGCTCACACACACACAGGCACCCCGACATCACTGAGCGGCGCTCACACACACACACACACAGGCACTCCGACACGACCGAGGGGCGCTCACACACAGACACACAGATGCACACGCACACACGCACACAGACTGAGCCGGCGCAGCTGCATACTTGGCCGCCCGGGCCTGGCAGTCCATGTTGTAGCGAGCGATCTGGTCTGGCATCACACTGCACACAGCCAACTTGAGCTTCATCAGAGGGTTCCTCAGCCTGTCATCCTGACAGAGAGAGAGACAGACAGGACACTGGTGAGCCCCGCTGAGAGAGAGAGACAGACACAGACAGGACACCAGCGAGCCCCCGCCGAGAGAGACACAGACAGGACACCAGCAAGCCCCCGCCGAGAGAGACACAGACAGGACACTGGTGAGCCCCGCTGAGAGAGAGAGACAGACACAGACAGGACACCGGTGAGCCCCCGCCGAGAGAGAGACACAGACAGGACACCGGTGAGCCCCCGCCGAGAGAGAGACACAGACAGGACACTGGTGAGCCCCGCTGAGAGAGAGAGACAGACACAGACAGGACACCAGCGAGCCCCCGCTGAGAGAGACACAGACAGGACACCAGTGAGCCCCCGCCGAGAGAGAGACAGACACAGACAGGACACCAGCGAGCCCCCGCCGAGAGAGACACAGACAGGACACCAGCGAGCCCCCGCCGAGAGAGACACAGACAGGACACCAGTGAGCCCCCGCCGAGAGAGACACAGACAGGACACCAGTGAGCCCCCGCCGAGAGAGACACAGACAGGACACCAGTGAGCCCCCGCCGAGAGAGACACAGACAGGACACCAGTGAGCCCCCGCCGAGAGAGACACAGACAGGACACCGGGGAGCCCCGATGAGAGAGAGAGAGACAGACAGACAGGACACCAGCAAGCCCCCGCCGAGAGAGACACAGACAGGACACCAGCAAGCCCCCGCCGAGAGAGACACAGACAGGACACCAGCAAGCCCCCGCCGAGAGAGACAGACAGGACACCAGGGAGCCCCGCTGAGAGAGACAGACACAGACAGGACACCAGCGAGCCCCCGCCGAGAGAGACGGACAGGACACCAGCAAGCCAACGCCGAGAGAGAGACAGACAGGACACCGGTGAGCCCCCGCCGAGAGAGACACAGACAGGACACCAGTGAGCCCCCGCCGAGAGAGACACAGACAGGACACCAGTGAGCCCCCGCCGAGAGAGAGACACAGACAGGACACCAGTGAGCCCCGCCGAGAGAGAGAGACAGACAGGACACCAGTGAGCCCCCGCCGAGAGAGAGACACAGACAGGACACCAGTGAGCCCCCGCCGAGAGAGAGACAGACAGGACACCAGTGAGCCCCCGCCGAGAGAGAGACAGACAGGACACCAGTGAGCCCCCGCCGAGAGAGAGACACAGACAGGACACCAGTGAGCCCCCGCCGAGAGAGAGACACAGACAGGACACCAGTGAGCCCCGCTGAGAGAGAGAGACAGACACAGACAGGACACCAGCGAGCCCCCGCCGAGAGAGAGACACAGACAGGACACCAGCGAGGCCCCGCCGAGAGAGAGACATAGACAGGACACCAGTGAGCCCCCGCCGAGAGAGAGAGACAGACAGGACACCAGTGAGCCCCCGCCGAGAGAGAGACACAGACAGGACACCAGTGAGCCCCCGCCGAGAGAGAGACACAGACAGGACACCAGTGAGCCCCCGCCGAGAGAGAGACACAGACAGGACACCAGTGAGCCCCGCTGAGAGAGAGAGACAGACACAGACAGGACACCAGCGAGCCCCCGCCGAGAGAGAGACACAGACAGGACACCAGCGAGGCCCCGCCGAGAGAGAGACATAGACAGGACACCAGTGAGCCCCCACTGATTAGACAATGACACAATCAGAGCAGTTCTGATGAAGACAGAGAGCACAGAGACGGAGACAAGACAACAATCTGCAGCCGTCTTTACCTGTATGTTAAGGTTGAGTTTCTTTAGCCTTTTCAGCAGAGCTTCTTTGTTGCAGGGAACAAAGGCCTCCAGGTGAGAGTAAACTGCAGCTCTGACCTCCAGAGACTGTTCCTGCACCTGTAGCTCAATACTGAGAGAGAGATAGAGAGAATGAGAGAGAGAGAGAGAGAGAGAGAGAGAGAGAGAGAGAGAGAGGTTAATACACACTCCTCCTGCACACTACTGTACACTGACACTGCACTGAGAGAGAGAGGGGTTAATACACACACTCCTCCTGCACACTACTGTACACTGACACTGCACTGAGAGAGAGAGGGGTTAATACACACACTCCTCCTGCACACTGACACTGCACTGAGAGAGAGAGGGGTTAATACACACACTCCTCCTGCACACTACTGTACACTGACACTGCACAGAGAGCGTGCAGGAGTGTGTGTGTGTGTGTGTGTGTGTGTGTGTGTGTGTGTTGTATTAGCCTGAGAAAAAGACTGAATCAGAGAAACTCACTCCAGGAGGATGTTGTTCATGTCCAGAGTGAAGAACTTCTTCCTGCCCTCCTCATCGAACTGCCGAGACGCCTGGGGAGACAGAAAGGCATCAGCACGGGGCACGACACAGCTCAGCGGGTACACAGTCCGCCGGACACTCCCGCCAGCTGACCAGGAGCACTGACCTGTCTGTCCCTCTCTGCTCTGCTCTCTACCTGTCCCTCTCCTCTCCACCTGTCTGTCTCTACAGGGGAGCAGCAGCGCCCGCAGGCCCGGGCTCTGCCTGCTGCCCTGCTCTACACCAAGAGTGGCGGGGGAAGTGTGTGACAGGGGCACTGACCGCTCGCAGGTCCTCGATGCGCTTCAGGAGGGGCGCAGGCAAGCCCTCGGGGAGCGGGGGGGGCGACAGCAGCCCTGCACCCTGCCTGGGGCCCAGGGGCCCCCCCTTGGCCGGCGCCCCCGCGAGCGTGCCGTTCTCCTCGGGGCTGTGGGTCGGGGACGCGTCCAGCAGGCGGTCAAAGTCCAGGTCGCCCAGCAGGTCCTGCAGCATGTCGCCGTCGGCAGCCGAGCCCAGCAGGGAAATGACGGCGGGGTCGGGCGCGAGTTCAGGCGCGGCGGCGGGCGCAGCGCTGGGCGGGGGCGGCGGCGGCGCGGGCCGGGCCTGCGGGGGGGGCAGCACGGCGCCGGACAGCGACTGCTTCTTGCGCATCTCCTCCTTCTCGCGCGTGAAGCGGCGCAGCATGGCCGCCAGGGACAGAGAGTCCTTCATCAGCTTCTTCCTCTTCTTCTTGTCCGGTCGGTGAGCGTTCAGGGCCGACACACTGCACAGGAGAGAGCGGTCAGTCAGTGTGTGTGTGCGCAGGCAGGGGGCAGTGTGTGTGTGCGTGCGCAGGCAGGGGGCAGTGTGTGTGTGTGCGTGCGCAGGCAGGGCTCACCCTGGCTGCTTGGGTACTCTGTTCTTTCTTGGCTTCTTCTCTTTCTCCAGGCTGCTGCTCTCATCCTTCCTCTTTCTCTTCTTCATCGCTCGGTCCTCACCGTCCTTCATCTTCTGACAAAGCAGCACAAGAGACAGTGAGAAATGGAAAAGAGGCACCTTAACCTCAGGAGTACAGCGTGTGCAGGGTGTAGTGTCAGTGCTGTAGACTCACACTGCTCTTCCTCAGGAGTACAGCGTGTGCAGGGTGTAGTGTCAGTAATGTAGACTCACACTGCTCTTCCTCAGGAGTACAGCATGTGCAGAGTGTAGTGTCAGTGCTGTAGACTCAGACTGCACTGCTCTTCCTCAGGAGTACAGCGTGTGCAGGGTGTAGTGTCAGTGCTGTAGACTCACACTGCTCTTCCTCAGGAGTACAGCGTGTGCAGGGTGTAGTGTCAGTAATGTAGACTCACACTGCTCTTCCTCAGGAGTACAGCGTGTGCAGGGTGTAGTGTCAGTGCTGTAGACTCACACTGCTCTTCCTCAGGAGTACAGCGTGTGCAGGGTGTAGTGTCAGTAATGTAGACTCACACTGCTCTTCCTCAGGAGTACAGCGTGTGCAGGGTGTAGTGTCAGTGCTGTAGACTCAGACTGCACTGCTCTTCCTCAGGAGTACAGCGTGTGCAGGGTGTAGTGTCAGTGCTGTAGACTCACACTGCACTGCTCTTCCTCAGGAGTACAGCGTGTGCAGGGTGTAGTGTCAGTGCTGTAGACTCACACTGCTCTTCCTCAGGAGTACAGCGTGTGCAGGGTGTAGTGTCAGTGCTGTAGACTCACACTGCTCTTCCTCAGGAGTACAGCGTGTGCAGGGTATAGTGTCAGTGCTGTAGACTCACACTGCTCTTCCTCAGGAGTACAGCATGTGCAGGGTGTAGTGTCAGTGCTGTAGACTCACACTGCTCTTCCTCAGGAGTACAGCGTGTGCAGGGTGTAGTGTCAGTAATGTAGACTCACACTGCTCTTACTCAGTACAGCATGTGCAGGGTAGAGATGCTGTAAACTCACTCTATAATGCTTGCTCTTCCTCTCACCCTCCTCTCCCTCAGACTCGGAGGCCTGTCTGAACTGCAGGGTGCCGGTATTGATGTAGAAGCCCCCCAGCTTGGTGGTCAAGGAGGCTGGAACCAGCTCATCATACTGAAACACAGAGAGGAGGTTACTGAGGGACACTCTCAGCTCTGACAGAGACAGAGACAGAGACAGAGACAGAGACAGAGACAGAGACACTCTCAGCTCGGAGAGAGAGAGTGAGAGGAGAGGACACTCACAGCCTCGGAGTTGTCGATGAACGGGTCAGTCTCGTCGTACCCGAAGCCGATATCGATCAGGTCCTGCAGTCTGTCCTTTCTCCTCTTCTTCCCTGCGCCGCCCTGACAGACACGCAGACAGGCGTCAGACTCGCAGCCCGCCGCGAGACCCCCCCCCCGGCAGCACACAGGACCCAGACTCACATATTTGGCCTCGAACTTCCTCGCCAGGGCCTCCACTTCCCGTCGCTCCTTTTCATCATCGCCGAAGGGGTCGCTGGGGTCAAAGGGGGCAGACTCTGAGGACTTCTTCACCAAAAAGAGAGAAAGCGTGCAAGAGCACAGACACTAGATCACCCCCGTACGCCGGCCTCACCAGGGTGAGAGACACTAGATCACCCCCGTACACCGGCCTCACCGGGGTGAGAGACACTAGATCACCCCCGTACACGGGCCTCACCGGGGTGAGAGACACTAGATCACCCCCGTACACCGGCCTCACCAGGGTGAGAGACACTAGATCACCCCCGTACACCGGCCTCACCAGGGTGAGAGACACTAGATCACCCCCGTACACCGGCCTCACCGGGGTGAGAGACACTAGATCACCCCCGTACACCGGCCTCACCAGGGTGAGAGACACTAGATCACCCCCGTACACCGGCCTCACCGGGGTGAGAGACACTAGATCACCCCCGTACACCGGCCTCACCAGTGTGAGAGACACTAGATCACCCCCGTACGCCGGCCTCACCAGGGTGAGAGACACTAGATCACCCCCGTACGCCGGCCTCACCAGCGAGAGAGACACTAGATCACCCCCGTACGCCGGCCTCACCAGCAAGAGACACTAGATCACCCCCGTACACCGGCCTCATCAGCGTGAGAGACACTAGATCACCCCCCTACACCGGCCTCACCAGCGTGAGAGACACTAGATCACCCCCGTACGCCGGCCTCACCAGCGTGAGAGACACTAGATCACCCCCCTACACAGACCGCACCAGCGTGAGAGACACTAGATCACCCCCGTACACCGGCCTCACCAGCGTGAGAGACACTAGATCACCCCCGTACACCGGCCTCACCGGGGTGAGAGACACTAGATCACCCCCGTACACAGACCGCACCAGCGTGAGAGACACTAGATCACCCCCCTACACAGACCGCACCAGCGTGAGAGACACTAGATCACCCCCGTACACCGGCCTCACCGGGGTGAGAGACACTAGATCACCCCCGTACGCCGGCCTCACCAGGGTGAGAGACACTAGATCACCCCCCTACACAGACCGCACCAGCGTGAGAGACACTAGATCACCCCCCTACACAGACCGCACCAGCGTGAGAGACACTAGATCACCCCCGTACACCGGCCTCACCGGGGTGAGAGACACTAGATCACCCCCGTACACCGGCCTCACCAGCGTGAGAGACACTAGATCACCCCCCTACACAGACCGCACCAGTGTGAGACACTAGACCACACCTGTATAAACAGCACCAGACAAATGTATTAACTCTAGTGCTCACAACAGAAGCTGGAGATCTTCCATATTGCAGCAGATGTCAGGAACAGAAATCTGTATTTTATCTAATCGTGCAGGAGGACAAGTAAAATAACACCACGCAGCCCCGCCGCCGTGATCTGGGGCTCTGAGCGGACCGCCCAGCCACACGGGCGCCTCACCTGCAGGGCCTGCAGCAGCTCGCAGTAGTTGAACTCGGCCGAGGCTTGGTCGCTGGGCTCGGACAGCCGCAGGTTCAGACGCACGGTGATGCCTCGCCGCTCCGCCGCCGCCTCCCCGCTGTCCTTGGCCAGCAGCACCCCGGCTCCCCCGCCGCCGGGCTGCGAGTCCCCGGGGCTGCCGGCCTCGTCCTCCCGCCGCCGCTTCCTGGGCTCCGGCGAGGAGAGGGTGACGAAGGGGACCTTCCTGGGCTCGGCCATGGCGCCTCACCTCGCTGCCCGGCCGCCGGCGAGCTGCGCTGGGCTCGGCTGTACAACCGCGCACCGTCCGGGAGGAGCTGAGAGTCGTGCCCTGCTTTCGGGGGCAGGTGGCTCTCTCCCTTCCTCCTCAGGCTGAGGGGCTCTGCGAGGCTTGTGAAGTACAAAAAGTAGCGCTTCAGCGTTTCTGGTTCGCTCGCTTACGATCCGGGAAGACTCAGGGAAGCCATCTTGGATTCGGGGTAAATACACACCGCTCTCAGGAGGGAGCTCACTGCGCCTGCGCGGGGCCGCGGCGCCGGAGGGAGGCGTGGCCGCGGCCGGGTCGCAGCCCTTCTTCTGAGGCTCCGTCCAATCAAACCTCGGAAAGCCGGTGTAACCCCGCCTCCGCAGCCGCGATGTCGACAATAGAGGAGCAGCGGGAGGCGTGGCCCCGCAGGGCTGAATCTGAGGCCATTGGGGCTCAACGCGAGGCTCTGAGTGTAAATGGAAACACGAGTCTGTGAGCCAAAATGGGCGCTCAAGCAGCACAGTTTTCTGCCCGCACATGAAATGCTGACGGATAACATTTTTTTGACATGACAGTAATTACACCCCGAACGGAAGTCCATTGTTTACACCGCCCTCGGAGTCGGCAGAGACGCCACGGGCAGGCGGCGGCTGAGCCTCACGTACTGCACGCCTGGAGTTTCCCAACGCGAAAGAGAAAGACCCGGCTCAAATCCAAAAGCACACTGGGGAAAAGGGAAACCAAAGGCAAAAAACTGCTACATTAAGAGGAAAATGTGATGATTGGTTCCTGGGATTGACACAGAATTCAGCACCCTCTGTGTGGAGTCTGCGTGTCCACACTCTGTGTTTAGGAGTTGGGAGGGGTGTCACCAGCTGCTCCAGTGTCTCATCCTCTTCACACTCCAGGGGCAGACTGTGTCTCTGGAGTATCTGCTGTGCATCTGCCCAGTCCCTCTCAGTGTATTCTGCCTCTGTACAGAATACCAGGGCACACTCCAGAACACCACAACCCTGCATTGAGTTATTTCACTATGAATAAGGAGAGTGGTAATGATGATGATGAAGGGTGTCAGTGAGGGGCTCTGGGTGACTCTATCCTCTCTCCAGCTCCAGTGTCCAGTCTCTGTCTGTAACCCCACTGTCACCCTGACACAGGACACAGAGGTGCAGACATGTTGTTACAGACTGAGTGTCTGTTCAGGAGTGATGATGATGATGAAGGGTGTCAGTGTGGGGCTCTGGGTGACTCTATCCTCTCTCCAGCTCCAGTGTCCAGTCTCTGTCTGTAACCCCACTGTCACCCTGACACAGGACACAGAGGTGCAGACGTGTTGTTACAGACTGAGGGTCTGTTCAGGAGTGATGATGATGATGAAGGGTGTCAGTGTGGGGCTCTGGGTGACTCTATCCTCTCTCCAGCTCCAGTGTCCAGTCTCTGTCTGTAACCCCACTGTCACCCTGACACAGGACACAGAGGTGCAGACGTGTTGTTACAGACTGAGTGTCTGTTCAGCTGCTCTACAGGAGTGACGTTGATGATGAAACCCGTTCCCATTGGAACAGTACAGTAACAACACAATTTTCATTCAAAACTGTTCTTTAATTACAGATCATATGTACAGAAGTGTAAAATATATGAGATAACTATGAATCAAAAGAGTTTTGTATAAAACAAAAGAGCACTATCTACTGTATAACATGAGAGCAGGTATATACAATCAGGACTGACACTGGCTGTGTGTTGCTGTGCCCCTGTAGTAGGGAGTCACAGTGAGACTCTGTTGTCTTTCGCCCATTTTCTTAGGGCCCTGATGATGTACTCCACCTGGGGGTTCCCCGTGTTCCTCAGCAAGGGCAGCACTTCCCTCAGGGTCTCCCTAAAACACACACACAGGTCAGAGTCACACACACACACACACACACACACACACAGCTCAGAGTCACACACACAGACATCAGAGTCACACACACAGACATCAGAGTCACACACACACAGGTCAAAGTCACACATACAGAGATCAGAGTCACACACACAGCTCAGAGTCGCACACACAGGTCAGAATCACAGAGATCAGAGTCACACACAGACGGATGCTCAGACAGACACACCTGGGCTCCCTGCCTGCCAGGATGAGCTGGAAGATGCCCACACAGGCACCTCTCTTCCCCTCCCAGTACTCGGGGCTGGGATCCAGCCTCTCCAGGACATCGAACGCCTTCGCCGAGTAGTAGAACTGACCCATCTGAGAGAGAGGAACAGAAAGCATGAGGAGAGGGAGAGGCCGACAGGGAGACACACAGGAGTCAAGAGGCAGAGGAGGCACCTTGTAGCAGTCGTTTGCAATGAGCTGCAGCAGGCTGAAGGACTCGGATGAGGTCTCCATCTTCAGATACAGCTCCCAGGCCAGCCGAGCCTTCTGGTTCATGATGTCTGAACAAATACAGCCACAGTGAGACACTCTGAGACAGAGAGTGTGCAGGAAGTACAGTTTTCAGTGTGCACAGCAGTGTGTGAAGGGAGTACAGTGTTCATTATGCGCAGCAGTGAGTGTGCAGGAAGTACAGTGTTCAGTGTGTGCAGCAGTGAGTGTGCAGGGAGTACAGTGTTCAGTGTGCACAGCAGTGAGTGTGCAGGGAGTACATTGTTCAGTGTGCGCAGCAGTGAGTGTGCAGGGAGTACAGTGTTCAGTGTGCGCAGCAGACACTGAGACAGTGAGTTTCCAGGAAGATTGTGCTCAGTTCAGTGTGTGCAGTGCTGTGTGTACAGTACAGTGTTCAGGTCAGGGTGCACAGGTCAGTGTTCATCACCACAGTGTGTGACTCACAGCAGCGTGCCAGCCAGCTCAGGTAGGTGTAGTCACGCTTGATCTTCTCATTCTGGATCAGCAGGAACACCTGAACACACAGCACAGAACAGCACACTCCTGAGTGCCCAGGACCACCTGAACACGCAGCCAGAACAGAACACTCCTGGGTGCCCAGGACCACCTGAACACGCAGCCAGAACAGAACACTCCTGGGTGCCCAGGACCACCTGAACACACAGCCAGAACAGAACACTCCTGGGTACCCAGGACCACCTGAACACACAGCACACTCCTGACTGCCCAGCCCTGGCGTCGCCCCTGCCCACGCGCTGGAGACTGGGGTACTGTCGGGGCGCCTCACCTCCTCCGCCTCCCTGTAGTTGCCCACAGCAGCCTTGGCCTGGGCGTAGTTGAAGTTGAAGGTGTCATCATTGTAGAAATAGCTCTGGGCAGAGAAGAACAGGCACAGTGAGAGTAGACTCACCTGCTGCCGCACGTACTGTACTGCACATCGTTTCCCACTGGGGAACAGCCGCTGAGCTGTACCCCACTCTCCCTGAGCCGTACCCCACTCTCCCTGAGCCGTACCCCATTGTTACTGTTACTGGTACCAACCTTGACAGAGTTAAGGTAGATGAGAACATCTTCAAACTGTCTGAGCAGAAAGAAACATGAGGCCATACACTGTCTCCCTGGAATAGTGTCTGCAGGAAACATCAAAGAGAAACACTACTGTACATTACTGCACACCACTGTGATATTGCACACTACTGTACACTGACACTGCACTGAGAGAGAGTGGTTAATACACACACTCCTCCTGCACACTACTGTACACTGACACTGCACCGAGAGAGAGGTTAATACACACACTCCTCCTGCACACTACTGTACACTGACACTGCACTGAGAAAGAGAGGGGTTAATACACACACTCCTCCTGCACACTGACACTGCACTGAGAGAGAGAGGGGTTAATATACACACTCCTCCTGCACACTACTGTACACTGACACTGCACTGAGAGAGAGAGTGGTTAATACACACACTCCTCCTGCACACTACTGTACACTGACACTGCACTGAGAGAGAGAGGGGTTAATACACACACTCCTCCTGCACATTACTGTACACTGACACTGCACTGAGAGAGAGAGGGGTTAATACACACACTCCTCCTGCACACTACTGTACACTGACCCTGCACTGAGAGAGAGAGGGGTTAATATACACACTCCTCCTGCACACTACTGTACACTGACACTGCACTGAGAGAGAGAGGGGTTAATACACACACTCCTCCTGCACACTACTGTACACTGACATTACACTGAGAGAGAGAGAGGGGTTAATACACACACTCCTCCTGCACACTACTGTACACTGACACTGCACTGAGAGAGAGAGGGGTTAATACACACACTCCTCCTGCACACTACTGTACACTGACACTGCACTGAGAGAGAGGGGTTAATACACACACTCCTCCTGCACACTACTGTACACTGACACTGCACTGAGAGAGAGAGGGGTTAATACACACACTCCTCCTGCACACTACTGTACACTGACATTACACTGAGAGAGAGAGAGGGGTTAATACACACACTCCTCCTGCACACTACTGTACACTGACACTGCACTGAGAGAGAGAGGGGTTAATACACACACTCCTCCTGCACACTACTGTACACTGACACTGCACTGAGAGAGAGAAGGTGTTGGACTCACCACACTCACTAGCTGACCCTCCTACCAACTGGAAGAACTGTTGTGCAATCTTCAGATGGTCCCGCTAACAGAGAGAGAAAGTTGTTGATAGAAACTGACTGTGCTTTTGTCTGTGTATCTGGATATCAGCTTATTTGTTCTGTTACTCACCGACCCCATCTCCTGTCCCAGCGCTGCATTCACAACCCCCTTCAGTATATACTCCTGAGAGAGAGAAGGGTTAATACACACACTCCTCCTGCACGCTAACGAAGAGTTAGAGGAATAAAGGGAGATGGAGAGGTGAACAGTTCCTGCAGAGGGAACATCAGAAGACTGTACCTGAGGGGTGGTCGGTTCAAGATCTTTAATCAGGTTGAAGGCCTCCTGGACATCATCTGAGACAAAGGACAGTGCGTTAATACACCTCTAACCTCTGTGCACTGGCACTGACTCTCAATAATAAATTACAGGCAGGGAGACAGATACACAGCGCCTCACCCTGGCGGAGGTAGTAAATGACCAGGTTGAGTCGAGCCTCAGGAATGACGTCAATCAGGGGGGGCAACACCTGCAGAGCCCCCTCCCCTCCCCGAAACACCACCTACCGCAGAGAGAGAGGTTAAAGCAGAACAGCGCCACCTACTGCCTGGCAGCTGGGCTGCAGAATCTCCCTGTCTCGTATGCAGACAGATCACCATCTCGAGCAAAAACCACAGAGAGTAACTGGACTATTTTTAACAACTGAACCGTTCTCTGATGTTCATTCCTCAGTTCTGGCAACGAGCAGATGAACTCCACAGGGACAGATCTTTACTCCACTGAGAAGCAGCTCTCCGATGGACATGGAACCACAGCATTCTGTAACACTGATCATCACGTCCATTACTGGCATGATTTCTCTCACCAGGGACTCAGCAGCCATTCCTCTCCAAGATGATTATTACTATACTGTACAGGACACATTTGCACAGGGCTAATGATCCAAAAATCTTACATTTTAAAAAGTTAAGTCCACAAGAGCTGGCTGTCCAACACATTTTCCACGGTAAGAGGCGCCCAGAGCTCGGGAGCACCAGCAGGCCAGCCTGGTGAATGCTGAGGAGGTGGCCGGTTGGCAGAGCCTCACTCCTGCAGGTACCCTGCCTGCCGTCCACTGTGGCACTTAATGACAGCCTGCAGGGAGCAGCATACTCAGAGCAGCCCAGTCCGTACCATCAATATAATACTGCGTGAGTCAGACCCAGTCCAGTTTAGTCAATCTACTCCAAAACAGCCCAGACCAGTATAGACCCCCAGTCCAGTGAAAAGAGGTCCAGCCTCACCAGGTTGTGTCTGATGAGCTCCTTGGCAAACTCGAAGGAGCTGGAGGAGATATCAATCAGGTTCTTCAGCTCTGCCTGAGAGACAGAGAGAAACAGTCAGAGCAGGAGAGGCAGCGTCAGTGACCAGAAACCACAGCAGCCTAGGCTACAACGTGAAGTGGCTACACTGTGAGTCTGTGTGTCAGTGTGCAGCAGTGTTGGTGTACAGTGTGAAGTGGCTACAGTGTGCAGTAGTGCTGTACCTCAGCAGTGTTGCTGTACAGTGTGAAGTGGCTACACTGTGAGTCAGTGTGTCAGTGTGCAGCAGTGTTGCTGTACAGTGTGAAGTGGCTACAGTGTGCAGTAGTGCTGTACCTCAGCAGTGTTGCTGTACAGTGTGAAGTGGCTACACTGTGAGTCTGTGTGTCAGTGTGCAGCAGTGTTGCTGTACAGTGTGAAGTGGCTACAGTGTGCAGTAGTGCTGTACCTCAGCAGTGTTGCTGTACAGTGTGAAGTGGCTACACTGTGAGTCAGTGTGTCAGTGTGCAGCAGTGTTGCTGTACAGTGTGAAGTGGCTACAGTGTGCAGTAGTGCTGTACCTCAGCAGTGTTGCTGTACAGTGTGAAGTGGCTACACTGTGAGTCTGTGTGTCAGTGTGCAGCAGTGTTGCTGTACAGTGTGAAGTGGCTACAGTGTGCAGTAGTGCTGTACCTCAGCAGTGTTGCTGTACAGTGTGAAGTGGCTACACTGTGAGTCTGTGTGTCAGTGTGCAGCAGTGTTGCTGTACAGTGTGAAGTGGCTACAGTGTGCAGTAGTGCTGTACCTCAGCAGTGTTGCTGTACAGTGTGAAGTGGCTACAGTGTGAGTCAGTGTGTCAGTGTGCAGCAGTGTTGCTGTACAGTGTGAAATGGCTACAGTGTGCAGTAGTGCTGTACCTCAGCAGTGTTGCTGTACAGTGTGAAGTGGCTACACTGTGAGTCTGTGTGTCAGTGTGCAGCAGTGTTGCTGTACAGTGTGAAGTGGCTACAGTGTGCAGTAGTGCTGTACCTCAGCAGTGTTGCTGTACAGTGTGAAGTGGCTACACTGTGAGTCTGTGTGTCAGTGTGCAGCAGTGTTGGTGTACAGTGTGAAGTGGCTACAGTGTGCAGTAGTGCTGTACCTCAGCAGTGTTGCTGTACAGTGTGAAGTGGCTACAGTGTGCAGTAGTGCTGTACCTCAGCAGTGTTGCTGTACAGTGTGAAGTGGCTACAGTGTGCAGTAGTGCTGTACCTCAGCAGTGTTGCTGTACAGTGTGAAGTGGCTACACTGTGAGTCAGTGTGTCAGTGTGCAGCAGTGTTGCTGTACAGTGTGAAGTGGCTACAGTGTGCAGTAGTGCTGTACCTCAGCAGTGTTGCTGTACAGTGTGAAGTGGCTACACTGTGAGTCTGTGTGTCAGTGTGCAGCAGTGTTGCTGTACAGTGTGAAGTGGCTACAGTGTGCAGTAGTGCTGTACCTCAGCAGTGTTGCTGTACAGTGTGAAGTGGCTACACTGTGAGTCTGTGTGTCAGTGTGCAGCAGTGTTGCTGTACAGTGTGAAGTGGCTACAGTGTGCAGTAGTGCTGTACCTCAGCAGTGTTGCTGTACAGTGTGAAGTGGCTACACTGTGAGTCAGTGTGTCAGTGTGCAGCAGTGTTGCTGTACAGTGTGAAGTGGCTACAGTGTGCAGTAGTGCTGTACCTCAGCAGTGTTGCTGTACAGTGTGAAGTGGCTACACTCTGAGTCAGTGTGTCAGTGTGCAGCAGTGCTGTACCTCAGCAGCTTTGCCATTGTACAGTCTGAAGTGGTTACAGGCCTTCAGGTTGAGGGCGATAGTGCTGTCAGGGAAGCTCTGCAGGTAGACAGCCAGCACCTCCTGAGATACGTCATAATAGTCTAGCTTATAGTAGCACAGGGCCACATAGACATTGAGCGCCAGGAACTCCCTGAAAATATACACAGCACACAAAGGGCAGTAACAAAATACGATATTCAGTTGGTGGGTACATGGTGTAATTAACTAATCTTTTAATTACACAATATATATACTGCAATATAACACACATAAAATAAGAAAATATTATACACATGCTGTGACAAAATAGTAAAAACACAGGATTATATAGCTATACACCCCCCTGTTGCAGAACCCCAGTGTGTCTCAGCATTAGTGTCAGGGTCTCAGTGCTCATCAAAAGTGTTGCAGTGCGTTCATATCAATGGGTCTTGGTCTACAGTAATTTCCACGTATATCACCGACTCGGTGTATCACTCTCAGTGTCTCTGTGTCACTCTCAGGGGGAGGGTGTCTCAGTGTCTCGGTGTGTCACTCAGGGGGAGGGTGTCTCAGTGTGTCAGTGTCTCGGTGTGTCACTCTCAGGGGGAGGGTGTCTCAGTGTCTCAGGATGTCTCAGGGTGTCTCAGTGTATTAAATGCAAGTTGGAGGAGCTGTATTGGCCTGACTGATGAACTACAGGCTCGGCCTCGGCGTGTGGTACCTGTTCTCCAGCAGGATGCGCTTGTAGATGTCGATGGCCTCCTGGTAATGGGACCTCATGTAGTGGATAGAGGCCAGGCTGAGCTGGTCCTCTGTCACATCCTGCAGGTTCTGGTGGAAACCCATCAGCTTCTTCTCGTCGTTGAACTGGAGAGAGAGAGCACAGCGGGGTGAGAAAGGGTGAAAGACGAGAGGGGGGGAGAGAAGGGGGAGACGGGGAGAAAGAGAGGGGCAGTGACGGGTCTGTGGTTTCTGACCTTATGAGCCAGGTGAAACAGCAGGCGGTTCTGCAGCTGGCTCTTAGGAGCTGTGAGAGAAAAAGAAAGAGTTTGAAGTCCGAACTGGGCATGAACGAACACCTCCACAGCACTGAGGCTGAACAAGACAGCCTGCAGAAGAGGTGGAAGAAGCAGACAGTGGGGACACAGAGACACGAGGTAGTTGCAGGACTGTACACTAACACTGCTTTGAGCCAGAGGCAGAGACGGGCAGGAACTTATTGCTGTGAGTCTCAGAGGGAGAGGAGTTGTGTAACAGGAGCACGTGCTCTCACCCTTTAGAGCAGCCTCCTCGGCCTCTGTGTACATGCCCAGGAAGAAGTAGGTACAGGCCAGGTTCACCCAGACATCTGGGGAGCAGCCATCCCGCTGCGTCAGGGAGCGGTACTCCTGTGGACACACACACACTGTCAGTGAGCACTGAAGCCACAGAAAACACTGACACACACCAGAAGACCACAGACTCCTGCCAGCCCGGCTCACCTCCATGGCTCTCCGGTAGTCTCCAAGGTGAAAGGCGCAGTAGCCCACCCACAGGTCGCTGTCCTCCTCCTGCTGGCCCACACTGCGCTGGAACTGCAGAGAGTCAGAACAGGGTCAGTACAGCACTGTGTGTCAGTACAGCGTCAGTACAGGGTCAGTCAGCACTGTGTGTCAGTACAGCGTCAATACCACACTGTGTGTCAGTACAGAGTCAATACCACACTGTGTGTCAGTACAGGGTCAGTACAGCACTGTGTGTCAGTACAGCGTCAGTACAGGGTCAGTCAGCACTGTGTGTCAGTACAGCGTCAATACCACACTGTGTGTCAGTACAGAGTCAATACCACACTGTGTGTCAGTACAGGGTCAGTACAGCACTGTGTGTCAGTACAGGGTCAATACCACACTGTGTGTCAGTACAGCACTGTGTGTCAGTACAGCATCAATACCACACTGTGTGTCAGTACAGGGCCAATAAAGCACTGTGTGTCAGTACAGCGTCAGTACAGGGTCAGTACCACACTGTGTGTCAGTACAGGGTCAGTACAGCACTGTGTGTCAGTACAGGGTCAGTACAGCGTCAGTACAGGGTCAGTACCACACTGTGTGTCAGTACCACACTGTGTGTCAGTACAGGGTCAGTACAGCACTGTAAGTCAGTACAGGGTCAGTACAGCACTGTGTGTCAGTACAGGGTCAGTACAGCACTGTGTGTCAGTACAGGGTCAGTACAGCGTCAGTACAGGGTCAGTACCACACTGTGTGTCAGTACAGGGTCAGTACAGCGTCAGTACAGCATCAATACCACACTGTGTGTCAGTACAGGGTCAGTACAGGGTCAGTACAGCATCAATACCACACTGTGTGTCAGTAGAGGGTCAGTACAGCACTGTGTGTCAGTACAGGGTCAGTACAGCATCAATACCACACTGTGTGTCAGTAGAGGGTCAGTACAGCATCAATACCACACTGTGTGTCAGTAGAGGGTCAGTACAGCACTGTGTGTCAGTACAGGGTCAGTACAGCATCAATACCACACTGTGTGTCAGTAGAGGGTCAGTACAGCACTGTGTGTCAGTACAGGGTCAGTACAGCATCAATACCACACTGTGTGTCAGTAGAGGGTCAGTACAGCACTGTGTGTCAGTACAGGGTCAGTACAGCATCAATACCACACTGTGTGTCAGTACAGGGTCAGTACAGCATCAATACCACACTGTGTGTCAGTACAGCGTCAATACCACACTGTGTGTCAGTAAGGTGTGGTGTGTCAGTCCAATGCAGTCTGTCAATGGGGTTTACCTCCAGTAAGGTCATGGCCCCCAGATAATCTCTGGGCTCCAGGAACTCCTCCAGTTTTGGCAGCTTTTTCTCCTTTTTCTTCTTGTCACTGGCCAGCACCTCCCCCCCGACCGCTGGCTTCACTCTGGACAGGATCTGAACACAGAGCAGACAGAGGAGGTCACTGTGTACATTGACACAGCGCAGACAAAGGAAGTCACTGTGTACAGTCACACAGAGCAGACGCACAATGTCACTAAATACAATCAGCCGCAGGTAGTGTACTGTGTTGCAACGCATACGGCCACCATTGCAGGTTGTTCAAGCCGTCTCCGCCCTTCCCTGTGAATAGCAGAGACCGCAGCCGTCGGGCTGAGGGGAGATTTCCCTTTGGCTCAAGTGGCTGGGTCCCTGTTGAGTGATGTCGGAGGCCCGGGTTCGAGTCCCCATCGGTGGGGGGCCGACCTGAGGCGGCAGCGGGCAGGGCCCATACCCACGTGAACCCGAGAGTGTTACAGTATAAACCTGTGCACAATTAAACACAGGGAATGCAGTGCTCTGCTAGCCTCAGAAAGCGCCCCCTGGAGAGACAAGCACATGATAGTAGTCTGAGCAGTGGAGCAGCAGGTCACTACAGGGTCTCTACAGATCCGTTCAACGCAGAAACAGAGCTGACAAGCACTGCCCGGCCGGGGCGGTTCGGGTCCGGTCCAGCTCTGCAGGCCTCCCTGGAGCTGGCTCGGCGCTGTGCTGCTAGTGTGCACCCGAACCGCAACAACTACTCGTGTTGTAAAACACATTCACCAGCTTTACCCCAGTCGCCAGAACTTCACTGGCCTGGTTTAATGACGTGTTTCTATCCAAACTCACTCACCATGGCGGCGGCTCGGCTTCGAGGGGAGCAACCGGGATTATCCCAGAACCAGGAAAACCCAGGAGGGCGAGGAAGAACGACAGAAACCGGGACCGACCGACGACTCGCACCGCCCAGAATCACAACGGGCTGCTAGTGTTGACAGCCATTGTCGCCAGGCTCGTCTCCTAGCAACGCCTCGCTCTGCTCCCGGAACAGGAACAGGTCTCGGCGGGAAACAAAGGGCGGCGGAATGGTTCCGACCTGCGGTCCGCTTTCGGCCTGAATTTTACTGTCAAATGCCTGATAATTCCGTGTCGTTATGGGGGTTGCTGTAAGTAATGTATTTAAATAGTTTTTCGTGTCTAAAAGCACGAACACAATTAATTAGCAATAACGTCAACAGGATGCATCATGTTATAAGGACACCTGGCAAATATCTCAGTGACTCAGCCCCAGTGGCCTAATGGATAAGGCATTGGCCTCCTAAGCCAGGGATTGTGGGTTCGAGTCCCATCTGGGGTGGGACTTCCTTTTCACTTAAAAAAAAAAATACTACATTATTTTTTTAATGAAACATCTAATTAGAAAATACCTGTAATAGTAATTTTGTGGTTCATAATAACTTTTTTTTACTAACTGCACCCTATTTCCCAAACAGGTTTGTTCGTTTTCGCCTTGTCTGCCATGTCCAGTGCAATTTCCCAGCGTGCTCTACTGTCAGAAGGTGGTTTGTGTGAGTGGCTGCAGAGGAAGAGGAAGATGCAGCAGGGTTTCGGTGTCGGGGTGCCGGCCGCGTGGGCTGCGGCGCCGGTCTGGAAGCCTTGCCGTGGGCAAGCCCGGCGCCCGGTCCGAGGCCGAGTTCTCCAAGATCTGCCTCTGCGCCGGCAGCAGCCCTGTGTGGTTCCGCTGTCCGAGTGAAGCATCACACCCCACACCAGGTTCTCAGGACAAGCTCTTTATTACAGCACCCTGGGCAGAGAGCAGGGCAGCTCCACCACAAGCCAGACAGCTTGGCAGGTCTGTCACAGCCCTAGATTTATGATTGTACTTGATATGTGCTTACAAAAATTAAAATTCTGAAAAAGTGAGGAGACGAGCACAAGGAGCAGCAGGAGTCCCTGAGCACAACTCCTGCGCCGCCCTGTCCCACTAGCGCCCCCAGCAGGGCTCCGGCTGCCGCTCTCTCCTCACCGCGCGGCCAAGGCCCGCTAGCGCCCCCAGCAGGGCTCCGGCTGCTGCTCCAAACAGGCTCCCCAGCACCGCTGGCCACAGGCCGCCCGGTGCTCCTGAGATCCCAGCGATGGCTGCCCCGATTCCTGCACCCAGCGCCACCGCTGCTGGCATCACCCAGCGCTGCTCCCGGCATCTCTCCACCCGCTCCACAGCTCCGCGCACGCCCGGCTCCCGGCTCCCTGGAAACAGCACAGCAGCACCGTGAGGCTCCACACTCCCCACTCCCCACACCCACCAGGGACAGTGGAGACTCCACACCCACACCCACAGCTCAGCTCTGTACTGTGAGTATAGAGCCTGGAGAAGAGGCAGCAGCTCAGTGACATTCAATAACACTGTACTCACTGTACAGGGGGTCCCACTGGTCAGTTGAGTGGTTATGTCCATCTCTCTCTTCAGCCAGCACCTCTTCCCTCCACTGTTTGGTCTCCAGCTTCACTTCTTCCTCCTCCAGCTCTGCCTCTTCCTCCTCTCTCAATGCCCCTTCCTCTGCCTTTAGCCCCACCCCTTTCTCCACCAGCACCGCCTCTTCCTCCTCCAGCTCCACCCCTTCCTCTCTCAACACCCCTTCCTCTGCCTTCAGCCCCACCCCTTCCTCCTCCAGCCCCGCCTCTTCCTCCTCCAGCTCCGCCCCTCCCTCTTTCAACACCCCTTCTTCTGCCTTCAGCCCCACCCCTTCCTCCTCCAGCACCGCCTCTTCCTCCTCCAGCTCCACCCCTTCCTCTCTCAACACCCCTTCTTCTGCCTTCAGCCCCACCCCTTCCTCCTCCAGCTCCACCCCTTCCTCTCTCAACACCCCTTCTTCTGCCTTCAGCCCCACCCCTTCCTCCTCCAGCCCCGCCTCTTCCTCCTCCAGCTCCGCCCCTTCCTCTCTCAACGCTCCTTCCTCTGCCTTCAGCTCTGCCTCTTTAATCTCCTGTTTCTCTTCTCTCCTCTTGTCCTTCCGCTCCTCTTCCCTCAGCTGTATAGTTTCCAGCTTCTCCTCTTCCTCCCCCAACGCCTCTTCCTTCTCCTCCTGCTTCTCTTTCATCTTCAGTTTCTCTTCTCTCCTCTTGTCCTTCCACTCCTCCTCCCTCTCTCTCGGTCTTTCGTCATGATTCTGTCTCTCCTCTCCTCTTTCCCTCTCCTCCTTACATTTCAGGTCTACTTCATCTGCTGTGCTCTCCTCTTCCTCCCATCTCAGCTGCTCGATCTTCTCCAGTAGCTCAGTGACCTGAGTGCTGTCCTGCGTGTTCTGGTTGTTGAGAACATGATACCTGTTCCCACATTTCTGCAGGAGCCACCGCAGGTCCTGCCCTCCGGTCTGGATATGCTGCTCCAGGGCTGTGTCTCCCAGCCTGTCCCCCCAGGTGAACAGCAGCAGCGTGTGTCTCCACGCTGTCTCACCCAGGAGCTCCAGATGCTCCTTCGCTGATGTCCTGTGTCTCTCATAATCCACGCGGACAGGATTCACCAGGAGGATGGCATGGGGTCCTGGGGGGCACAGAGACACACTGCGCACGATCTCCTGTGTAATCTGAGCTGGAGTTTCCTTCAGAGTAAACCAGCCTGGGGTGTCGACCACAGTGACCTGCCGCCCTGCCACCTCCCCCTGTCTCCTCACGCTCTGCTCCGTTCCTCTACAGCTCACAAACTCCTTCCTGCCCAGGATGGTGTTTCCTGCTGAGCTCTTCCCAGCTACTCTCTCCCCCAGCAGCACGATCCTCAGCTCCGAGAGCCGCTGGGCTTCATGGGAAACAGCCCGTCCCTCCTCTGTCCCTGCACCCTGGACTCCCGCACCTGTCCGGGAGAAAGAGCACAGCTTATTCCCCAGGAGTCCAGACAGACGCCCCAGCTGGCAGGGTGATATCAGGGCGACCTGTTCAGGGAAGAGGTCAGACACCCCCCAGGTACACTGGACCCCAGCTGGTGGAATGCAGGTGAGGTCACACAGGACCTGACGACTGGCTTCACCCCCGACCCACAACCCCTGACCCCTGACCACCATCACCCGACTGGCGTCGCCCTCAACCCCTGTCCTTCATCTCATGCCTCCAGCTCTCTCCTGATTTAACTGACGTGCCCTGGGACTGCAGTTCGGATCGTGCTCCGTCTGGCCCCTCAACTTGGACTGATTCGCCAAGGGTGACCTGGGCAGGGAGCACACAGAGCAATTTCCGGGAATGCTCTTGATCCGCGAGGAAGAGTAGCTGCCCTGTCCGATGTGGGATTACACCCTGAAGGCTGACTGAACTGGTTCTCAAAGTGAAACCTGCGCCATGCCTGTCAGATCCCATTCCTGTCCCCTGAGATCACTCATTCCTCAGACCCGCACCTGGACTTCCTCTTCACTGGGACAATAAACTTGAAAATACACTCCGGTCCAGTGTAGAGAGAGACAGTCACACAGCAGAGAGACTCACCAGGGTCCAGTGTAGAGAGAGACAGTCACACACCAGAGAGACTCACCAGAGTCCAGTGTAGAGAGAGACAGTCACACAGCAGAGAGACTCACCAGAGTCCAGTGTAGAGAGAGACAGTCACACAGCAGAGAGACTCACCAGAGTCCAGTGTAGAGAGAGACAGTCACACAGCAGAGAGACTCACCAGAGTCCAGTATAGAGAGAGACAGTCACACAGCAGAGAGACTCACCAGAGTCCAGTGTAGAGAGAGACAGTCACACAGCAGAGAGACTCACCAGGGTCCAGTTCAGAGAGAGGCAGTCACACAGTAGAGAGACTCACCAGAGTCCAGTGTAGAGAGAGACAGTCACACAGTAGAGAGACTCACCAGAGTCCAGTGTAGAGAGAGACAGTCACACAGCAGAGAGACTCACCAGAGTCCAGTGTAGAGAGAGACAGTCACACAGCAGAGAGACTCACCAGGGTCCAGTGTAGAGAGAGACAGTCACACAGCAGAGAGACTCACCAGAGTCCAGTGTAGAGAGAGACAGTCACACAGCAGAGAGACTCACCGAGGTGCAGGACTGTTGTGGACTTGTCCATCTCTCAGTCTCAGTGTCTCCTGCGCTATCACAGGTCACGCAGTCAGTACAGAGCTCAGTCTTCCTGCCTGTGTGGGAGAGACACAGACAGCTGCTCCAGAGTCCCTCCCTCCAGCCCGCAGGGAACAGGTTTCTCTGCTCTGGGTCTGAGGAACCGCTGTCTGACGCAGCACACAGAGGCTGTGACCTTGCTAGGAGGGTGATGGAGATAGGAGACAGACAGAGGACAGGGACAAGCACACCTGACGTCTTCAGGACAGGACTGGGGGAAAGCCCTACTCCTGTCCTGAGCAGGAGTTTGACTGACGGTGCAGTACAGAGAGGCAGCAATGATGATGATGATGATGATGATGATGGTGTTGGTGGGGGTGATGGTGGATAACTAGTAAGTGGCTTAAAACCCCTAGGCTGGTCTGTGGAGCTGTGGGATGTGTTTCCTGTGTTCTGTTGCAGGATTTGCTTTAATGTGACTGTTAATCAATCAATCAATCAAGGTTTATTTATCAAATGCACAACAATACAGCAGTGGTTGTTGGCAATGAAATGCTTTTTCCACAAGCTCGCAAGGAGAGATGGGACAGGAGCTGATAGAATTAAGGTTACAGAGTAGAATACAATAAATGATACAATTGACAAGATTTACACGATGAATAACACCTGGTGGGGATCGCAGGTGTCAGGGAAAGAAAGAAAAACGCGGGCGCACCTTACCACTCTCAAGTGGCCTGACTGTTTCTCAGCGGTCTTTGGGTAACTGCTGGTGGCTGTGGGTGGCTGTTCAGTGGTCTTATTGCCTGAGGGAAAAAGCTGTTTTGAAATCTGTTGGTGTTTGTCTGTATGCTGCAGTAGCGTTTTCCAGGCGGTAGTAGAGAGAACAGATTGTGGTTGGGGTGACTGGGGTCCTGGAGGACAGACCTGGCCTTCCTGAGGGTTCTCACGGTGCAGGTGTCCGGGAGCACGCCGCCGGGGATGAGCTGCGCTGACCTCACCGCCCTCTGCAGCGTTCTGCGATCCCGGGCGGAGCAGCTCCCAGACCAGGCAGTGATGCAGCCAGTCAGGATGCTCCCAGCAGTGGACCTGTAGACGCTGGCCTGGATATGTGACGGCACACCGAACGTCTTTAGCCTGCGGAGAGAGAATAGGCGCTGCCGTGCTGTCTGGGTGACGTGGCTGGTGTGGTGGGACCAGGTTAGGCCTTCTGTGATGTTAACACCTGGACCCTCTCCACTGCAGACCCGCTGGTGTCAGTGGGAGCGTGATCTGCTCTCTGGTCAGCTCCTTGGTCTTACTGGTGTTCAGAGAGAGGTTGTTGTCCTGGCACCGTGCTCCTCCCTGTACGCAGGCTCATCACCGTTCGTGATCTGTACTGGTATCCGGCATGAGCACCATGGCAATGATGAGGCTGGTCAGTGGAGCTCATTCACAGGCTTCCTTATCGATCTGATTGTCCAGGGGCTCGAGCCCAGTCTTCCCCCAACGAGGAATACCCCAGGACTGACCGGTCCAGCACACACACAGCAATCAGTACCCCAGGACTGACCGGTCCAGCACACACACAGCAATCAATACCCCACGACTGACCGGTCCAGCACACACACAGCAATCAATACCCCAGGACTGACCGGTCCAGCACACACACAGCAATCAGTACCCCAGGACTGACCGGTCCAGCACACACACAGCAATCAATACCCCAGGACTGACCGGTCCAGCACACACACAGCAATCAGTACCCCAGGACTGACCGGTCCAGCACACACACAGCAATCAGTACCCCAGGACTGACCGGTCCAGCACACACACAACAATCAGTACCCCACGACTGACCGGTCCAGCACACACACAGCAATCAATACCCCAGGACTGACCGGTCCAGCACACACACAGCAATCAATACCCCAGGACTGACCGGTCCAGCACACACACAGCAATCAGTACCCCAGGACTGACCGGTCCAGCACACACACAGCAATCAATACCCCAGGACTGACCGGTCCAGCACACACACAGCAATCAATACCCCAGGACTGACCGGTCCAGCACACACACAGCAATCAATACCCCAGGACTGACCGGTCCAGCACACACACAGCAATCAGTACCCTAGGACTGACCGGTCCAGCACACACACAGCAATCAATACCCCAGGACTGACCGGTCCAGCACACACACAGCAATCAGTATCCCAGCCACCCCTGTGCTTTCCTGGCCTCATGTACCAAGCCTATGTGTGAAAGTTTCCCTTCAGTAAAAACCTGATCAATTGCTTCGACATCCAGGATGGCAGGAAAATTAGAGGCTGATTAGAGACCTCTAGTGGTAGATCCTTGTGATTGCAGAAAGTTCTTCGGCCGGACTGCCACACTCTTTACTGACAGTTCATGAGCGCACTGTGAACACGCCCTGCTACACACACTTCATATTATGCAAGTGTTAACAAAATAGTCTATATACAGTATAAACACAGTGGGAGGCCCCACACCCACAGCTCAGCTCTGTACTGTCTGGAGAAGAGGCAGCAGCTCAGTGATACAGCAGTAACACTCCCAGTGGGAGACTCCACAGCCACAGTTCAGCTCTGTACTGTGAGTATAGAGCCTGGAGAAGAGATAGACAGTCTGAGCCTGTCCTCTCTGGACAGCCAGGTCTGCCTGTGTCTAGTGTTTCTGGCCAGGCTATGGTCACTGAGCCTGTCCTCTCTGGACAGCCAGGTCTGCCTGTGTCCAGTGTCTCTGGCCAGGCTGTGGTCACTGAGCCTGTCCTCTCTGGGCAGCCAGGTCTGCCTGTTTCCAGTGTCTCTGGCCAGGCTGTGGTCACTGAGCCTGTCCTCTCTGGACAGCCAGGTCTGCCTGTGTCCAGTGTCTCTGGCCAGGCTGTGGTCACTGAGCCTGTCCTCTCTAGACAGCCAGGTCTGCCTGTGTCCAGTGTCTCTGGCCAGGCTGTGGTCACTGAGCCTGTCCTCTCTAGACAGCCAGGTCTGCCTGTTTCCAGTGTCTCTGGCCAGGCTGTGGTCACTGAGCCTGTCCTCTCTGGACAGCCGGGTCTGCCTGTGTCCAGTTTCTCTGGCCAGGCTGTGGTCACTGAGCCTGTCCTCTCTAGACAGCCAGGTCTGCCTGTGTCCAGTGTCTCTGGCCAGGCTGTGGTCACTGAGCCTGTCCTCTCTAGACAGCCAGGTCTGCCTGTGTCCAGTGTCTCTGGCCAGGCTGTGGTCACTGAGCCTGTCCTCTCTAGACAGCCAGGTCTGCCTGTTTCCAGTGTCTCTGGACAGGCTGTGGTCACTGAGCCCCGGGGGCAGAAGGGTGTAACTGCAGCCCCTCCCACACACAGGGTTCACGAGGCTGTGACGCAGCCTGCCCCCCCACGGGCACCGCCTCTCAGCTGACTGCCTCTCACGTGACCGCGCGCCCCCGCCAGCTTTTGTGCGCGCCCCCCAGCGCGGGTTCCCGTAGACAGAGGCCGTCAGTCGCGCAGCCCGGAGGAAATGGACTTTCTCCTCGGCAGCCCGTACGCCACCCCGGTGGGACAGAGGATAGGTGAGCCAGACGCCCAGCCGAGTCCCGGGTCAGCGGGGCTGCGGGTTGGGCCGAGCGGGTTTCGGAGCGGGCGTGGGCGGACGGGTTCGGCCGGGCTCGGCCGGGCTCGGTTTCACAGTTTACGGAAGAGTTAGTGCGTGACCGGCGTCTGGCTCGACCAATGACAGTCGGAGGGCGGGCTCTGGTGAGACAGCTCCTCGGCGTGATTGGTGCGATCCAGTTGTGTGGCTCGACGTTTGTCCAATCGCGGCGCGGCGTGAGGACGGACGGGGCGGTACTCGGAAAAGTTTTTCAAGCTGTCGCAGTTGAGTGGGGAGGAAGACGCGAAGTTTTGCGGTTCGAGATGATCCCGGTTAAAGCGAAAAAGTACCCGAACCAGGCTCGACAACAGACCAAAGCCCTGTTGCTTTGTGCTGTTTTGTTTAGCCCCAGAAATGAGTCGGGAGATGTGAATAGGCCCCGGTTTCGGGATGAACTGGGTCACGGGAGCGGTTCCGTGGCCGAACCGGGTCGGCATCTCCGTCTGCACTGGGCTCCCCAAGTGGGTTAAGGCAGTGACGAATCCGACTAGACCTCGGTCCTGCGTGGGATACAGACAGCAGTCTGAGACTCTCCAGGCTGGACTGGCTGGACTAGGACTAGGACCTGGATTAGTGATTCACTGGGATTATAATCAGACTCCACTGACACTGACAGCAGGCTGGACTGGACTGAGTGGGCTGTGGGCTCAGTGATGAGGGTTGGGGCTCAGGGGTGGGGCAAATAAAGAGTGGGGTGTTTGAAGTGTCTTTGTTGTGTTGACAGAAAATGCCACGAGTGCTACTCTCCAGTCTGAGGACTGGGGGCTGAACATGGAGATCTGTGACATCATCAACGAGACTGAGGAGGGGTATGACGTCACACAGCATTAACTGTCATCAACACTGTCAACACAACTGTCAGTGTTATCAGAGCCCAGACTTCCACACACAGTGTCTGCAGTAAGTCAGTGTGTGCTGTATCGGTGGGAGTGTGACACGAAGGTGTCAGTCGTGCATTGACACGCTTGGAGATGCACGTGAGCATGCCAACACACACACTGACACGCACACACCACTCGCTCTGACGTGCACACACCACTTACTGGCATGCACACACGCACTCTGACATGCACACACACCTTCGCTGGCCCACAAACACATATACCTACAGTATTCATTTGTGTTGCTGTTAGGATTACTTTTGTGTTGTGTTTTGTATTCAGGCCAAAAGATGCCATCAGAGCCTTGAAGAAGAGAATTGTGGGCAATAAGAACTTCAGAGAAGTCATGTTAGCACTGACTGTGAGTGACCAATACTCCTCTCTGTGTGTGTGTGTGTGTGTGTGTGTGTGTCCCGGACTGTGAGTGATCGATACCCCTCTCTCTCAGGTGCTGGAGTCTTGCGTGAAGAACTGTGGTCATCGGTTTCATGTCCTTGTAGCGAGCAGGGACTTTGTGGAGGGAGTTCTGGTCCGGACTATCTTGCCCAAAAACAACCCACCGCAAATCGTCCATGACAAGGTTCTGAGCTTGATTCAGGTACTGTGATCATGAGAGAGGTTAAGGTTAATACACACACTCCTCCTGCACACTACTGTACACTGACACTGCACTGAGAAAGAGAGGGGTTAATACACACACTCCTCCTGCACACTACTGTACACTGACACTGCACTGAGAAAGAGAGGGGTTAATACACACACTCCTCCTGCACACTACTGTACACTGACAATGCACTGAGAGAAAGAGGGGTTAATAGACACACTCCTTCTGCACACAACTGTACACTGACACTGCACCGAGAGAGAAAGAGGGGTTAATACACACACTCCTCCTGCACACTACTGTACACTGACACTGCACTGAGAGAGAGGGGTTAATACACACACTCCTCCTGCACACTACTGTACACTGACACTGCACTGAGAGAGAGAGAGGGGTTAATACACACACTCCTCCTGCACACTACTGTACACTGACACTGCACTGAGAGAGAGAGGGGTTAATACACACACTCCTCCTGCACACTACTGTACACTGACACTGCACTGAGAGAAAGAGGGGTTAATCCGCTTGGTGTGTCTGTCTCTCCAGTCTTGGGCTGATGCGTTCCGGAGTTCTCCTTCTCTGACAGGAGTGGTGTCGGTGTATGAAGACCTGAGGAGGAAAGGACTGGAGTTCCCAATGACTGACCTGGATGCCTTGTCCCCTATACACACTCCACAGAGGGTAAACCTGCTGTACTGTCCCCTATACACACTCCACAGAGGGTAAACCTGCTGTACTGTCCCCTATACACACTCCACAGAGGGTATACCTGCTGTACTGTCCCCTATACACACTCCACAGAGGGTATACCTGCTGTACTGTCCCCTATACACACTCCACAGAGGGTATACCTGCTGTACTGTCCCCTATACACACTCCACAGAGGGTATACCTGCTGTACTGTCCCCTATACACACTCCACAGCAGGTGTGTAGACACTGTCTGTACTGTGTTGTCTCGTTGAGGTTATGTGTTCAGCGCCTGTGGTGGTCAGGAGGGCCGGAGAGTGAGTGTGTGTTCTGTCCTGCGTCTCTGTGGTCATGCTGATCTCTCCTGTCTCTCCCCTGTCCTTCCAGAGTGTTCCCGACACCGATCCCTCCCACGCTTCACCTCAGGACTCCACGGCGCCCCCTGCTGTCCCAGCACAGAGCCCCGTGCGCACAGGGGGCCCCTTCGACCCCTCTTCCGAGCAGGTACCCTGAGACAAGCAGCGCTGCTGTCAGTGCTGATGGGCTGCGGTTCACTGACTCTCTCCCTGCTCCCCCAGATGGCAAAGCTCTCAGCTGACCTGGAAGTGGTTCGGGGGAACGTGGCAGTCATGTCGGACATGCTGAGCGGAATGAATCCGGGTTGCGTGGAGCCCTCGGACCTGGAGCTCTTGCAGGTGTGACTCTCCCTGTCGCCCCGTCTCTCAGTTCAGTTCAGTTCAAGAATCAGTGTTGGCATGACGAAGATTCCTCTCTGTCCCGGTCCTGAGCCCGTCTCTCTCTGTCCCTGCCAGGAGCTCAACCGGACCTGCCGCGTCATGCAGACCCGGGTTCTGGAGTTGATCCCTCAGGTCGGGGCTGAGGGGCTGATTGAAGAGCTGCTGATTCTCAACGACACCCTGAATGGGGCCTTCACTCGCTATGACAGGTACACAGCTACACACTGGTACACGCTGCACACTAACGCACAACTGCAGTTGTCTAATCACTGTGTCTGTGCGCAGGTTCGAGAGACTCCACAGCAGACAAGCTGGCTCGACTCAGGTGAGTCTTTAGTTCATCAGTTATTTGTCTGCTCTCTCAGTGCAGTGTCAGTGTACAGTAGTGTGCAGGAGGAGTGTGTGTATAAACCCCTCTCTCTCAGTGCAGTGTCAGTGTACAGTAGTGTGCAGGAGGAGTGTGTGTATTAACCCCTCTCTCTCAGTGCAGTGTCAGTGTACAGTAGTGTGCAGGAGGAGTGTGTGTATTAACCCCTCTCTCTCAGTGCAGTGTCAGTGTACAGTAGTGTGCAGGAGGAGTGTGTGTATTAACCCCTCTCTCTCTCAGTGCAGTGTCAGTGTACAGTAGTGTGCAGGAGGAGTGTGTGTATTAACCCCTCTCTCTCTCTCAGTGCAGTGTCAGTGTACAGTAGTGTGCAGGAGGAGTGTGTGTATTAACCCCTCTCTCTCTCTCAGTGCAGTGTCAGTGTACAGTAGTGTGCAGGAGGAGTGTGTGCATTAACCCCTCTCTCTCAGTGCAGTGTCAGTGTACAGTAGTGTGCAGGAGGAGTGTGTGTATTAACCCCTCTCTCTCAGTGCAGTGTCAGTGTACAGTAGTGTGCAGGAGGAGTGTGTGTATTAACCCCTCTCTCTCTCAGTGCAGTGTCAGTGTACAGTAGTGTGCAGGAGGAGTGTGTGTATTAACCCCTCTCTCTCTCTCAGTGCAGTGTCAGTGTACAGTAGTGTGCAGGAGGAGTGTGTGTATTAACCCCTCTCTCTCTCTCAGTGCAGTGTCAGTGTACAGTAGTGTGCAGGAGGAGTGTGTGTATTAACCCCTCTCTCTTTTTTAGGATCAAGTCTCCATCAACACATCTGACACTGCACTTATTGACCTCACTACTACATCAGTCAGCCAATCCACGGTCCCTGAATCTGTCAACCAATCAGCAGTGAGCTCGCTTTCCAATCAGATGGCTAATCTCAGTGAGTACTGCCCAGCTTCATTCCCAGAAGTCAGTTGATCCAGCCCCCTTGCCTGGCTGCACCTTAGTCAGCTGGTTTGGATTTCTGCTCAGCTGTCCGTCCCCAGAGCGAATTGGTGCCTGCAGGTGGTCTGTTCTGCCTTTTCCTCAAGTCAGCTCACATTGTCACTGGCGTCTGCATAGCTGCAGGCCTCAGTGTCTCCTGTGTCCGACTGCGCAGCTCTGCAGAGCCATGTTCTTGACCTGTGGTCTCTGCAGAGCTGTGTTCTTGACCCGTGTTTTCTGCACAGCTGCAGCCCAGTGTGTTCGTATAGCTGCTCTCCTGTGTCTGTCTGCGCAGCTCTGCAGAGCTGTGTTCTTGACCTGTGGCCTCTGCACAGCTGCAGCCCAGTGTGTTCTGATGGGCAGACGCGGGTGGGAGTGGCAGTGTTAAGACAGATTCCTTTCCTTCTGCCCTGGGAGGGCGGTGAGTGACCCTGGACGAGGCCCTGCTCCAGCCCCGGTCAGCACTGGGCGTGTCCGTCTGGTCGTTAGTGGATTATTGATCCCAGGTGTTCCTAGAAAGAGTCCAGGGTATCAGCAAGTTTAAGAACGCCCCGGGAGCGTTACTGTCTGGCTGGGATCAGTAACTCAGCAGGACCAGTGCAAGATGTGACTGGAATTGGACAGCGTGTGGTTTGTGTTGATCTCTCTCTGGACTCTGCTATGAGCAGTTCTATCTGTTGTGCCCGTTGCTGCCCTCTTGTGATACTATGTGTTACTGCGGGCTCCTGGTGCTCTGTGTACAGATTCCTAAAGCACGTCTGCACCTCTGTGTCCTGTGTCAGGGTGACAGTGGGGTTACAGACAGAGACTGGACACTGGAGCTGGAGAGAGGATAGAGTCACCCAGAGCCCCTCACTGACACCCTTCATCATCATCATCACTCCTGAACAGACACTGTCTGTAACAACACGTCTGCACCTCTGTGTCCTGCAGTCAGGGGGACAGTGGGGTTACAGACAGAGACTGGACACTGGAGCTGGAGAGAGGATAGAGTCACCCAGAGCCCCTCACTGACACCCTTCATCATCATCATCACTCCTTAACAGACACTCAGTGTGTAACAACACGTCTGCACCTCTGTGTCCTGTGTCAGGGTGACAGTGGGGTTACAGACAGAGACTGGACACTGGAGCTGGAGAGAGGATAGAGTCACTCATTATTCTCTTTCTCAGCATTCAGTATAAAAATTCGATTTCTGCGGTATTAAAACTGAAATGGTTTTGTTTCGGGAAAGTGAATTTCGTTCCCTGCTGTTTCTGCACAGAGCCAGCAGGGGGCAGTGTAGTGCCAGTGCAGTGAGAGAGTCGGGGTCTGTGCTCGGGCCATGAGGGGTGAGAAGCTGGAAGAGGGAGGCAATGTGGCCCTGGCGGTGCTGCGGTTATAAATAGCCACACCAGGCCCAGTCTTCCTGTTGACAGACTCTGAGTCACATTCCCCAGGCCTGACGTCACAGACAGCACTATTCCATTACCGCACAAACTGATTGCTTTCCCACCTGCTGCCACCTGTGGGGGGACATAGCTTGTCTGAGGATGTGTCTGTATGTTTCTCTCTCTCAGTGCAGTGTCAGTGTACAGTAGTGTGCAGGAGGAGTGTGTGTATTAACCCCTCTCTCTCTCTCAGTGCAGTGTCAGTGTACAGTAGTGTGCAGGAGGAGTGTGTGTATTGACCCCCCTCTCTCTCAGTGCAGTGTCAGTGTACAGTAGTGTGCAGGAGGAGTGTGTGTATTAACCCCTCTCTCTCTCAGTGCAGTGTCAGTGTACAGTAGTGTGCAGGAGGAGTGTGTGTATTAACCCCTCTCTCTCTCAGTGCAGTGTCAGTGTACAGTAGTGTGCAGGAGGAGTGTGTGTATTAACCCCTCTCTCTCTCAGTGCAGTGTCAGTGTACAGTAGTGTGCAGGAGGAGTGTGTGTATTAACTCCTTTCTCTCTCTCTCAATAGGTACAGCCTCAGTCTCAACTGTCCCTCCAGCATCAGGGGGAGATGATGACTTTGACATGTTTGCCCAGACTAGGGGAAGTTCTCTAGCTGAGCAGCGCAAGAGGTAAATACAGAGATCCTCACAGTGTTATACAGTATTAGACACGGGTGGACACAGTGTTATATAGTATTAGACACGGGTGGACACAGGGTTATACAGGTGGACACAGTGTTATACAGTATTAGACACGGGTGGACACAGGGTTATGCAGGTGGACACAGTGTTATACAGTATTAGACACGGGTGGACACAGGGTTATGCAGGTGGACACAGTGTTATACAGTATTAGACACGGGTGGACACAGGGTTATACAGGTGGACACAGTGTTACACAGGTGGAAATGGGGTTACCCTTGGGGTTGCGCACGTGAACCACAGTGACCCAGCTGCTCTGACTGACAGGCACACACACGGCGCCCCGCCCTCTCTCTCTTGCCCTGGGGCAGTATTTATAGCAGCAGCAGTGAGAATTCCTCTCCAGGCTCGTTCAGGGTAATTAGAGCTGCCTGCTCTTGAGCGAGGAGACGCCCCAGCTCGCCCCTCCCTGCAAGTCAGCCGGTGTGACTCCATTCCTCCTTCGCCTGGACACCAGCGCGGGCTTCACGGAGACAGCAGTCGGCAGCCCTGGACACTGGACACTGAGACACAGAGCACCGCTGGACACTTAGACACAGAGGAGCAGTGGACACTGAAACACTGAGTCACAGTTGAGCGCTGGACACTTAGTCAGACTAGAGCAGGACTGGACGCTGGGTCCTGACCAGGTGATCAGAACAGTAACACTGGAGTTCAGCTGGATCCTGCACAGGATTCTGGAACACAGGAGCCGCCGGGGCCGCCGGGACACCAGCAGCACCAGGACAGCGATGGGATCCGTGAGTTTCTCCTGGAGTTTCCGGTTCGTTGGTCCGGCCAGCCGGCTGTGTTTCTGAGTCGAGCTCGGGTCCGGCTGCCTGATGGAGGAGTCCTCTCCCAGCGCCCCCCCGGCCGGGCGCGGCAGGGGGCTCCTGGGCCTCTCCCCCTTCCCGCCGCCGCCCAGCTCCTCCCGCCGCCCCAGCCACGCCCGCGACCGCGGGGGCTGCGCCTACGGGCTGGGCGTGGTCTGGGCGCAGCTCCGCCCCTTCCTGCCCTTCTTCCTCATCAGCTGCCTGGTGGTCCTGCTGGTCTTCCTGCTGCACCGCATCGTGCACAGCGGCCCCTTCACCGACCCGCTGTTCTTCCACCGGTTCGACCAGCGCCGGCCCCGGCCCGGCCCGGGCCCCGACACGGGCCCGCCGGGCAACCGCACCTGACGCAGTAGCCAGAGCCCCCGCGTGCCCGACACCTGTGCCCCGGTCCGGGTTTGAGTCTGGTACTGGAGTCAGAGCCAGGAAGTGGACCCGCCCCGGGGACATTCAGAGCCCGCTGACCCGGCTCGCGGTGTGCGGACCCGTGACAGAGCCGTGGGAGCACGGAACCAGCCCGACGAGCCCTGGAGCTGTGGGACCGGGCCTGTAGTCAACCGGCAGGGCCCGGCAGAACATGTCTTAGTAACGCACCAGAACCGGCGCCGGGCTGGACCTCGGCCCCTTGGCTTCGAAGGAACTCTCGCAGGGTGTTCGGACTTGTGATCGGAGCTCGAGGCACAGCCCAGTGGTCTCTCCCCAGCAGGCAGTCCTGGAGCTGATCGGGAGGTCTCTGGGTCTATCGGACCCCCGGTACAGCCCTCCAGAACCTGAAGAGTGAGGGAACGTGGAGTCCTTCAGAACTGGGCCTGCCTGGACCAGGGACTGATGGGGAGCTTCACGGCGATGATGATGATGGTGGTGACCATGACACTGATAAAAACTCTTTATTCTCTGAGCTGAGAGCTCGTTCTTGTTCACACTCCAGTAGATCTCCACTGCACTGTGGGTCTACTCAGAATAATTAAAGGTGTTTTCTGAACCTCAGCCTCCAAGACGAGTCTGTCTTCACCTCTTTGTGTCTCTCTGTCTCAATGTCTCGTGTATTATATAGCAGGAGTATAGTCCTGTAGCAAAATGTATCAGTTTGTACAGCGATCGGTGTGTGTAGTGGTCAGTGTGTATACAGTGATCAGTGTGCGTACAGCGATTGGTGTGTGTGTGTGTGTGTGTGGTGGTGGTCAGTGGGAGCACGGCGATCAGTGTGTGTGTAGTGGTCAGTGTGTATACAGTGGTCAGTGTGTATACAGTGATCCGTATGCGTACAGCGATCGCTGTGTGTGTGTGTGTGTGGTGGTGGTCAGTGGGAGCACAGCGATCAGTGTGTGTGTAGTGGTCAGTGCGTTTAGTGACCAGTGTCTGTACCTACAGTGTGCGTTACGAAGACCCAGGGGCAGTGGAAGGTTTGGCTGGCGCCCTGGACACTCGGCTGCAGAACACTGGAGCGGTGAGTCTCTCTGGGAAAGGGGATACTGGTTTATCACACAGGAGAGAGTATCCCAGACTGGTTTGAGCTCCCTCTGGTGTTCAGGGGAGGTATTACACAAAGTTAACCATGTCACCAGTCTCTCTCAGTGTCTGTTTGACTGGTGTTGGTGCTTCTCTGGCTGGCACCAGACTGAAGGGTCTCTCTGTCAGTGAGCCGTTGCTACACTGTTACTGTATTAAACAGCCTGCCTGTAAGTAAAGCAAGTCTGTCTGTCTGTCCTGTCTGTCTCTGTCTGTCTGAAGGAGCCCCGCCCAGAGCCCGCCCCTCTCAGCTCCTCCCCTCACTCTGATTGGATGCTGGCCAAGGGAATGGTGGGTGTGACTGACTGGTGGCTGGGTGTTGGACTGGTTGGACTGGGGTCAGGGGGGCTGTCCTGTCTGTGGTCACTATCTCTGTGGAAGTGTCACCCACTCTGCCTCCCTCTCTCTCTCCCTTAGATCCCTGTGACTCAGACTTGTGTGATGGATGACATTGAGCAGTGGCTTTCTGCAGACCTGGTGAGTCCCTGTGTGTGTGTGTGTGTGTGTGTGTGTGTGTGTGTGTGTGTACACGTATACTGTCTGCAGACCTGGTGTCTGTGTCTCTGTGTGTCTCTGACCTGACTGATGAATCGATTGCTGACCTGCTGGCCAGAGGTGCTCTCATGGTTTCTCGATGTGCTCTGTCCCCCAGCGAGACGGCGGCGTAGGAGAGGCGGATGGGGTGACAAGCGAAGGTGGGTGTGACCCTCTCATCAGGACCACCTCTCATCGTTCGCAGTGTTTGATGTCATTACTCACTGTCTGCGTGTGTTTGTGTCCTTCAGAGTTCGACCGCTTCCTGGAGGAGAGAGCGAAGGCCGCAGACCGGCTGCCACCCCTGGAGCCCCCCTCCGGGACGCCCCGTACCCCCTCCGGGACGCCCCGCCCCTCCAGCCAGCCAGCCCAGAAACAGGACAGCGTCCACGAGCAGCTGTTCGCCCTGTAGACACACTGGCACACACACACACACACACACTGACACACTCTCACATACTGACGCACATTGACACACACACAGCTGCATCTGATGCACACAAACACACATTGACACACAGACAGCGACACACTGAGGCCACACGCTGACACACACCGATGCATATAGACACAGACTGACACGCACACACACACACGCTGACACACACCGATACACATAGACACAGACTGACGCACACACACACTGATACACATAGACACAGAGTGACAGAAACGCGGGTGGATTGGCTCAAACAGAGCTAACCAGTAGAAATCATTCCCACTTCTCTGAGGTTATTGGTTGTGATTGTCCAGTCAGCCAGCAGGGGGCAGGAGCTTCATTAGACCTGATGGGCCCTGAGGACAGGAGGTAGAAAGGAGGTGCTGGGATACTGAGGTTCTTGGCACAAGGGCCCTCCAGAAACTAGAAGCGGTTTGTCTTTCCTGCTGCCAATGCACTGGTGTGGAGAATGAGGTGCTTTTCAACCACACTAAACAAAAAGAGACGCAGTTCACTATGGAGACGGAGACCGTCCTACCCCTGGGACACGAGCACGCCAGGACCTGAATAGCATTAGTATTAATATGACTAAGAGTGAGCTCTGACCATGACTCCCATTAACGGTGTTCTCCTGGCTGGGCTCTGCAATCCAGCAAATTTACCTGGACTGACTGACCGCGTCCGAGAGGGACAGTCACCAGGAGGGAGACGGTCAGCAAGAGAGTGACCAGGAGAGGCAGACTCCGATACCGATGAAGGACAATGTTGGTTTCTGTTATGAAATGTTAGTAATAAAACAGTAAAGCAATTTGGAAACCTGTCCTGTTGTATATGTCCCTCAGTGGGAAGTGTGTGATTGTGCCTGTGTATAGCGGATTTGTGTGTGTGGTGTGTTTCATGTGTGCACATAGCACGTGGTTGTGTGTAGGTGAGTGCAGTGTGATTGTGCTTGTGCGTTGTGGGGTTGTGAAGCATTTAGACCCAACTCTTCTCTGTGCTGTGAGGCTCCTGTTTTAAATGTTGCTGAGGTGTCTTTGTGCACATGTGTAATCTGTCCCACCGCTGACTGCTCGTGCCGGGTGTCTTGGCTAAGAGCCATGCTCCACATCCAGACCCCTGCTTCCAGAGTCTGGAAGGATTTGGTCAGGATTTCAGGAACTCGTAACACCTGCCCTGGCCTCCTTACACTGGCTGCCAGTGGAATATAGAATGGATGTTGCCTGGTGTAGCTCCTGGCCGATTTAAGAGCATGACTGTGCTCCTCTGAATGTGAGAATTGGATCCAGATATCATAAGCAGCTCTGGTCTGTTGGTGCTGCAGAGTGTCAGCCCTGCGAGTCTGAAGGTCACTGTGACACAGACTGTCTACAGAGGTCACCTCAAAGAGCTAACTGCACTGTACAGAACACACACTACTGTAGACTGAGAGAGAGAGTACTCCTGGTGTGAGACAGGGCTGAAGTCTGAGCCCAACGCTGTTCAATATCTCGACCAGTGAGCTAGCAGGAGTGTGGGAACAGTCTGCAGCTCCTGGTCTCACACTACACGACACAGCTGATGACCTGGTCCTGCTGTCGCCCACAGAACAGGGGCTACAGCTGGAGCAGTACTGTCTGACCTGGGCACTGCCAGACCACCTGGAGAAGACCAGATTCCCCCTGCACACTACTGTACACTGACACTGCACTGAGAGAGAGAGAGGGGTTAATACACTTCTCCTGCACACTACTGTACACTGACACTGCACTGAGAGAGAGAGAGGGGTTAATACACACACTCCTCCTGCACACTACTGTACACTGACACTGCACTGAGAGAGAGAGAGAGAGAGAGAGAGAGAGAGAGGGGTTAATACACACACTCCTCCTGCACACTACTGTACACTGACACTGCACTGAGAGAGAGAGGGGTTAATACACACACTCCTCCTGCACACTACTGTACACTGACACTGCACTGAGAGAGAGAGAGAGAGAGAGAGAGAGAGAGGGGTTAATACACACACTCTTCATCCTTGAGTGGGCCGGACATTGTCTATGAGCCAGGCTGTTGATCTGCAGTCAAGGATGTCTGGGAGTGATAGGAGAGATCAGAGCCACTGAAAACCAGACAGAGAGAAACATTTGTGAGTCGATGAGTCCTTGAGAGTCAGTTTCAGCTGAGAGGAGCGAGAGGGCAGAGACCGGCGCCTCACCAGAACCCCACCAGAACCACACCAGAACCCACAGGGACACTCCAGCCGCCCCCGGAACCAGAGCACAGAGACCGGAGCTACACTTCACCAGAACCACACCAGAACCACACCAGAACCCACAGGGACACTCCAGCCGCCCCCGGAACCAGAGCACAGAGACCGGAGCTACACTTCACCAGAACCACACCAGAACCCACAGGGACACGGCGAGAGCTCTCTGGAGCAGGGGCAGAGGCCCTGGGTTTGAGAGCAGGACTGTGCTGCGCAGTGTCCTGGGTTCGAGAGCAGGACTGTGCTGTGCAGTGTCCCCCCGGATTCAAGAGCAGGACTGTGCTGTACAGTGTCCCAGGTTCAAGAACAGGACTGTGCTGCGCAGTGTCCCCCCGGATTCAAGAGCAGGACTGTGCTGCGCAGTGTCCTGGGTTCGAGAACAGGACTGTGCTGCGCAGTGTCCCGGGTTCGAGAGCAGGACTGTGCTGCGCAGTGTCCCAGGTTCGAGAGCAGGACTGTGCTGCGCAGTGTCCCTGGTTTGAGAGCAGGACTGTGCTGCGCAGTGTCCCGGGTTCGAGAGCAGGACTGTGCTGCGCGGTGTCCCGGGTTCGAGAGCAGGACTGTGCTGTGCAGTGTCCCGGGTTCGAGAGCAGGACTGTGCTGCGCGGTGTCCCGGGTTCGAGAGCAGGACTGTGCTGTGCAGTGTCCCGGGTTCGAGAGCAGGACTGTGCTGTGCAGTGTCCTGGGTTTCAGGGTGACCAGTGTGGCAGGGATGACTGTGCTGCCCAGCCTCCTCACGCTGCTGGCGCTGACTGTGGGCGCAGGCCTGTGCCGGGCACAGACTGGCTCCCCGATTCCGGATGGCGAGACCCTGGCGCCGGCCCAGCAGCCTGCCGGGTCCGAGCTGGCCTTCCTGCAGGCCAGGTCCGGCTCGCCGCCTCGCGCAGGGCGCCCCTACACCCTGTCGCTGAGCCCCGACGACTACCACTACACCCCCCGACCCCGGCACCTGCGGCCGGCCCGTCTGCTGCGCGTGCTGGGCCCGTCCTTCGACCCATTCTGGATGTCGGTGGAGCGGCCCGCGGAGCCGGACCGGCAGCGCCGCCCCCCCGCTGACGCCTCGCCCGAGCTGCGCCAGGGGGCTGCCCGGTACCGCCGCAAGCTGGAGCAGGAGGCCCAGGACCTGGAGCTGGGTTGGACCGGCGCCGCCGAGCCGGACCTCTTCCGGGCCTGGCTGGTCCAGATGGCCACCTGCCGGCTCTCCCACCAGTGGGTGGACATGGGGCCTGTGTTCTGGCCGCGCTGGGTCCGGCACACGGACTGCGAGGAGCCCGGCGCCACACACAGCTGCTCCTTCCCGGCTGGCATGTCCTGCAAGCGGGCCCAGGTGACCCAGATCAAGATCCTGGCCTGGCACTGCTGGGGCGCGGGGGGCACAGGGGGTGCAGAGAGAGTAGGGGATGTGGGGGAACCAGGGGGTACAGGGGGCTCAGGGGGTACAGGGGGCTCTGTGAATGCAGGGGGCGCAGGGGGTACAGGGGGCTCTGTGAGCGCAGGGGGCTCAGGGGGCACAGGGGGCTCTGGGAACGCAGGGGGCACAGGGGGTACAGGGGGCTCTGTGAACGCAGGGGGCGCAGGGGGCTCTGTGAACGCAGGGGGCTCAGGGGGTACAGGGGGCTCTGTGAACGCAGGGGGCGCAGGCAGGCAGTGTGTGTGGAGGCAGGTGCCCTACCCCGTGGTCACGGCCTGCAAGTGCTCCTGCAAGTGACCGGGAGCGGGTTCGACACACCTGGCCACGACTGAGCTCTTGCACTCTGGGTATCAGGGTGTTGGGGTTTCAGAGTATAAGGCTATCAGGGTATCAGGGTATCGGGGTTTCAGGGTATCAGTATGAGGGTGTTAGGGTATTGGGGTATCAGTGAGGAAAGGGCTTTAGAGTGTCAGGGTATGAGGGTCAGCGCTGTGGATGCTGTAGACAGCGGAGGCGGTTTGATTGGGTTTTACACCTGGATGAACCTCATAGAGCAGGACAGACCGTGCAGGACCAGCGATCGGCCAGCAGGCGGAGCACTGAAGGGGTGACTGTGCTGTAGAGAGACTCCGGAGTGCTTGATTTAAATAACTTGTTCATCTGTTTTCACCTTGTAAATGTTTTATAAAAATCTTTAAATAAAAATACTTACCAAAGTCTACATCTTTCTTTAAAATGCTGCTATATGTTATTTATTAATATCTGTACTTTTTATACAGCGTCTCAAACTATGTACTACCGCTTAAAAAGAATTTAGCCGATGTAAATTCTCTCCAAAAACAGGAAACGTCAACGCGTACTGACTGCTCCTTTAAGAAGCTAAACGTGCCGCCTCGCTGGTCCCGCCCACTAGACCTCCAATTGGCTGTCAGCCACACCCCCACCGCGACACGCCCCTGGTCGCCTTGATTGCGTCACCCTGGCTGTGTCTGTGGCACAGTAGCCATGCTGCGCTCCGCTGGCGGTAGGCTTGTTGCCCCCCTGAGGGGTAGTTTTTCCCCCTCTGTGGGGCAGACGGCACCTGCCCGCGGCTCGGCCGCACTGGCCCAGGCCAGAGCGGTGCTGGAGGGCGAGCTGGAGAGTATCCGCTCCGCGGGCACCTGGAAGAGCGAGCGGGTCATCACCTCCAAGCAGGGCCCGCGCATCAGCGTGGAGGGCAGCCGGGGCGGTGAGTCAGCTGAGCGCGGGTCCGAACCGGGCTGGTCTGGTCTGGGATCGGGTCTGGACCGGGCTGCTCTGATCTGGTATCGGGTCTGGACTGGTCTGGTTGGACTGTGCAGTGTGTGTCACTCTGCTGAGAGCTGTTGTGTGTGTGTGTTGCTCTGATGTGTGTGTGTCGCTCTGTATTATTATATAGCTCTGTGTTATTACAGAGCAGACACGCTGTCACGAGTCACTACACTCAGACAGAGGATGTCTGTACACCCACTGGCACGGACATCATTCAGCTCTGCTGCATCTCTTTCTCACACTGGCAGAGCACTGTGAGCTCACGATAAACCCTGGACTGTCCTTACAGAACACCACTCTCCCCTCAGATCACATTGGGTCACTCATTGTATTAACCCCTCTCTCTCTCTCAGTGCAGTGTCAGTGTACAGTAGTGTGCAGGAGGAGTGTGTGTATTAACCCCTCTCTCTCAGTGCAGTGTCAGTGTACAGTAGTGTGCAGGAGGAGTGTGTGTATTAACCCCTCTCTCTCTCTCAGTGCAGTGTCAGTGTACAGTAGTGTGCAGGAGGAGTGTGTGTATTAACCCCTCTCTCTCTCTCAGTGCAGTGTCAGTGTACAGTAGTGTGCAGGAGGAGTGTGTGTATTAACCCCTCTCTCTCTCTCAGTGCAGTGTCAGTGTACAGTAGTGTGCAGGAGGAGTGTGTGTATTAACCCCTCTCTCTCAGTGCAGTGTCAGTGTACAGTAGTGTGCAGGAGGAGTGTGTGTATTAACCCCTCTCTCTCTCTCAGTGCAGTGTCAGTGTACAGTAGTGTGCAGGAGGAGTGTGTGTATTAACCCCTCTCTCTCAGTGCAGTGTCAGTGTACAGTAGTGTGCAGGAGGAGTGTGTGTATTAACGCCTCTCTCTCTCAGTGCAGTGTCAGTGTACAGTAGTGTGCAGGAGGAGTGTGTGTATTAACCCCTCTCTCTCTCAGTGCAGTGTCAGTGTACAGTAGTGTGCAGGAGGAGTGTGTCTATTAACCCCCTCTCTCTCTCTTAGAGATGCTGAATTTCTGTGCCAATAACTACCTGGGTCTCTCCAGTCACCCGGAAGTGATCTCAGCTGGGGTGGCAGCTCTGCAGCAGTATGGGGCCGGACTGAGCTCTGTGCGCTTCATCTGTGGAACTCAGGTGAGTGGAGCCATGTGCCTGTCTCTCTCCCCCTGCCTGTCTCTCTCCTCCCTACCGGTCTACCTCTCTGCCCCTGCCTGTCTCTCTCCTTCCTACCGGTCTCCCTCTCTCCCCCTGCCTGTCACTCGGGGCCCCAGTGTCTTGGTCATTGTTGTGTCTGGTCACTCAGGATCTGCACAAGTCTCTGGAGAGGAAGTTGGCTCAGTTCCACGAGAGAGAGGATGCGATCCTGTACGCCAGCTGCTTCGATGCCAACGCAGGAATCTTCGAGGTACAGACACTCTCTCTCGCTCTCACACTCACTCTCTCTTCACACTGTCTCTCACACTCTGAAGTTTCCCTGTGTCCCTCTCCTTCCTGGCAGGTCCTGCTCACTCCGGACGACGCCGTGCTGTCGGATGAGCTCAATCACGCATCGATCATCGATGGGATTCGCCTCTGCAAGGCCCACAAGTACCGGTACCGGCACCTCGACCTCAACGACCTGGAGGACAAGCTGAAAGCTGCCCAGGTACTGATCCACATACAGCTGTACTGCATACAGTATGGTAGTGTGTAAGTGTACTGTAGTGTGCAGGAGGAGTGTGTGTATTAACCCCTCTCTCTCTCAGTGCAGTGTCAGTGTACAGTAGTGTGCAGGAGGAGTGTGTGTATTAACCCTTCTCTCTCTCTCAGTGCAGTGTCAGTGTACAATAGTGTGCAGGAGGAGTGTGTGTATTAACCCCTCTCTCTCAGTGTAGTGTCAGTTTACAGTAGTGTGCAGGAGGAGTGTGTGTATTAACCCCTCTCTCTCAGTGCAGTGTCAGTATACAGTAGTGTGCAGGAGGAGTGTGTGTATTAACCCCTCTCTCTCTCAGTGCAGTGTCAGTGTACAGTAGTGTGCAGGAGGAGTGTGTGTATTAACTCCTCTCTCTCTCAGTGCAGTGTCAGTGTACAGTAGTGTGCAGGAGGAGTGTGTGTATTAACCCCTCTCTCTCTCAGTGCAGTGTCAGTGTACAGTAGTGTGCAGGAGGAGTGTGTGTATTAACCCCTCTCTCTCTCAGTGCAGTGTCAGTGTACAGTAGTGTGCAGGAGGAGTGTGTGTATTAACCCCTCTCTCTCAGTGCAGTGTCAGTGTACAGCAGTGTGCAGGAGGAGTGTGTGTATTAACCTCTCTCTCTCAGTGCAGTGTCAGTGTACAGTAGTGTGCAGGAGGAGTGTGTGTATTGACCCCTCAGCATGCAGGAGTGTGTACTAACCACTCTCTCTCTCTGTAGAAACACAGGCTCCGGCTCATCGCCACAGATGGGGTGTTCTCAATGGACGGGGATGTGGCTCCCCTGCGGGGGGTGTGTGACCTGGCGGAGAGATATGGGGCGCTGGTCTTCATCGATGAGTGCCACGCCACCGGCTTCATGGGGCCGCGCGGACGGTGAGGGCGAGTGGGGTGTCCCCCCAGTGTCCCCCCGACGTCCCCCCGGCTGTGACCGGGCTCATGCTGTTCCCCTCCTGTCCTACAGGGGCACCGACGAGCTGCTGGGGGTGATGGACCGAGTTCACATTGTCAACTCCACGCTGGGCAAGGCTCTTGGGGGCGCTGCTGGTGAGACCCCTCCCGCCTGCTGTCTCTGTGTGAGATTAGCTGTGTAAATTTGGGAAAGAATGTTTCTCTAATCCCAGAGTATCTGTCGCAGTGCAGTAGGAAGTGTGTGTATGTTTCTGTTTCTCCCCACTGGCAGTGGGAGCACAGCCTGTCCCCTCTGGGCAGCCAGGTCTGCCTGTGTCCAGTGTCTCTGGCCAGGCTGTGGTCACTGAGCCTGTCCCCTCTGGGCAGCCAGGTCTGCCTGTGTCCAGTGTCTCTGGCCAGGCTGTGCTCAGTGAGCCAGTCCTCTCTGGCCAGGCTGTGCTCAGTGAGCTGGTCCTCTCTGGACAGGTGGGTACACCGTGGGCCCGCAGTCCCTGGTGGAGCTCCTGCGCCAGCGCTCCAGGCCGTACCTGTTCTCCAACACGCTGCCCCCGGCTGTGGTGGGCTGCGCCAGCAAGGCCCTGGACCTGCTCATGGCCTCCAGCCAGATCGCGCAGAGCATGGCGGACAAGACCAGGAGGTCAGCAGGGGGGCCGGCACAGGGGGTCAGTGTGAGTGTGTGTGTGTGAAGGACAGTAAGTGTGAGTGTGTGTATGTGTGAGTGTGAGGGAGTGAGGGAGGGAGGGAGGGAGGGAGTGAGTGTGTGTGTGTGTTTGTAAGGGAGGGAGGGAGTGAGTGTGTGTGTCTGTGAGAGGGAGTGAGTGAGGATGTATGTGTGAGTTTGAGGGACAGTGTGTGAGTGTGTGTGTGTGTGAGGGAGGGAAGGAGTGAGAGTGTGTGTGTCTGTGAGAGTGTGTGTGTGAGGGAGTGAGTGAGGGAGTGTGTGTGTGTGAGGGACAGTGTATGAGAGGGAGTGTGAGTGAGTGTGTGTGTCTGTGAGAGTGTGTGTGTGAGGGACAGTGTATGAGAGGGAGTGTGAGTGAGTGTGTCTGTGAGAGTGTGTGTGTGAGGGAGGGAGTGAGTGAGGGAGTGTGTGTGTGTGTGTGAGGGACAGTGTATGAGAGGGAGTGTGAGTGAGTGTGTCTGTGAGAGTGTGTGAGGGAGGGAGTGAGTGAGGGAGTGTGTGTGTGTGAGGGACAGTGTATGAGAGGGAATGTGAGTGAGTGTGTGTGTCTGTGAGAGTGTGTGTGTGAGGGACAGTGTATGAGAGGGAGTGTGAGTGAGTGTGTCTGTGAGAGTGTGTGTGTGAGGGAGGGAGTGTGTGTGTGTGAGGGACAGTGTATGAGAGGGAGTGTGAGTGTGTGTGTGAGGGAGGGAGTGAGTGAGGGAGTGTGTGTGTGTGAGGGACAGTGTATGAGAGGGAGTGTGAGTGTTTGTGTGAGGGAGGGAGGGAGTGTGTGTGTGTGAGGGACAGTGTATGAGAGGGAGTGTGAGTGAGTGTGTGTGTCTGTGAGAGGGACAGTGTTAAGCTGCTCCTCTGTCTCAGGTTCCGGGTGGCGATGACAGAAGCGGGGTTCACAATTTCAGGGTCAGATCATCCCATCTGCCCCGTCATGCTGGGTGACGCCCGTCTGGCCTCCCTCATGGCTGATGACCTTCTAAAGAAAGGTGAGAGCCCTGGCACCCCTGTGTCTGACTGTACCAGCCCCTGGCACCCCTGTGTCTGACTGTACCAGCCCCTGACCCGGTGCGCTGTGTCTGACCGTGCCGGCTGCCTGCGGATCAACTCCTTTCTCTCCACCAGGGATCTACGTAATCGGATTCAGCTATCCTGTGGTTCCGAAGGGGAAGGCTCGGATCCGGGTCCAGATCTCGGCGGCGCACAGTGATGATGACATTGACCGCTGCGTCGCTGCCTTTGTGGAGGTGGGGCGCAGGCATGGCGTCGTGTCCTAGCCCCGCTGGTGCACCCCCGATCCCCGCAGAGAGCAGTCGGCGTGCGGCTGTTTGTGCGTCTTTGTGGGAGTGGGGGGGGTCTGTGGGCGAGCAGGGGGTCTGTGGTGGGCAGGTGGGTGGGGACACAGTTCCTGTCAATAAAAGTGTTTTGGAGAGCTGTTGTCCCTTTGCTGTTGTTGGAGAGAATCCCCGGAGCGGATCAGAGCTCTGTGGTCTGGTGTGCCCATTGCGCCCCCTGGTGGTCGTTTAGGGTATTTCTCGCTATTCTGTCCCTGCTGCCTGGATGTGCCTGTCTCTGATACTGCTAAGTGCCTGCCTGTCATTAATGTGTGCCTATCATCCCGCACAAGTATCTTTAAAAGTAGTGATCTGACCCCCAGCAGTGAGAGAGCTGAACCGAGTCTCTCTCCTGTAGTAGTTCAGGTGGGGAGCTGTGTCAGCATGCGTAGGCTGCAAAGGAACAAGTAATAGGTTTATTCCATGCTGAAAAAAAGAAGAGAGAAAACACAACGTTTCGGCCGTGGAGCCTTCTTCAGGTGTCAGGTCAGGGACAGTGTAGGAAGCGAAGAACCGTTCTTCTGCCCAGCCGACAAAAATATTGGCATAGCTGGGTCCCATTCTGGTGCCCATGGCAACTCCACTCACCTGTTGGTAAAAAAAGATTATTGAAAGAGAATGCGTTCAGTGTGAGGACCAATTCTGCAAGGCGTGACACCTGAAGAAGGCTCCACGGCCGAAACGTTGTGTTTTCTTCTTTTTTTCAGCAGGGAATACACCTATTGTTCCTCTCTCCTGTAGGGTAACACTTCCCTGCTGTGACCACCAGAGGGCGCCTCACTGCTAGTCTATTGATCTAGAGATGATAATAACAACAACCTTTATTTACAAAGCACCTGTCCAAGCCCAAGGACGCTGTCCATAGCAATAAAGAGTCCAGTAAAAAACTGAATTAAAAATAGTATACAGGTTCACACAGAATGAAGGCAAACAATTCTGAGCTCGGATCTGAAGAGGGTTAAAAAGTTCTCTTACAACCGGAGGAAGGGCTTTACCATTCCTAAGGTTTAAGAATTATAAATTAAAAAGTATTTCTGTTGTAAAACGCATCAATAAAGATTACTGTAACATCCTTTACACGGAGGGTTGTGGGTTGTAGAACAGACGGCCCGGTCGGTTTAAAACCGGAGTAACAGCTATTGTACAGGCGGACCGGATGGACTCCTCTCACGTGCGCCCCCTCTTCCGGGCCTTGTGACGCCTACACTGCGCGCGGGGCGTTGTGGGATATGCGCGCTTCCGGCGTGACGTCAGGCGTCAGTGTTTTGTTTAAATACAAAAGGAAAACACAACAAACGGGTATAAACATACAAATATACAGATGTCTCAGCATGACACAACAAGGTAGCAATAAGTGAATGAAACGGGGAAACATACTGTCCACAGTACAGAGGTCATGTGGTGTTAGGGGTTACATTAAATACGTTTATATGCCAAATTACTTTTGTAGACCAACTCAGCAGGCGTGTTTTGTAATATTTTCAGTGACTTCGAGTATAGCTTGAATGAGATAGAACATTCTCTAAAGCTTATAGGATTCTTTTTTACTCTACACGAGTGTATGTAAACTTTTGCAAACAAGAGAATAACATTTACCATTATACGGACATCTTTGTTTGGATTCGAGACTCCGAGAACAGTATCTTTAAAAGTGAGATGTACACGAACATTACTGTTGTATAGCCAAGAACAAACCGAGTGCCAGACAGTTGTTGAATGTTGACATGAGAAAAAAGTGGGCGCTCTTCAGGACATTCCGCTCAAAGCGGTTTCCGGGTCATGGGGATCCCCTCCACCCCCCGCAGCGTGCAGCCAGCGTGCGCCAGTCCGCTCCCCACACACCAGCTGAACGACCACTGCACCTTCACGGTTAATCTGGAGAGTGCAGGACCGGGTCAACTCCGATGCGTCCTAACAATCTTCTGAGAAGAAAATGTGTTTACTGGCCGTCCGTGCCTCTAATGAAGTCAGTGTGGATAAACAGCCTGTAATACAATCTAATATCTCCCAAGTTGCTCACACCTGTAGGGCTGTATTGGCAAGACCAATTGCAGAGAAACATTCACAGACTTCTCCTTGTCACGACAGCCGCCATCATGTCCTCTGTAGACAGGTCTCGCTTTCCCGCCAGCAGAAACCACACGAGCAGAGGAGGCGGTGTCGGACAAACCTCTCAGCCAATCGGAAACCTCTTCCACTACGCAGTGGGCGTCCCCCCGGAGATTCCCGCGAAAAGTGGAGAGGGGGAGGAGCGAGCCGGGGAAACGCTTCAGCCAATCGTGTGCGGCCTCTGCGAGCTCAAGCCAATCAGAAGGGGCAGGAGGCTCGGAGCCCCGGCGCGTCGCCAGGGAAACGGGCAGTAACGCCCCTTCGGTTTTGCCGCGAAAGCGCGGCGTGGAGCAGCTCATTGTGCGGGACAGAGCGGCCGCGCTTCTCTCTGCTCACACGGGTGGCGACAGCAGCAGAACAAAATGTCGGGCTTCGATGATCCGGGCATCTTCTACAGCGACAGCTTCGGGGGAGACTCCCAGGGGGACGAGGGCACAGTGAAGCGGACCCAAGTGAAGAAGCGCTTTAAGGAGTTTTTGCGGCAGTTTCGAGTCGGAACCGACCGGACCGGGTTCACCTTCAAATACAGGTCGGACCCAGACTAAGGCCACAGGGTTCCGGTGCAGTAGTTAATCACACTGGGGATCCCTGTAATTGTGTAGCGGTGTGTGAGCTTTTAAAGGGCTTCAGTGTTTCTGTTGGGCGACCCGGGATGCGCGTGAAAGCCCTCTGGACCTTGTCCGGAGCTCGGGGGCAGTGGGCAGTCTTGGCTGGACAGTGGGGATTGTGGGTTGTGTGTCCAGGGATGAGCTGAAGCGGCGCTACACGCTGGGGCAGTAGTGAGTGTGCAGTGGGTGTGGTGATGATGGGGTTGTGTGGCTGGGGCAGTCCTGGCTGGACTGTGGGTGTGGTGATGATGGGGTTGTGTGGCTGGGGCAGTCCTGGCTGGACTGTGGGTGTGGTGATGATGGGGTTGTGTGGCTGGGGCAGTCCTGGCTGGACTGTGGGTGTGGTGATGATGGGGTTGTGTGGCTGGGGCAGTCCTGGCTGGACTGTGGGTGTGGTGATGATGGGGTTGTGTGGCTGGGGCAGTCCTGGCTGGACTGTGGGTGTGGTGATGATGGGGTTGTGTGGCTGGGGCAGTCCTGGCTGGACTGTGGGTGTGGTGATGATGGGGTTGTGTGGCTGGGGCAGTCCTGGCTGGACTGTGGGTGTGGTGATGATGGGGTTGTGTGGCTGGGGCAGTCCTGGCTGGACTGTGGGTGTGGTGATGATGGGGTTGTGTGGCTGGGGCAGTCCTGGCTGGACTGTGGGTGTGGTGATGATGGGGTTGTGTGGCTGGGGCAGTCCTGGCTGGACTGTGGGTGTGGTGATGATGGGGTTGTGTGGCTGGGGCAGTCCTGGCTGGACTGTGGGTGTGGTGATGATGGGGTTGTGTGGCTGGGGCAGTCCTGGCTGGACTGTGGGTGTGGTGATGATGGGGTTGTGCTGTTGTGTGTCCAGGGATGAGTTGAAGAGGCGCTACACGCTGGGGCAGTACTGGGTGGAGGTGGAGATGGAGGACTTGTCCAGTTTTGATGAGGACCTGGCTGACTGTCTCTACAAACAGCCCACTGAGCACCTGCCTCTGGTGAGTCTCTAGCGCCAACTGTACAACCTCCGCAGGCGCCTGACTGCACAGCCCTGTTCCCCTCTCCCGCCGCTCTCGGTGTAAGGACATGCTCCATGACCTGAGTGACGCACGTGCTGCTTTGCTCTGTCCAATCACAGCTGGAAGAGGCCGCGCAGGAAGTGGCTGATGAGGTGACGAGGCCCCGCCCCGTTGAGGAGGAGGCAGTACAGGAGGTGCAGGTGATGCTGAAGTCAGACAGCAACCCAGCCAGCATCCGCAGCCTGAAGGTACAGTATTAACTCCTCTCTCTCTCTCAGTGCAGTAGTGTACAATAGTGTGCAGGAGGAGTGTGTGTATTAACCCCTCTCTCTCTCAGTGCAGTGTCAGTGTCCAGTAGTGTGCAGGAGGAGTGTGTGTATTAACCCCTCTCTCTCAGTGCAGTGTCAGTGTACAGTAGTGTGCAGGAGGAGTGTGTGTATTAACCCCTCTCTCTCTCAGTGCAGTGTGAGTGTACAGTAGTGTGCAGGAGGAGTGTGTGTATTAACCCCTCTCTCTCTCAGTGCAGTGTCAGTGTACAGTAGTGTGCAGGAGGAGTGTGTGTATTAACCCCTCTCTCTCTCAGTGCAGTGTCAGTGTACAGTAGTGTGCAGGAGGAGTGTGTGTATTAACCCCTCTCTCTCTCAGTGCAGTAGTGTACAATAGTGTGCAGGAGGAGTGTGTGTATTAACCCCTCTCTCTCTCAGTGCAGTGTCAGTGTCCAGTAGTGTGCAGGAGGAGTGTGTGTATTAACCCCTCTCTCTCAGTGCAGTGTCAGTGTACAGTAGTGTGCAGGAGGAGTGTGTGTATTAACCCCTCTCTCTCTCAGTGCAGTGTGAGTGTACAGTAGTGTGCAGGAGGAGTGTGTGTATTAACCCCTCTCTCTCTCAGTGCAGTGTCAGTGTACAGTAGTGTGCAGGAGGAGTGTGTGTATTAACCCCTCTCTCTCTCAGTGCAGTGTCAGTGTACAGTAGTGTGCAGGAGGAGTGTGTGTATTAACCCCTCTCTCTCTCAGTGCAGTAGTGTACAATAGTGTGCAGGAGGAGTGTGTGTATTAACCCCTCTCTCTCTCAGTGCAGTGTCAGTGTCCAGTAGTGTGCAGGAGGAGTGTGTGTATTAACCCCTCTCTCTCAGTGCAGTGTCAGTGTACAGTAGTGTGCAGGAGGAGTGTGTGTATTAACCCCTCTCTCTCTCAGTGCAGTGTGAGTGTACAGTAGTGTGCAGGAGGAGTGTGTGTATTAACCCCTCTCTCTCTCAGTGCAGTGTCAGTGTACAGTAGTGTGCAGGAGGAGTGTGTGTATTAACCCCTCTCTCTCTCAGTGCAGTGTCAGTGTACAGTAGTGTGCAGGAGGAGTGTGTGTATTAACCCCTCTCTCTCTCAGTGCAGTAGTGTGCAGGTTAACCGGTGTCTCTCTGCAGTCGGAGCAGGTGTGCCGGCTGGTCAAGATCCCGGGGATCGTGGTGTCGTCCTCAGCGGTGCGGGCGAAGGCGGTGCGCATGGCGCTGCAGTGCCGCGGGTGTCGCTCTGTGATGTCTAACATCGCCGTGCGCCCGGGGCTGGAGGGCTACAGCCTGCCTCGCAAGTGCAACACGTGAGTGTCCTGCGCGGCCCGGGCTCGCTTCTGCCGGCCTCTGCCCGCCGGCCGCTCCCCCCTCTCACCCCGTCTCCGTGTCTGCAGGGAGCAGCCGGGCCGGGTCAAGTGCCCGGTCGACCCGTACTTCATCGTGCCGGACAAGTGCGTGTGCGTGGACTACCAGACGCTCAAGCTGCAGGAGGCGCCGGACGCCGTGCCGCACGGAGAGATGCCCCGACACCTGCAGCTGTACTGCGACAGGTGGGGGCCGCGGCCCACGGGCCCGGGGGGCGGGTGGGGGGGCCGGGGGCCGCCGCGAGCCTGACGCCTGCCTGTCCGCGCAGGTACCTCTGTGACCGCGTCGTGCCGGGGAACCGCGTGACCGTGATGGGCATCTACTCCATCCGCAAGGCCGGCAAGACCAGCAGCAAGGGGAGGGATCGCGCCGGGGTCGGCCTCCGCTCCTCCTACCTGAGGGTCGTGGGCATCCAGGTGGACACTGAGGGCGCAGGTGAGGGCACCCCAGAGACCTGCTGTGTGACCTCCAGGCCACAGTGAGGCGCTCTGCCCCTCTCCCACCCTGTCCTGTCTGCTGCTGTGTGAGGCGCTCTGCTCCTCTCCCACCCTGTCCTGTCTGCTGCTGTGTGAGGCGCTCTGCTCCTCTCCCACCCTGTCCTGTCTGCTGCTGTGTGAGGCGCTCTGCTCCTCTCCCACCCTGTCCTGTCTGCTGCTGTGTGAGGCGCTCTGCTCCTCTCTCACCCTGTCCTGTCTGCTGCTGTGTGACCTCCAGGCCACAGTGAGGCGCTCTGCCCCTCTCCCACCCTGTCCTGTCTGCTGCTGTGTGACCTCCAGGCCACAGTGAGGCGCTCTGCTCCTCTCTCACCCTGTCCTGTCTGCTGCTGTGTGACCTCCAGGCCACAGTGAGGCGCTCTGCCCCTCTCCCACACTGTCCTGTCTGCTGTTGTTGCTGTGTGAGGCGCTCTGCTCCTCTCTCACCCTGTCCTGTCTGCTGCTGTGTGACCTCCAGGCCACAGTGAGGCGCTCTGCCCCTCTCTCACCCTGTCCTGTGTCTCTGTGTGACCTCCAGGCCGCAGTGCTGTGGGCACCGTCTCTCCCCAGGAGGAGGAAGAGCTACGCGCGCTGGCGGCCTCCCCTGGTGTGTATGAGTCTGTGGCGCACAGTATAGCGCCCTCTATCTACGGGAGTCAGGACCTGAAGAAAGCCATTGCGTGCCTGCTGTTTGGCGGGTCCCGGAAAAGGTGAAGTCTTAATGAGCTACACCATGTTCGTTAAACAGAAGTGCTAGCTGCCAGTGCAGGGTCAGTGTGTGAACCCCTCTCTCTCCCCAGGCTCCCAGACGGCCTGACTCGCAGGGGCGACATCAATCTCCTGATGCTGGGGGACCCTGGGACGGCCAAGTCCCAGCTGCTGAAGTTTGTGGAGCGCTGCTCTCCTATTGGGGTATGCCCTGTGTCTGCCTGTGCGCCCCGCTGCGCCCCGTCTCTGTCTCTCTCTCGGGGGTGACGCCCTGTCTCTCTCCCCTGCAGGTCTACACCTCGGGCAAGGGCAGCAGCGCGGCTGGCCTGACCGCCTCCGTCATGCGCGACCCCGTCTCGCGCAGCTTCGTCATGGAGGGCGGCGCCATGGTGCTGGCGGACGGGGGTGTGGTCTGCATCGATGAGTTCGACAAGGTCAGAGGTCATGCCCGCGTGGGTCCGGCTCTGTCTCTCCTGCAGCTGCGGCTCTGACCCTCTTGTCTCTGCTCTTACAGATGAGGGAGGACGATCGAGTGGCCATTCATGAGGCTATGGAGCAGCAGACCATCTCCATCGCCAAGGTGACTCTCTCTCAGTGCAGTGTCCGTGTGCAGGAGGAGTGTGTGTATTAACCCCTCTCTCTCTCTCAGTGCAGTGTCAGTGTACAGTAGTGTGCAGGAGGAGTGTGTGTATTAACCCCTCTCTCTCAGTGCAGTGTCAGTGTACAGTAGTGTGCAGGAGGAGTGTGTGTATTAACCCCTCTCTCTCAGTGCAGTGTCAGTGTACAGTAGTGTGCAGGAGGAGTGTGTGTCTTAACCCCTCTCTCTCAGTGCAGTGTCAGTGTACAGTAGTGTGCAGGAGGAGTGTGTGTATTAACCCCTCTCTCTCTCAGTGCAGTGTCAGTGTACAGTAGTGTGCAGGAGAAGTGTGTGTATTAACCCCTCTCTCTCTCAGTGCAGTGTCAGTGTACAGTAGTGTGCAGGAGGGGTGTGTGTATTAACCCCTCTCTCTCAGTGCAGTGTCAGTGTACAGTAGTGTGCAGGAGGAGTGTGTGTATTAACTCCTCTCTCTCTCAGGCTGGTATCACCACCACTCTGAACTCGCGGTGTTCAGTCTTGGCTGCTGCGAACTCTGTGTTTGGTCGCTGGGACGAGACGAAGGGGGAGGAGAATATTGACTTCATGCCCACCATCCTGTCTCGGTTCGACATGATCTTCATCATCAAGGACGAGCACAACGAGCAGAGGGACATGGTGAGATCCCCATCCGGTACCAGTCTCTCTCCCAGACCCGGGCTCGTTAGTGTTGGGGAGTATTAATTGGTGCCTGTCTCTCTCTCCCAGACTCTGGCTCGTCACGTGATGAACGTGCACCTCAGTGCTCTCACGCAGACTCAGAGCGTCGAGGGGGAGATCGAGCTGAGCCGGCTGAAGAAGTTCATCGCCTTCGCCCGCACGTGAGTCGGCGTGTCCAGCCCGTGTGTGTGTGTGTGTGTGTGTGTGTGGAGGTGTCGACAGGAAGTGACCTGCTGCTTGGGGGGGTGGGGGGTGTCGACAGGAAGTGACCTCCGGCCTGTTTGTCCGTACAGGAAGTGTGGCCCGCGGTTATCGGCAGAAGCAGCGGAGAAGCTGAAGAATCGCTACGTTCTGATGCGTAGCGGCGCTCGAGAGCACGAGAGGGAGAGCGTGAAGCGTCCCAGTATCCCCATCACTGTGAGGTACAGCACTGCCGCTCTCTCGCTTTACTGGCCTGACTAGTGAGTCAGTCTAGGTTCCCAAAGCAAAACCAATACAATTCACATAAACACGTCTACAGACATTTACAGTAGACACATCATATAAGACATTTACACATGAACATATGGAGCATTATTGAGAGACAGGCTCACTGTCTGTTCCTCAGGCTGGGACAGGAGATCACACACTGTATTATTATTATTGAGAGACAGGCTCACTGTCTGTTCCTCAGGCTGGGACAGGAGATCGCACACTGTATTATTATTATTGAGAGACAGGCTCACTGTTCCTCTGGCTGGGACAGGAGGTCACACACTGTATTATTATTGAGAGACAGGCTCACTGTCTGTTCCTCAGGCTGGGACAGGAGATCGCACACTGTATTATTATTATTGAGAGACAGGCTCACTGTCTGTTCCTCAGGCTGGGACAGGAGATCGCACACTGTATTATTATTATTGAGAGACAGGCTCAATAGGAGTAGGAGTTTTGGTTGCTGTTTTTTAGGTGTAGTCAATACTTTATTGCTCTCTTCTATATGTTTATTAACACTCTTGTCTCACTCCGCAGGCAGCTGGAGGCGGTGGTGCGCATTGCAGAGGCTCTGGCTAAGATGCGGCTGCAGCCCTTCGCGGGCGAGAGTGAGGTGGACGAGGCCCTGCGCCTGTTCCAGGTGTCCACACTGGACGCGGCGCTGTCGGGCAGCCTGTCAGGTGGGGCTCGGGGGGCGGTCAGTCCGGGTCGGAGGGGGGCTGTCCGGGTCGGTCCTGATCCCTGTGTGGGGACAGGCTCTGGGGCTCGGGGGGGGGCGGTCGGACCGGTTCAGTCCGGGTCGGTCCTGATCCCTGTGTGCTGGGTGTCGCAGGGGTGGAGGGCTTCACCACACAGGAGGACCAGGAGATGTTGTCCCGCATTGAGAAGCAGCTGAAGAGACGCTTTGCCATCGGATCACAGGTGTCTGAGCACAGTATCGTCCAGGACTTCATCAAGCAGGTACAGACTGCACCCCGACACTGCTCACTGGAACGCCTCTCTCAGCACACTGTAGTGTACAGGAGTATGTGTGTATTAACCCCTCTCTCTCAGGGCAGTGTCAGTGTACAGTAGTGTGCAGGAGGAGTGTGTGTATTAACCCCTCTCTCTCAGGGCAGTGTCAGTGTACAGTAGTGTGCAGGAGGAGTGTGTGTATTAACCCCTCTCTCTCAGTGCAGTGTCAGTGTCTAGTAGTGTGCAGGAGGAGTGTGTGTATTAACCCCTCTCTCTCTCAGTGCAGTGTCAGTGTCTAGTAGTGTGCAGGAGAAGTGTGTGTATTAACCCCTCTCTCAGTGCAGTGTCAGTGTACAGTAGTGTGCAGGAGGAGTGTGTGTATTAACCCCTCTCTCTCAGTGCAGTGTCAGTGTCTAGTAGTGTGCAGGAGGAGTGTGTGTATTAACCCCCCTCTCTCTCAGTGCAGTGTCAGTGTACAGTAGTGTGCAGGAGGAGTGTGTGTATTAACCCCTCTCTCTCTCAGTGCAGTGTCAGTGTCCAGTAGTGTGCAGGAGGAGTGTGTGTATTAACCCCTCTCTCTCTCAGTGCAGTGTCAGTGTCTAGTAGTGTGCAGGAGGAGTGTGTGTATTAACCCCTCTCTCTCTCAGTGCAGTGTCAGTGTCCAGTAGTGTGCAGGAGGAGTGTGTGTATTAACCCCTCTCTCTCAGTGCAGTGTCAGTGTACAGTAGTGTGCAGGAGGAGTGTGTGTATTAACCCCTCTCTCTCAGTGCAGTGTCAGTGTACAGTAGTGTGCAGGAGGAGTGTGTGTATTAACCCCTCTCTCTCTCAGTGCAGTGTCAGTGTCCAGTAGTGTGCAGGAGGAGTGTGTGTATTAACCCGTCTCTCTCTCTCTGTGTAGAAGTACCCAGAACAAGCGATCTACAAGGTTCTGCACCTGATGATGAGAAGAGGGGAGATTCAGCATCGCCTGCAGCGCAAAGTCCTGTACAGAGTTAAATAGACTGGAGACTCTCGCGCACTCTCGCGCACTCTCGCGCACTCTCGCGCACTCTCGCGCACTCTCGCGCACTCTCGCGCACTTGAGGAAACTAATAAAGGTGTTATTGTGGTTCCTGTGGCTGGAGGGGCTGTGATTTTCCTGGTCTGAGCATGAGTGTATCAACACAGTACACTCGACATGCTCAGTGCCCTGAACACGGACGGTATACACAGTGTGAGCGCTTTAACAAAAAGAGACATGGACACATCTGACGGAATGCCGAGCTGGAGTCTTGACGTCCTCCAGCGGTCCTGATCGGACCGAGCTGGCGGGACTGGAGATGTTTGACTGTCGTGTGCAAGTCCGAGCTGCTGCTCCATCCTCAAGCGCAAAGCAGAAACCAGTCCACTGACCGAGATATTTATAACGTTTAGTTTTATTGTTTCAGAAAATATTTTTCTTAAAATGTTAAATGTATAAAAATATAAGAAATCACAACAATGGGACAGAATTCTGAAATAAAAAAATCGGCTTTCACTCACTTAGGCTACAAGGATACATGCTGGGGGGGGTTCATTTTTGCTGGTCATTGAGGTATGAATGGTTGAAACACTGATTCTGGAAGTTCTGGATTAAATACAGTTTGGCAAGTGGGAAGGACACAGGTTCAGGCACTATGGGGCTCTGGGTGACTCTATCCTCTCTCCAGCTCCAGTGTCCAGTCTCTGTCTGTAACCCCACTGTCACCCTGACACAGGACACAGAGGTGCAGACGTGTTGTTACAGACTGAGGGTCTGTTCAGCTGCTCTACAGGAGTGACGTTGATGATGATGATGAAGGCTGTGTGGGGCTCTGGGTGACTTCTCTCTACAGCTTTACACAGTTTTGGGTGTCTGGAGTTGTCACACTGTCACAGATGTTTCCAGTTGACCACTGGCTCCCTTGTGCCCAATGTGTCCTTTTTACAATGCATACATCCCTATTGCTACCGTTGTCATGGCAAAGCAGATCCCCAGGACCAATCGCAGTAAGGGGAAGGAGGAGAGACGATCCTTGGAGGGTGGGGCATGAAGCTTCTTTGTTTCTGATTGGTCACCTGCAAAGAGATGAGACAGGAGATTGGTCAGTAACTTTGGACTGACCGGTCCAGTCTGGCAGTCTGAGGGTGAGTCAGTGTGTCCGTTTCGGCCTCTGACAGTGGACAGGACAGGGTTGTCGTACCTTGTGTGGAGACGGGTCGTGTGGCTCTTTGTCGCAGGTCCCTGGGTGTCTCGCTGCCTGTCTCAGGCTCTCCCAGCAGCCCTTGCAGCTCCTGAAACACCTGGCGCACACAGACAGGAGCAGTGTTAGCAGGACAGCACTGTCTGCTCTCACCCCTCCCCTCTGCCTGTCTCTCTCTCCCCCCTGCCTGTCTCTCTCTCTCTCACATTTCTCCCTGCCTATCTCTCTCTCTCACCCCTGCCTGTCTCTTTCTCTCCCCCCGCCTGTCTCTCTCTCACATTTCTCCCCCGCCTGTCTCTCTCTCTCTCCCCCCTGCCTGTCTCTCTCACCTGGATGTTGAGGTTGAAGGCTCTGTCGGCCTCCTCCGTCACCCTGCTCTTGTCCCCCGGGCTCAGCTCCAGGCTGTTCATCCGAGCTCGGTACAGCTGCTTGAATTTCGTGGCGTTGGTCACCCCTGGAAACGCGAAGAAGGCCAGCCCCTCCCCTCCTGGCCCGAGCCCCAGGGCCTTCTGGGCAATCCTGCCCAGCACCTGCCCTCCGGACAGGTCGCCAAGGTAACGGGTGTAGGCATGGGCAACCAGGAGCTCTGGGTGATGTTGGCCAACCTAAGAGAGAGAGAGGGGTTAATACACACACTCCTCCTGCACACTACTGTACACTGACACTGCACTGAGAGAGAGGGGTTAATACACACACTCCTCCTGCACACTACTGTACACTGACACTGCACTGAGAGAGAGAGGGGTTAATACACACACTCCTCCTGCACACTACTGTACACTGACACTGCACTGAGAGAGAGAGAGGGGTTAATACACACACTCCTCCTGCACACTACTGTACACTGACACTGCACTGAGAGAGAGAGAGGGGTTAATACACACACTCTTACTGCACACTACTGTACACTGACACTGCACTGAGAGAGAGAGGGGTTAATACACACACTCCTCCTGCACACTACTGTACACTGACACTGCACTGAGAGAGAGGGGTTAATACACACACTCCTCCTGCACACTACTGTACACTGACACTGCACTGAGAGAGAGAGGGGTTAATACACACACTCCTCCTGCACACTACTGTACACTGACACTGCACTGAGAGAGACAGAGGGGTTAATACACACACTCCTCCTGCACACTACTGTACACTGACACTGCACTGAGAGAGAGGGGTTAATACACACACTCCTCCTGCATACTACAGTACACTGACACTGCCCTGAGAGAGAGGGGTTAATACACGCACTCCTCCTGCACACTACTGTACACTGACACTGCCCTGAGAGAGAGGGGTTAATACACACTCCTCCTGCACACTACTGTACACTGACACTGCACTGAGAGAGAGGGGTTAATACACACACTCCTCCTGCACACTACTGTACACTGACACTGCACTGAGAGAGAGAGGGGTTAATACACACACTCCTCCTGCACACTACCGTACACTGACACTGCCCTGAGAGAGAGGGGTTAATACACACCTCATGCAGCCTCTCGGCATAGCTCTGTGTCGCGGGGGGTGTGGTGAGCTGGTCTCTCCAGTTCTGTCCATGGAAGTAGCGCAGGTCGGCCTCCAGGGCGGCGACGCGGCTCAGCTCAGTGGGGAAGTGTATGGGGGCGACACAGGGGTGGGAGGCATTCCTGTCCAGCTCTTCCTCCAGGGCCGAGTACACAGCATAGAGAGAGGACAGCAGCAGCTGCAGATAGAGAGGAGCAAGTGAGAGGAGCTACTGGGTGACTGAGGAGGTATTGATGAGTGATTAGCGATTGAGAGAGTGATTGAGGAGGTATTGATGAATGATTAGTGATTGAGAGAGTGATTGAGGAGGTATTGATGAGTGATTAGTGATTGAAGAGGTATTGATGAGTGATTGCAGGTGCTTGCCTTGTACTCCGGCAGGGTGACTTTGCCCCTCTGGAAGTTGGCCATCAGGGTGGTTTTCTCTGCCCTCTCATGAGAAACACGAGTCGCAGCTTTAATGAGCTCTGACAGGTCACACTGTGAACTGAGAGAGAGAGGGGGGTTAATACACTGTACTCAGAGAAAGAGAGGGGTTAATACACTGGACTGAGAGAGAGGGGTTAATACACTGTACTCAGAGAGAGAGAGGGGTTAATACACTGGACTGAGAGAGAGAGGGGTTAATACACTGAGAACCGAGAGAGGAAGTGAAGAGTGAAGGGATGCTACCTGTCTGTGGTCTCTGCACTCCTGCTGTCAGTGTTGTGAGTCTGCATGGCTGCACCTGAGGACAGAGCAGAATGGCGGGTTAGCGAACAGACTGTCCCCCCAGGGCAGTGGGTCTCACCAGGGGCTGTTAGAGGTCACATGGTCTCATCGAGCACTGCAGCACTTCCACAGCACTGTGCCCTGGGCACAGAGGGCATGGAGAGCACAGAGCAGACAGGACACAGAGCACACAGCAGGCACACAAAGCACAGAGGGCACAGTGGGTCTCTCCAGCTCTGTGACAACCTGCGCCTACAGTAGATAGCAGACATGTTTGTCTACAGAGACTGGCCCGTGTGCTGTTGGACAGACTTTCTGTTAGCTTGTTAGGTTAGTCACAAGCAGATTTTGCATTAGAGGAAAAGCCTGTATATTTCAGCATTACTGTAAGGGTAGTATAGTGACTGTAGAGCTAGTATACTGACAGCACAGTTAGTATAGCAAGAGTAGAGATAGTATACTATCAGTACGGTTAGTATGCTGTCAGAAGACTGTCAGTACAGTTAATATACTGTGAAGATCTGAACTTACTGCGTTCTCTCTGTGCGTATGGAAGCAGTCTTCTCTCTCTGTGCGTGTGGAAGCAGTCTTCTCTCTCTGTGCTTGTAGAAGCAGTCTTCTCTCTCTGTGCTTGTAGAAGCAGTCTTCTCTCTCTGTGCGTATGGAAGCAGTGTGGAAGCAGTCTTCTCTCTCTGTGCGTGTGGAAGCAGTCTTCTCTCTGTGCGTATGGACGCAGTCTTCTCTCTCTGTGCTTGTAGAAGCAGTCTTCTCTCTCTGTGCGTGTGGAAGCAGTCTTCTCTCTCACTCTGTCTCGATTCTGATCTCTCCTGGCTGCCTCTCTGTCTTTATAGCCCAGCAGGCTGAGTCACGTGTGAGGAACGTCCAGTGAGTTCCTCAGAACACAGGAGGGAAATGAGAGAGTTCAGCAGGAGCACAGACCCGCCCCCTCTCACAGGGACACACACACACACTGTACACACACTCACACACTGTACACATGCTCACACTGCCTCAGACACAGGCTGGGAGTCTGGGTAAGAGTAAAGACACACACTCTCAATCACACACAAACACTCACACTGCCTCAGACACAGGCTGGGAGTCTGGGTAAGAGTAAAGACACACACTCTCAATCACACACTCTCAATCACACACACACTGCCTCAGACACAGGCAGCAGTGAGAGTATCAGGAGGAAGTGGGAGGCACAGGGGTGCTGAGTCAAGCTTCCAGCCTGCTGCAGACATTGCCGAGTCATGCTTGGGCTCCCCAGCCCCTCCCTGTCAGTCAGGCGCTCAGCCTGGAGGAGGACTGTGCTGATTCAAGACTCTGCCAGGAGAACTGCCGAGTCACGGAAAATCCCTGTTAGTTACTGGTTAACCATTGCAAACACTCCAGCCTGGACTGGACTTTAGCTCCAGCAGGTCGCTGGCACAGGGCTGGGAAGGGAGACTGGTATCTTCAAGCGTGGTAAATAGAAGGGTGAGGTTTAAGGTCAAATTCAACTGAAAACTCTTTAACAAGCTGAGATTCAGTCAGTGAGGGGCTCTGGGTGACTCTATCCTCTCTCCAGCTCCAGTGTCCAGTCTCTGTCTGTAACCCCACTGTCACCCTGACACAGGACACAGAGGTGCAGATGTGTTGTTACAGACTGAGTGTCTGTTCAGGAGTGATGATGATGATGAAGGGTGTCAGTGTGGGGCTCTGGGTGACTCTATCCTCTCTCCAGCTCCAGTGTCCAGTCTCTGTCTGTAACCCCACTGTCACCCTGACACAGGACACAGAGGTGCAGACGTGTTGTTACAGACTGAGTGTCTGTTCAGGAGTGATGATGATGATCATGAAGGGTGTCAGTGTGGGGCTCTGGGTGACTCTATCCTCTCTCCAGCTCCAGTGTCCAGTCTCTGTCTGTAACCCCACTGTCACTCTGACTGCAGGCACAGAGGTGCAGACGTGTTGTTACAGACTGAGTGTCTGTTCAGCTGCTCTACAGGAGTGATGATGATGATGGCAGACTAGGGCAGAGAGCTTGAGGAAGAGCACATAGAAGAGTCACAGGATGGACTCCTGGTCTGAGAGATTGTCATGCACAGATGGGATACAGGAGCTCAGTCTCTTCAGGGATCAGAGGGAGATCCGATCGGAAGGGGTTTGGAGAGGGGGAACACAGGGGACTGTTCACACGGACAGCATTCCCGACCAGGCACTGAACTGCAGGTGGAGAGCAGGAAGCACTTCTTTACACAAAGAGTTGTGGGTGTCTGCAGCTGGCTTCTAGAGCAGGTTGCTAAACTATACTAGAATCTGCACCAAACATACAGATCTAGATCCATCTGGAGGTCTCATTCTTCACCCTGAACGCAGAGCAGGGGGACAGAACAGGATTGCTGTTATGGATTCATGCCCTTATTCATCCTGACCTGGGTGAGCTCAGGACAGGAGGCAGAGAAAGCAGAAGTGTATTCTCCCAGGAGGCATGTGGAAACTGCAGGGCAGTGTGTGTGCGCTTCTGCACAGGTTACAGGAAACATAAATCTGGACTCAGCAGCGACCAGATTACAAACCGTGACTCAGCACAGAGCGCCGCCCCCTCCCGAGCCTCCAAACCTTGACTCAGCACAGAGCGCCGCTGAGTCAAGGTTTGACCGAGCCTCCAAACCGTGACTCAGCACAGAGCGCCGCCCCCTCCCGAGCCTCCAAACCTTGACTCAGCACAGAGCGCCGCTGAGTCAAGGTTTGACCGAGCCTCCAAACCTTGACTCAGCACAGAGCGCCGCCCCCCCTCCGAGCCTCCAAACCTTGACTCAGCACAGAGCGCCGCCCCCCCTCCGAGCCTCCAAACCGTGACTCAGCTTACTAAGCGAACAGCGGACGAGAACCGTGATTCGGCGCGATCTCAGCTCTGTGGTGCTGGAGACCCCAGAGTCTCGGCTCGGTTCGGGTCTGTGGTGCTGGAGACCCCAGAGTCTCGGCTCGGGTCTGTGGTGCTGGAGAACCGTGGATATAAAGAACAAACATTAGCTGCGGAAATGACTGAGGCTGGGCGGGGAGCAGGTCCCCGACAAGGCGGTTAAACCAGCACGTTTCTCGGGGTAACAGCACCCCTGCAATCAGACACCCGCATTCAGCAGAGCCCCGTTTGCTGCTTCCGGTTCTGGGGTCTCGCGTGAGCCTGTCTGTGAAGTTCAGGCGTGTGTACAGCCGCTGCTTGTCCCGGGGGGTGAGGGTCTCGCATTTAATACCAGTAATTTCTGTGCGTTTGTGTGAATTTGTCTCCGGTTTCACACTGTGACCACGAGAGCTGCCGTTTCCGCATTGAAAAGCCAACAGAAGCGAACAGCGGCGTTTTCTTAAAAAAAGACTTGATCACGTTACAACACTCCGTAGCTGCGTCGGTGTTTTTAAAACCGGACAAAGGAATCGGTTTCTCGCTGTGTCCTTTTTAAACACATGGGCGATTATTTAAAGTTTCAGCTCGCCTTTCGAGCGACTTTCTCCGTGACAGACCCTTCGGGTACGACCTGCCTGCGCAAAGCAAACACGCACGGAGATAAAGTACCAGGAAACCGGGCGACATGCTTTGTGACTAAGGTGACCTACTGTGAGCACTTAACAACACCAGCCCCTTCTCCTTCACGAGGGCCGACCGTCACCCGAAGGACACCTCTCACCCCTCCGGCAGGAAACACCACTGGAGCCTCCCTTCCGTCCGTTCAGGACAGCCACCACACACGCTGCACACAGGTAGCCCCTCCTGCTACCTGCCCTCCTACCGTCTGGTAAAAGGCACCGCAGTGTACGGGCCAGCTCCACCAGGCTCCTCAACACCCTGCTACCTACTGCATCTACTCCGAATCTGGAAACCTAGTTCTTTTTGCCTAATGTCAGGCACACTGTCTGATGTATTCTTTGCACAATCCTGTAAAGTAAATTGCACTCTGCACATTGCACTTTATGTACCCTGTACCCTGTACCCTGTCAGAAATGTCTGTCTCTACATTGTCTCGTCTGTATTCGCACAGTAGACCTGGAGAACGATATCTCGCTCCTCTGTGTACTTGTACATGGCTGGACTGACAAACTTGAACCTCTCAGTGTCCTGATCTCGGGTGGGAGTGGGAGTTAGCGTGAGGGCCTGTCGCCCTCTGGCGGTGGCGAGAGGAATCTTCGGACAGACCAAGAGCGGGTCGGTTCCTCGCTTCTCCTGCTGCAAGCAGGAAGAGACATCGCACAAGACACCGCGTACGAAACACAGCGGCGTCAGCATGCGCGGGCTATAAGGGCGCAAGTCCTGGTTCGTTCCAGCTGAAAAGAGCAGAGAAGAGACACAACGTTTTGGCTGTGGTGCGACACCGTGTCTCTCCTCTTCTCAGCTGGAATAAACCTTGACTTGCTCCTACATGGGAAACACACATGTATGATGTAAAATAAAAAAAAACATAGAAATAAAGTGAAATACTTTCAACTCATCGAGCTTGAAGGAGGAAGCTGCTGTTCCCCTCAACACAAGAGTGCACTACAGGCACATGATCAGGGGCCGTGTCTCGGAGGAGACGGACAGAGACAGAGCCGTCAGCCGGCTCCAAGACTCCACGTGTCTGTTGTCAAGAGGGCTCCTGAGCTGTCTGTGTACAGGGCCGTCAGGTGACAGCACTCCCTCTGCTCTGATTCAAGACCCTCACTCTGTGAACTGCTGGCCAAGGAGTCTGGGAGCACTCTCTGCACTGATACGTGCAATGCAATGGTGTTAAAGGCTGGCCTATGTGCTGGGACCTTCTGCAGCAGGTGTGGAGACCCTGGAAGTGCCTCTACAAGCCCTGTGCGGAAACTGCTGGGATCCAGGAGGAGCTTAAGCTGCTGGAGCTCCTGTCACTTAATAGTTTCTCAGACGGCTTCATAGTTCAGTGCCCCTGGTCTGAAATCACACCATGTCCTGGAGGATTCGTGTTTCGCAACTGGTGTGACTGTGGCTTGTTTCCGAAGCTTGCACAGTTTTGTGCTGATTCAGAGACATTTTGCACATTTCAGCACATGACCTCAGTAGCTGCCTCAAGACTTTTCCTAACTTTTGCTTTCTTGAAAATGTCTCAGACACACTGAGTATCGAACGCAGCCTCGGTGGACACAGTGAGTTTCTCTCTCTGTTCCCCGATTTCTCCCCTGCAGTCCTGCTTTCGAATCGAAGGCCCAAACGATGTTGTTCATCAGCAGCTCTTTGAGTTTAAAGCCCTCAGTCTTCACTGTGTCTGTGGAGAGATGGCCTCTGGCCTGAGCCCCAGCTCCACGCAGGTCTCAGATCGTTAGAACTGGGTTCACTTTGGGTTTTTCTTACACATTAATTTTGCTTTTTTCATTTCTGCTCGGGCTACAGATCTGATTGTGCTCTTAACAGACTCAGTACCCTGCTGTGAACAGTGTATCTGCAGAACACCAGGCTCTCGTTTACCAAATACACCTTCACGGTTCTGTTTCCCACAGCTTCTCCTGTTGTGTAAGAGGGTGAACCCCTGGGGTACCTGTACAGATATTCACTGTGTCCCTCAGGCTGTGACAGGGTGAACCCCAGGGGTACCTGTACAGATATTCACTGTGTCCCTCAGGCTGTGACAGGGTGAACCCCAGGGGTACCTGAGTGCTGATCCTCACTGTGTGTCCCTCAGGCTGTGACAGGGTGAACCCCAGGGGTACCTGAGTGCTGATCCTCACTGTGTGTCCCTCAGGCTGTGACAGGGTGAACCCCAGGGGTACCTGTGTGCTGATCCTTACTGTGTGTCCCTCAGGCTGTGACAGGGTGAACCCCAGGGGTACCTGTACAGATATTCACTGTGTCCCTCAGGCTGTGACAGGGTGAACCCCAGGGGTACCTGAGTGCTGATCCTCACTGTGTGTCCCTCAGGCTGTGACAGGGTGAACCCCAGGGGTACCTGAGTGCTGATCCTCACTGTGTGTCCCTCAGGCTGTGACAGGGTGAACCCCAGGGGTACCTGTGTGCTGATCCTTACTGTGTGTCCCTCAGGCTGTGACAGGGTGAACCCCAGGGGTACCTGTGTGCTGATCCTCACTGTGTGTCCCTCAGGCTGTGACAGGGTGAACCCCAGGGGTACCTGTGTGCTGATCCTCACTGTGTGTCCCTCAGGCTGTGACAGGGTGAACCCCAGGGGTACCTGAGTGCTGATCCTCACTGTGTGTCCCTCAGGCTGAACCCCAGCTGAGTGCTGTGCTGTGCTGTGTGTGGGGGAGGGGTGTGAGTGTGCTGTGCTGTGCTGTGTGTGTGGGGGAGGGGTGTGAGTGCTGTGCTGTGCTGTGTGTGTGGGGGGTGTGAGTGTGCTGTGCTGTGTGTGTGGGGGGGTGTGTGAGTGCTGTGCTGTGTGTGTGTGGGGGGGGGGTGTGAGTGCTGTGCTGTGCTGTGTGTGGGGGGGGTGTGAGTGTGCTGCGCTGTGTGCGTGGGGGGGTGTGAGTGTGCTGTGCTGTGCTGTGTGTGTGTGTGGGGGGGGTGTGAGTGTGCTGTGCTGTGTGTGTGGGGGGGGTGTGTGTGTGGGGGGGGTGTGTGAGTGTGCTGTGCTGTGTGTGGGGGGGGGTGTGTGAGTGTGCTGTGCTGTGTGTGTGGGGGGGGTGTGAGTGCTGTGCTTTGTGTGGGGGGGGGTGTGAGTGTGCTGTGCTGTGTGTGTGGGGGGGTGTGAGTATGCTGTGCTGTGTGTGTGGGGGGGGGTGTGAGTGTGCTGTGCTGTGCTGTGTGTGTGTGGGGGGGGTGTGAGTGTGCTGTGCTGTGTGTGTGGGGGGGGGTGTGAGTGTGCTGTGCTGTGTGTGGGAGGGGGTGTGAGTGCTGTGCTGTGTGTGTGTGTGGGGGGTGTGAGTGTGCTGTGCTGTGTGTGTGAGGGGGGGGGTGTGAGTGTGCTGTGCTGTGTGTGAGGGGGGGTGTGTGAGTGTGCTGTGCTGTGTGTGTGGGGGGGTGTGAGTGTGCTGTGCTGTGCTGTGTGTGTGTGGGGGGTGTGAGTGTGCTGTGCTGTGTGTGTGTGGGGGGGTGTGAGTGTGCTGTGCTGTGTGTGTGAGGGGGGGTGTGAGTGTGCTGTGCTGTGCTGTGTGTGTGTGTGGGGGGTGTGAGTGTGCTGTGCTGTGTGTGTGGGGGGGGGTGTGAGTGTGCTGTGCTGTGTGTGTGAGGGGGGGGTGTGAGTGTGCTGTGCTGTGTGTGGGAGGGGGTGTTAGTGCTGTGCTGTGTGTGTGTGTGGGGGGTGTGAGTGTGCTGTGCTGTGTGTGTGAGGGGGGGGGTGTGAGTGTGCTGTGTGTGAGGGGGGGGTGTGAGTGTGCTGTGTGTGTGTGTGGGGGGGGTGTGAGTGCTGTGCTGTGTGTGTGGGGGGTGTGAGTGTGCTGTGCTGTGTGTGTGTGTGGGGGGGGTGTGAGTGCTGTGCTGTGTGTGTGGGGGGTGTGAGTGTGCTGTGCTGTGTGTGTGTGTGTGGGGGGTGTGAGTGTGCTGTGCTGTGTGTGTGGGGGGGGGTGTGAGTGTGCTGTGTGTGTGTGTGTGTGTGGGGGGGGTGTGAGTGTGCTGTGTGTGTGTGTGTGGGGGGGGGTGTGAGTGCTGTGCTGTGCTGTGTGTGTGGGGGGTGTGAGTGTGCTGTGCTGTGTGTGTGTTGGGGGGGTGTGAGTGTGCTGTGCTGTGTGTGTGGGGGGGTGTGTGAGTGCTGTGCTGTGTGTGTGTGGGGGGTGTGAGTGTGCTGTGCTGTGTGTGTGTTGGGGGGGTGTGAGTGTGCTGTGCTGTGTGTGTGGGGGGGTGTGTGAGTGCTGTGCTGTGTGTGTGTGGGGGGTGTGAGTGTGCTGTGTGTGTGTGTGTGGGGGGGGTGTGAGTGCTGTGCTGTGCTGTGTGTGTGGGGGGTGTGAGTGTGCTGTGCTGTGTGTGTGTTGGGGGGGGTGTGAGTGTGCTGTGCTGTGTGTGTGGGGGGGTGTGTGAGTGCTGTGCTGTGCTGTGTGTGTGGGGGGTGTGAGTGTGCTGTGCTGTGCTGTGTGTGTGGGGGGTGTGAGTGTGCTGTGCTGTGTGTGTGTTGGGGGGGGTGTGAGTGTGCTGTGCTGTGTGTGTGGGGGGGTGTGTGAGTGCTGTGCTGTGTGTGTGTGGGGGGTGTGAGTGTGCTGTGTGTGTGTGTGTGGGGGGGGTGTGAGTGCTGTGCTGTGCTGTGTGTGTGGGGGGTGTGAGTGTGCTGTGCTGTGTGTGTGTGTGTGTGGGGGGTGTGAGTGTGCTGTGCTGTGTGTGAGGGGGGGGTGTGAGTGCTGTGCTGTGTGTGGGGTGTGTGTGTGTGTGTGGGAGGGGGTGTGAGTGTGCTGTGTTGTGTGTGTGGGGGGTGTGAGTGTGCTGTGTGTGTGTGTGTGGGGGGTGTGAGTGTGCTGTGCTGTGCTGTGTGTGGGGGGTGTGAGTGTGCTGTGCTGTGCTGTGTGTGTGGGAGGGGTGTGAGTGTGCTGTGTTGTGTGTGTGGGGGGTGTGAGTGTGCTGTGCTGTGCTGTGTGTGGGGGGTGTGAGTGTGCTGTGCTGTGCTGTGTGTGTGGGAGGGGGTGTGAGTGTGCTGTGTTGTGTGTGTGGGGGGGGTGTGAGTGTGCTGTGCTGTGCTGTGTGTGTGGGAGGGGGGTGTGAGTGTGCTGTGCTGTGTGTGTGGGGGGGGTGTGAGTGTGCTGTGCTGTGTGTGTGGGGGGGGTGTGAGTGTGCTGTGCTGTGCTGTGTGTGGGGGGGGGGTGTGAGTGTGCTGTGCTGTGTGTGTGTGGGGGGGGGTGTGAGTGCTGTGCTGTGCTGTGCGGCGGTCTGGTTAGTCAGACATTGTGCTCGGTAAGGAGGCCGGTGATCGGGTACTCGAGATACTGCAGAATACTGATCGGGTCCGAGTCCTCAGCGCCGGTGCCTGAACACACTCCTGCAGGCTCTGCGCCTCTGCTCTGGTACCGGTACCGAGCCGGGACCGCCTGTTCGCTTACCCACGGCTTCCCTCCGCTCGGCTCCTGGCCGGGGCGGTGTGTTTCAGCGTCATCATCCCCAACTAGCTGTGACGTCAGTTGCGGGGCGTGGTTACGCATGACTTCACGCCGAGCGCTGTTGCGTGGTGAGGCCGTGACGTGACGGCTGTGCGGCTGGTCTGTCTGGGGTCTGGTGGGCTGTGAAGTGGGACAGGAGATTCGGTCCGCTGTTTTCGGGCGGGATTGAGCCGGACGCGCACTGCTGCTCGCTCACAGCCGGATCTTGGAGCTGGAGCCGGGGTGCAGCAGTCCAGCCCGAGGCCCGGGATTCGCGTGGCCGCGGTGGGGCCGGTTCCGACCCGGATCAACCCCGGATCTGACAGACAGCGGGCTGGGCTGCAGCCGGAAACCTGTCTGATCATCAGAGCGGCGTGAAATCTTCTCTGCTGTAGCAAACGACTGCAGGTACAGGCCTGCTGCCCGGACACCCGAACACGAGCAATAAGAGCAGACAGCAGGACTGTGAAGGCAGCCCGCAGAATCGCAGGCCGGGACGCCAGTGTGATCCCGGACGGTCAGCAGCTCCTCCTGTCTGCGCTTTGCACTACAGTAAACCGGCTTCATTTCCACAACCGATCCTGTATATCACTTTATTTCTGTTTTTTTATTTTGCATCATACATGTGTGTTTCCCATGTAGGAGCAAGTCAGTCTGAGTGCAGTGTGTGTGTGTCTGTGTACTGGACAGTGTACTGGTCAGTCCCAGTGCAGTGTGTGTGTGTGTGTGTGTGTGTGTGTGTGTTTACTGGACAGTGTGCTGGTCAGTCTCAGTGCTGTGTGTGTGTGTGTGTGTGTGTGTACTGGACAGTGTACTGGTCAGTCCCAGTGCAGTGTGTGTGTGTGTGTGTGTGTGTGTGTGAGTGTTTACTGGACAGTGTACTGGTCAGTCTCAGTGCTGTGTGTGTGTGTACTGGACAGTGTACTGGTCAGTCTCAGTGCAGTGTGTGTGTGTGTGTGTGTGTGTGTGTGTGTGTGTTTACTGGACAGTGTGCTGGTCAGTCCCAGTGCACTGTGTGTGTGTGTTTACTGGACAGTGTGCTTGTCAGTCTCAGTGCAGTGTGTGTGTGTGTGTGTGTGTGTGTGTGTGTTTACTGGACAGTGTGCTTGTCAGTCTCGGTGCAGTGTGTGTGTGTGTGTGTGTTTACTGGACAGTGTGCTTGTCAGTCTCAGTGCAGTGTGTGTGTGTGTGTGTTTACTGGACAGTGTGCTTGTCAGTCTCGGTGCAGTGTGTGTGTGTGTGTGAGTGTTTACTGGACAGTGTGCTGGTCAGTCTCAGTGCAGTGTGTGTGTGTGTGTGTGTGTGTGTGTGTTTACTGGACAGTGTGCTGGTCAGTCCCAGTGCACTGTGTGTGTGTGTGTGTGTGTGTGTGTGTGTGTGTGTGTGTGTGTTTACTGGACAGTGTGCTTGTCAGTCTCGGTGCAGTGTGTGTGTGTGTGTGTGTGTGTGTGTGTGTTTACTGGACAGTGTGCTGGTCAGTCCCAGTGCAGTGTGTGTGTGTACTGGATAGTATACTGGTCAGAATGCTTGATCTATCCTGATGTGCTGTTTGTAACCTGTGTACCTGTCTGCCTCTCAGTGCTCAGATGTCCTCGGTGCTGCTCCCTTTGCTGCCCCTGCTGGCCGCTCTGTGTCACTGCGGCCTGGCGGACAGTCCCCACCCACATCGCCATGACTACTGTGTGCTGGGGGCGGGGCCGGCGGGGCTGCAGATGGGCTACTTCCTGGAGCGGAGTGGCAGGGATTACATCATCCTGGAGCGGAACCAGCAGCCCGGCAGCTTCTTCAGCATGTGAGCCAGCCCGTCCAGCCCAGGTCCTGCGGTGCTGGCCCGACCTGGCGGGCTCGGGGTCACGCTGCCCCTGCTCTCTCCGCAGATACCCCCGGCACCGGCGCCTCATCAGCATCAACAAGCGTTTCACGGGCCGCCGGAACCGCGAGTTCAACCTGCGGCACGACTGGAACTCGCTGCTGAGCGACCGGGCCGGCCTGCTGTTCACCCGGGTCAGCGCCGAGCTCTACCCGCCCGCCAGCAGCCTGCAGGAGTACCTGGCCGCCTTCTCCGGCGAGCTGCGTCTCCGCGTGCGCTACGGTACCGACATCGCCCGCGTGCACCGGGCGGCCAGCGGGGGCGCCGCCTTCACCCTGAGCGACCAGGAGGGGCAGGACTACTCCTGCAGGTGAGGCAGAGGAAGAGGGAGGAAGAGCAGGGCTCGTCCACTCCGACTGAGGAGAGCTGGGGGGGCTGGAGGCAAGTGGGGGGGACTGGGGGGGCTGGGAGTAACTGGGGGTGTTGGTAGTGATGAGGGGACTGGAGAACTGGGGGGACTGGGGGCGAGTGGGGACCTACCTGTTCAGTGGCGGTTCTGTTCCAGAGTGGTGCTGGTGGCCACCGGACTCTGGGTCCCGCAGGAGGTGCGGTTCCCAGGCTGGGAGATGGTGGAGGGGTACGAGTCCATGCCAGTGGACCGGAACCAGTTCTCGGGCCAGGCGGTTCTGATCCTGGGTAAGGGAAACTCCGCCTTCGAGACGGCCGCCCACATCCTGCCCGACACAGCCCGCGTGCACCTGTACAGTCCGAGCCCGGTCCGACTGGCCTGGCAGACACACTACGTTGGAGACCTTCGGTAATCAGCTGATCAAAAGACTGAATCCCTGATCCTGCATGAACTTTCCAGTGTCAGTGTACAGTAGTGTGCAGGAGGAGTGTGTGTATTAACCCCTCTCTCTCTCAGTGCAGTGTCAGTGTACAGTAGTGTGCAGGAGGAGTGTGTGTATTAACCCCTCTCTCTCTCAGTGCAGTGTCAGTGTACAGTAGTGTGCAGGAGGAGTGTGTGTATTAACCCCTCTCTCTCAGTGCAGTGTCAGTGTACAGTAGTGTGCAGGAGGAGTGTGTGTATTAACCCCTCTCTCTCTCAGTGCAGTGTCAGTGTACAGTAGTGTGCAGGAGGAGTGTGTGTATTAACCCCTCTCTCTCTCAGTGCAGTGTCAGTGTGCAGTAGTGTGCAGGAGGAGTGTGTGTATTAACCCCTCTCTCTCTCAGTGTAGTGTCAGTGTACAGTAGTGTCCAGCAGGAGTGTGTGTATTAACCCCTCTCTCTCTATGTCAGGGCTGTCAATAATGAGTTGTTGGACACCTACCAGTTGAAGTCCCTGGATGGGCTGGTAGAGGGCGCTCTGGAGCAGCTGGCTGTGGTCCGGGACGGTCGGGGTCGGCTCTACCTCACCCTTGCGGAGCTTCTCCATCACCATGGCAACAGCACGGCGGCGAAGCTGGGGTCCTCCATTCCAGGACATCACCATGACAACTTCTCTTTGCGCCGGCCCTACGATCGCATCCTTCGCTGCCTGGGGTTCAAGTTCAACTTCTCCATCTTCGACAGGTGGGGTGACGGGGGGCTAAACACAGCTCAGGGTGACCCCGACAGCACACTGCCCCCTGCTGGCTCAGGGTGACCCCGACAGTATTGTCTGTGTGTGTGCGCTGACACTTTGTATCTGTGTCACTGTGTGAGTTTGAGTGTGTGTCTCAGTGTGTCTCTCAGTGTGTGTATGTCTCTCAGTGTGTCTCAGTGTGTCTCTCAGTGTGTGTGTATGTCTCTCAGTGTCTCTCAGTGTCTCTCAGTGTCTCTCAGTGTGTCTCAGTGTGTCTCTCAGTGTGTGTGTGTGTCTCTCAGTGTGTGAGTGTGTGTCTCAGTGTGTGTACCCGCTGACGCTCTCTCTCTGTGTTCAGCTCAGTGGCGCCCCCTGTAGCCCCAGTGGGCCGGGGGAAGTTCCCTGCGGTATCGGGGTGGTACGAGTCTGTGCGCTCGCCTGGGCTCTTCGTCATCGGGGCGGCCGCGCACTCCCGCGACTACCGCCAGTCCGCGGGGGGGTTCGTCCACGGGTTCCGCTACACAGGTAAGGAGTCACGCTGGGGGGCAGGGGGGAGTCTGAGGGCGTCGGCACTCTCTGCCCGGTGCCCTCGTTAGTGTAGGTCACTCTCTGCCCTCGTTAGTGTCGGTCACTCTCTGCCCGGTGCTCTCGTTACTGTCAGTCACTCTCTGCCCTCGTTAGTGTCGGTCACTCTCTGCCCTCGTTAGTGTCGGTCACTCTCTGCCCGGTGCTCTCGTTAGTGTCGGTCACTCTCTGCCCTCGTTAGTGTCGGTCACTCTCTGCCCGGTGCCCTCGTTAGTGTCGATCAGTCTCTGCCCTGTGTCCACATTAGTGTGAACCGCTGTGCTGGTGTCCTCGTTAGTGTGAACCGCTCTGCTCTTCTCCCAGTGCGAGCTGTGCACCGTGTGCTGGAGCAGCGGTATCACTCAGTCCCCTGGCCGGTGACGACTCTGCCAGCCAGTCAGCTGCTGAGCTCCATCCTGCGCAGAGTCAATGAGGCTTCGGGGCCCTACCAGATGTTTGGGGTTCTGGGGGATGTTATTCTGCTGCAGGGGTGAGTCCAGGCTGAGTCACTGCCTTTGCAATATGTACAGTAGGTCAGTGAAGAGTGTATTAACCCCTCTCTCTCAGTGCAGTGTCAGTGTGCAGGAGGAGTGTGTGTATTAACCCCTCTCTCTCTCTCAGTGCGGTGTCAGTGTACAGTAGTGTGCAGGAGGAGTGTGTGTATTAACCCCTCTCTCTCTCAGTGCAGTGTCAGCGTACAGTAGTGTACAGGAGGAGTGTGTGTATTAACCCCTCTCTCTCTCAGTGCAGTGTCAGTGTACAGTAGTGTGCAGGAGGAGTGTGTGTATTAACCCCTCTCTCTCTCTCAGTGCAGTGTCAGCGTACAGTAGTGTACAGGAGGAGTGTGTGTATTAACCCCTCTCTCTCTCTCAGTGCGGTGTCAGTGTACAGTAGTGTGCAGGAGGAGTGTGTGTATTAACCCCTCTCTCAGTGCAGTGTCAGCGTACAGTAGTGTACAGGAGGAGTGTGTGTATTAACCCCTCTCTCTCTCAGTGCAGTGTCAGTGTACAGTAGTGTGCAGGAGGAGTGTGTGTATTAACCCCTCTCTCTCTCAGTGCAGTGTCAGCGTACAGTAGTGTACAGGAGGAGTGTGTGTATTAACCCCTCTCTCTCTCAGTGCAGTGTCAGTGTACAGTAGTGTGCAGGAGGAGTGTGTGTATTAACCCCTCTCTCTCAGTGCAGTGTCAGTGTACAGTAGTGTGCAGGAGGAGTGTGTGTATTAACCCCTCTCTCTCTCAGTGCAGTGTCAGTGTACAGTAGTGTGCAGGAGGAGTGTGTGTATTAACCCCCCTCTCTCTCTCAGCGATGGCTCTTGGTTTCAGTATTTGGAGGAGTTTCCCCTGCAGTCTCTCCCTCAACTGGAGGTTCTGTCGGGTCGATCTGTGGGCCAGCCTGGCCTTCTGGTCCTGGTGCTTCAGTATGGACAGAACCTGACAGACACGCTGGGCCAGAACCGCTCTGTTACAGACTGGGTCCACGCCTGGAGATCTAACTTCCTGCATCCTGTTCTTTACTACTTCAGCAGACTGCCTACAGGTCAGGACAGAGAACCGCCTGAATCCTACAGTATAGTAGAGTGTAGAATAAACTACTTCTCATTACACAACAGTGTCAGTGTACAGTAGTGTGCAGGAGGGGTGTGTGTATTAACCCCTCTCTCTCTGTGCAGTGTCAGTGAACAGTAGTGTGCAGGAGAAGTGTGTGTATTAACCCCTCTCTCTCTCTCTGTGCAGTGTCAGTGTACAGGAGTGGGCAGGAAGAGTTGTGTGTATTAACCCCCTTCTCTCTCAGTGCAGTGTCAGTGTACAGTAGTGTGTATTAGTCTTAGCGGTATTATTAATGTAGCAGAAGTAGTGTTACTGTGTCTTTAGTCTGTATTACACCATTGTGTCAGTGCAGCAGTGTGCAGTAAAAGTGAATTAATCCTCTACTCTCAGAGCAGGAGATGAGGCTCCGCCCCCGTGGCTGGCCCTTGCCCCGCCCCCAGGCAGTGCATCACATGGTTGAGGACTTTCTGACAGAGTGGGAGGGGCCTGTGTCTCACAGCCAACCGCTGCGTCGCTTCCTGGAGCACTGCCTGACCTCTGACCTGCGCACCTTCTACGCAGGTACGTCTCCGTGTGGCTCCTGGCTCAGGGAGAGCTGCTGCTCCCAGACTCCGGGGGCTCCCAGTAGCGATGCCTGACTCCTCTTTCTCTCTGCTGTTCCAGAGTCCTGTTTCCGCTTCACTCTGACCAATCGAAAGCCACCACTGTCCTGTCGCCAGGGTTACCTGAAGAAGCAGGGCCTTGTGGGTACTGAGTGGCTGCGCCGACACGCAGTCGAGGCAGGGCTAATGGAGGATTACCGCCCACAGCTGGCCAATGGGAGGCCAGGAGTCACGATGAAGGACATGCCTCTCCCTGGTCACATGACACAGGCCATGGTCACCTGACTCAGTGAACTCTGACCTCTGCCTGGCCCTCCGGATATCCCAGAACGCACTGCTGATACCTGAACAGTCAGAGCCCGTCACCTGCTGTGACCACAGAAGCTTCAACGCGTGAACTGTCAAATATCGAGCCTCAGAAGACATTTATCACTTTGAACTGCAGCAGGTTCACAAGGGAATCAGGAAAACCCCGAGTTTGAGCGGGTGTGTTGACGATTTATTGACAAGACAGTGAAGTTTCTTGTGGTCAGTGATTCCTGTGTGTATGCGCGTGCATGCGCATGCGTGTGCGTCAGTATGTGTGTGTGCGCGAGTGTGTGCGTCAGTATGTGTGCGTGCGTGAGTGTGTACGCGTGTCTGTGTGGCCACTGCTGCACGCTGGCAGGCCTTGGCCATGGGGTTCTGTCCCGTCCCTCTCGCTGCACCTCAAGCAGTGGGCTCCTCTCCAGGGAGGAGGGAGGCATTGTTACCGGAGCTGTCCTGCTGGAATGTTGTCACGTAGGCATGAGCCGACAGGAAGTGAGGCCGCAGGCCAGCAGTGTAAACGGTTCTGTAGCACCTGCACCGCCTCCTGGCTGAGCTGTCGGACACCCTGTGCTGTTCCTGGTTTGATCAATCCAGCCTTTGCAGTTTTTGTTCAGTAATGCTGTCCACACAGTATTCACAGGACTTTATTTTTCCTTGGCTTCTTTTTTACAAAGATAATGGAAAAAAGCTTTAGTTTTTCAAGGCAGTGGGCTCTCAGTGAAGAACAGATGTAACAAATGTCTTCAGAGGGACAGTCCTCACAGATCTGTAAATTCAAATTGTGACGTGTGTGTGGGTGTCAGAGACACTGTGATTGTGATGTGTGTGTGCAGTGAATAGAGACCGTGTGTGTTGTGTTGGCAGTGTAGTGACAGTAAACAGAGACACTGATAGCATTGGTGAACTGGATTGAATTTTCCTCAGTCTTTATTTTTATACAGTGCATCTTTTTTACCCTCTTTTTCAAATAAAGCACTAAGACTTCACACTCTCTTATTTTGTGTGGGCTGGTGTTAAACATGATATGACGCTGTGATCCAGCTGCTGTCTGTACCACATCAGTGAGGAGCGGAACCAGAACCAGATGAGCTCTGAGCAGGACAGGAGGGCTGTGGAATTTTAACCCCAAAACCATTTCTCAAGATCAGGGACAGTCTGGTACTCCCTGTGTCTTTTAACATAACCACAGGTCTGACAGGCATGTTCTAACCAGAAGGAACACAGCTTCACAGTGAAGTGCTCATGCCAGGAGAAGTACTGCAGGTACTTCTCCTCACTCTTGTCTAGCACCTGTAGATAGTCAGCCAGCTCTTTTGCTGAAGGGAAATCGTCCACGTGAATAAAGGCACCTGCAGGGACGTAGCTCTCGTAGTTTCCTCTGGAGGGTCCCAGGACAATCGGAACTGAGCCCACTGACAGAGGATTGTACAGCTTTTCTGTGATGTAGTCTTCGTGAACTGAGTTTTCAAAGGAGAGGTAAAACTTACAGCTGGCTATAGTGGGCAGAAGGTTCTCTTTGCTGATGTATTTCCCAAATGCCCGACCGTAGACTACATGTGTTGGTGTAGTTCGTTATAGTACTTTACTCTGGTGTATTTAGTTCTCCAGTTGCTAACGATCCAGCAGACCAGCTTGTCCTTCTTTGGCAGTTCAAATTTCGGAAGTTCCCTTCTGTAAATGAGGGACACATAAGGAACGTCGATGTCAGAGTCCCGTCGGTAATTTAAGGTCAGGTTGAAGAGTTTTGAGAGACCGGGTATTTTTGGTGAGTTGGCTGGTGACTCCAAGTTCATCCAGACCCACTTCTGGAAGGGGGGCCTGTGTGCAGGAGGCAGGTTGGACAGATTCTCTCTGATGTCTCTGTGGTGGAGAAGAACTGCATCCGCAATGTTGTAGAGGTTCCTGTCCGCTGTTAATCGGCATCCCTCGATGTGGAAAGTGGAGCTACAGACTCTGAGGGAACAGGGTGTCCGAATGGTAAAGTCCAGATGAGGACGACAGTGTCCTTCCTGTCGCTGTCAGAAGAGACTGTCACGGACGTCCAAAGGGACTAACCGTGGGGAGCAGGAGAGCGGAAAAAGACCCATATGCGTAGCGGCGAGATGGGAAAAAGGCCCGGGCTCATTAGTGCAAAGAGTTCAGGAGTGCCGTATAGAAACCTATGCCCTCAGGGAGCGGACGTGGGGTGCCCTGGTGCTAGGCGGGTCTCAGGACATCCGAACGTCAATGCTGAGCGAGGACAGAGTGCAAGACCCGGAAATATATAGCCCAAGGGAAAGAGAGGGACCAGAAGGACAGCAGACCGGAAACTAGGGACAGGACAGAGAAGGAGCGCCCTCTGGCTGCAGAGGGCGTGACAGAGACGAGGGTTTTCTGCGTCGGTACTGGAGGTGATGCTTTTGGTGTTTCAGGTAATGCTTTCATTGGTGCTGGAGGTAAAGCAGTGTGCTGTAGGAAAAACTTTAAATAACTGTAGAAAGTTCCCAAGAGTATGCAAATTATCACGATGAGGTGCTTATATGATGAGGGAGCAGGACAGGATGACGTGATCTGCTGAAGAAGGAAGAGGTGGATAAAGATCAAAGTGATCCTAACCCTACAGCTGTCTGAAATGAACATTCACCCAGTGATCTCCTTAAGTCCTGGAACAATGAAGTCTACAGCAAGTTTTATCAATGAAATCTAATACTCCACTCCTACACACAGTGCCTTGCACAGGTATTCAGACCCTGCCTATGATTACAAAGTGAGGCAGACACATTTTTAAACTTAATACTTTAGTTAAAACCTGAGTGCTCAGAAACTGAAGACTTTTACGTGTAAGATAAGTGACAGTGAATGTCAGCAAAAAGTAAAGAGAAAATATTGAAGTGTTGATAGCAGCAGCAGTATCCAGACCCCTCCTATGATGCCACACTTAAATGGTGTCTAAGCCTTTCATGTGTCCCTCACATCTGGGTGTTATCTAATAGATCTGTTGTATTTGGATTGCGATGGGACTCCACACTTGTGTTTCCCAGAGGAAAGCTGGGATATGGAGGATTTGGGTACTGACAATGTAAGAGTACGTTAAAGAAAAACTCTTACCGTCGGCTTTTTAAAACTGTTTTGTAGCAGCTCTTCAGAAATCTTTCCCATGGCCGTGCTCCAGCAATGAGGCAGGTGATGCAGCCGAGTGCGAGTCGGAACAGGAGGCTCGTCCGGCCGATAGCTGGCGGTTTTTGTCATGTTCTGCTAACTCCACTGTGAGGAATGTGCCTTATTTAATCACTGCTCAACACAGCTGTAACTTACTCCTCTAACGCACAAAACACACTAATATAAAGTGCATCAAATGAAGCTCCAGAAAGTGCATGAAACTTACATTTATAGTGATGCAGACACTAATGTAGCCTACACGCAAACTCCAAATAGCGATGTGCTCGCTTCTTCGTCTGAGGGTCTCCGTGTGAATCCGTTTCATTCAGCAATGGGAATAAATGAAGCCATAACGCAATATACCTGTTCAAACCCAAACCCTCAACTGCAGTACTCGTTTGTCAGGACTAAATGCAGTTGAGTAATGGATTTGTAGTTACGAGCGCCTATCTGGAATATTTTAGCATAAATACCGTTCTTAAATTAAAAAGTAAGATCCCATCGCCAGGGACATTCAGTTAGATACTAACACGAGTAGTGGCGGATTAAGGCGATCAGAGGCCTCTAGGCTAGACGTTGTGTAGCCCCCTAGCATTAGCAGAAAAAAGGGAGAGAAAATAGTGTAATAATTCAGAGACGCGTTCGGGGTAAGAGCTACTACCGCCGGTTCAAACGGAATGTCAGGCGGCACTCTCGGGGAACACACACACGTACACAGGGAGCCCAAATACACACACACTACAATAGCCTGTAACGCAAGTACAGCAACACAACCAATCAATCAGATTCACAGCCCATCTGCGAGCTGACAACAGAAATCGTGCGCACGCTTGCTTTGAAACCGACGACACACAACAGCAAGATCAGCGCAGCAGAGACCCGTGAGCTCCCTGTCCGAGCGCGTTATCTCAAGAGCAGCGGGACACTCCCCACTCGTGCAAGTCCACTGCAGTCAATAGACTCAAATCAGCCAATACACGGCATCGACGAGTAGATGTTTTTCTATATGGGCTTTCAAGAAGGGATCAAACTCGCTGATAACTTCGAGGACTCCCGTGAAGTTCCCGTTGTGGTGACTTCACCACTGCAACCAGCCGTATCAAGACGCCAGTCCAATACTCATACTCACTGTCAAACTGTTCTGTTAGTTCTGAATCGATTAGACCATTATCAGCGCAGCGACCACAGCCTCCGTGTTTTCCCAGTCGCTAGAGCCTGCGGTCCGTCCGGACTGACCATCACCGCCCCCAAATAATTCACATGCGAGAACATCGAGGGGGAACACAGCAGCCATCCTCTTGGCACACACTCGCCATTCCAGAGTTCACTCTTGAAGAGGGTTTTGGAGAAATACCTCTTTTGGCGTTTAACTGGTCTTTCCGATGCTGCAACATCCGCGTCTTGGTTTTGACACGATTCCGGGCCCAGTTTAGCCCAGCATGCCCGCCTCTGTCCACCTACTTCACCCCAGCAGGCTGGGTCCCAGCTGTAGGAAGCGGGAGCTGCCGGTGCGGCCTCCGCTGGCTCCGCGGCTGCAGGTGCAACAGCATGGCGGCGGCTCGGACATGGCGGCGGGCGGTGGTGCCGTTTCGGACGGCTCTGCCTCTGACCTCGTTGCGAGAGCTGCTCGTCCTCATGAGCGGCGTGGACGTAGACCGCGCCCAGGCCGGAGCTCGCTGTAGCACTGGTCGCAGCGTTAGCCGTAAACTCAGGATCGGGGTTGGCTCAGCAAACGTGAAATAACCAGCCAATCCGGGGATCTTTTCAGTAGATCCTGCTCACACGGCTCTTTTGACCGCCCTACTTTTCGTCTTTCGGCGCCGCTGTCATGTTTTCTATCGCACATTTTGAGGCTGGCTACAGGAAACTTGCACTTCAAGAAGGTTTTGCGCAGGCCAATGTATTTTCAAAGAGACTTCTGCGGTTTGTTTATTTATTTAAACTGCAGTATATAGTATCACTCTTACCTGCAGGAGGAAGACTCCGCTGTCCGGCTAAAGAAAAGCCTTATAAATGATATATATGTTAGGTACAACGCAGCTTTTAGAAATGCTTATATGTCAGAACAGTAAGCCGGTTTGGAAAGAGACTTGAAGACACAGTACAACCGCAAGGCATATATAGTCTGTAGTAGTTCAGGTAAGGAGCTGCGTCAGCATGCGTAGGCTGCAAACGAACAAGCAACAGGTTTATTCCTGCTGAAAAGAGAAGAAAGAAACACAACGTTTCGGCCGTGGAGCCTTCTTCAGGTGTGAGAAGCCTTCTTCAGGTGCTCACACCTCAAGAAGGCTCCACGGCCAAAACGTTGTGTTTCTTTCTTCTCTTTTCAGCAGGAATAAACCTGTTGCTTGTTCATGTGTAGTCTGTTCCTTGGGCGCCATCTAGCGCTCAGAAGGGGAACTGCTCTCCGCGTCCTTATTCCCACCGGTGTGAGGTTTTAGAGAACGGGACAAAATATGTAAAACACAATCTGCCCCTGGGGTGCGAGTGTGAATACTGAGCTGAAGAAAGGACTCTTCTGGTCTATACAGCAGCGTATTGGATACGATTCCCGCTGACAGCAGAGTTCACAGGCCGCAGAAGCCCACACGCGTGTGTAATAAAGGCAACGGGTCCTGATGGCATCTCTGCGGAAGCGTAATTACGAGGCAGCAGCGACCTCATAACCACGAGGTAGCAGATTATGTCGTAATGACGTGTCGGTGCCTGAACAGCCTGTTGTACCGCGCAGACAGTACAGGGCCTGCCAGCTGGCGCTGGGGCTCGGCGCTCCTGGCGCTGGGCAGCGCGGCAGAGCGCGCAGACGCTTTATTCTTGGGTGTCTGTCATGCCTGGTGAGGTGACACACGTCAGGACGTGTCCGGAAAGAGCTGTGGTGTGTTCAGATGGGCAGACGCGACGTGCGCCCGTACGCTCCTCCCCAGGAGGCGAACACCTCCCTCCTCCCTCCTCTCTGCAGCCGCCCCGCCTGGCGGCGCCCTTTGAGCCGCTGTTGCCCTGGAAACCGAGAGGGACAATTTGACCCCAGTTTCGTTGTACGTTAAAAGGTTTTTTTACGTATTACTTTTGGTGTTTTCATGTTTTGCAAGTCACCCCAACGACAACAATTAAAATCATCGTAACTACAACGATGCCGCAAAGCGCTTTACAGAGCGGGAGACGTGTAGTTTGTGTTCGTATATTCAGTATTTTGTATTTGATGTTCTTATGAGGGTTATTTTACCCTGGGAACTTGAGTAGTGAGAAGATTTATTCGCTCTCTGACCCGGGACAGCGTGATGTGGACGGTGGAGGAGACAATGCAGTCTTGTCCGTTATTCTTTTCATCAGACTTTGATTTCCAGTCAAGTTCGATAGTCGGCCAGCGAAAGCCCCGTTTCCCTCCAGAAATGCCTGAAACCCTAAACCGAAACCAGGATGTTGCGCTAGTGAAGACGCATCGACTGCTAATTGACTGCTAATTAGGGGCGGAGCAGCGGCTCTGTGGCTCAGGATCTGGGATGTAGCTGGAGGGTTGCCGGTTCAAATCCCGCGGTCATCATCCATTGGGCCCCTGAGCGAGGCCCTTAACCCCAGCTGCTCCAGGGGCGCTGTACAATGGCTGACCCTGCGCTCTGACCCCCAGCTTCTCTCCCCGTCTGTGTCTCATGGAGAGCAGGCTGGGGTCTGCAGAAACACACATTCCTGACACAAGAAATTGTATAAAGTGATCTTATCTTATCTTGCATTTCACAGCGGGGCTGTCGCACAACAAACAGCAGAACGTGAAAGTGTTAGAACGAACAGCACGAAGCAGCGCGTGGTGCTCAAGGGCCCCGGACGTGTGACCCCCTGAGCTGGGGCGCCCCAGAGACCAGCTCTGCCGCGCTGGAGCGGCAACGGGAGAAGGTCAAACCGCTGTTACCAAGGCAACCGCAAGGCCGAGGGGGGGCGGCGGGCTGGCAGACTGGCGGCCACATTGGCAGCGTCAGGTACCACCGAGCCCCTCCTCCACGTCCGAGCTCGGCCCGCGCCGTGTCCCAGCTGTCCCTCCTCCTCATCCGCGCCGGCGTGACTTCGAGTGCACACGGATGCGAGGGGCATCGTTATGAAGGGGGCCCTGGGACACCCCGGTCACACGAGTCCGAAGGGTGTTTGCAGCGGCTAAGTGCATGGCAGCAGGTCATCTAGAAAATCATTCTCCTCTCGCAGGCTGATTACATTGAATTTCATCTCGTTTATCCCTGCACAACAGTCGTGACAAATGTTGAGCAAAACTGGCAGAGAAAACTTGGCAATACCACTGTCTATTCATTCAGAGCTTTGTATTACTAAATAGATGTCGTATTGTCTGTCCCGGTACAAAAATGACAGCACGAGGAACACAGTGCGCTCATTCATGTGCATTCAAGCTAAACTGGGCAAGACCTCGAAGCTTTGTCCTGTTAAATATTCTGTGTACAGAACTCCCCGCAGGTGATCGCATATTCATCAGTCGAAATGGGGAGAAGGAATAAAAGCATCAAAACTTCATACCTAGAATACAGACAGCATGCATCTGAGGCAGCCTAATGACATTTTGTTTTTACATAAGATATTATGAGTTTTAAAGCTACAAAAAAATACAATTTTACAAACACATGAATATTTTATTCTCCAAGGCAACTTCTCTCCACTTTGATAGGCTAGAACATGAAAGGTCACCATTCCGTGAGGAAGAAGGGCTTAATAAGGGCCCTCTGTGACACACAGACACGGACCCTGGCCATTGACACTGACCCATCATAACACACCGTGTGTGAGAGCAGCGCAGCCTGCCCTAGTCCTCCACAGGTGTGTTTATTCCCTGCTCCAGGGGTTCTCGAGTGGAGGGCACACCCCTAAGGGAGCATACATAGATCCACAGGGGTGCAAGAACTTCTAATATACAGTGCAGCTAATTCAAAGTACCTGCTGAATTTGTCGACTAAAAGGAAATGTTTTTACTGGAGTTTCTAAGTAGTGTAAGAGGACCAGAGGAAGGGTCATCCAGGACAGGTATTTTAGGAACGATCTGCTCACTATACTTGACTTAGACCTGACCAAGATGGCCGCTAAGAGAAACCAGCTGACCCGCAGATGGAAAGGGCTCAGGCTGAAAGACAACGAGACGCAGGTGGGTCTCATCAGGAAACAAAATATACATGCCCTGGAAACAGTGAACCGGCGTGGAATGCGTGTCGGAGAAGATAGGGGTGTTTGGTTGGAGTGAATAAAGATTTAAGGACAACGGATGTTCGGAATAAATAAAGGATAACGGTATACGGCTTGTGATTTGGACTCGACGCGGATTTGTTGGATCTTACGAACTTTTGGAACACGGACTGAACAAGGAAGAGGAAACGGATTGCGGACTGGTTTGGAAGACGGACGAACGAGAGAAAAGGAGGAAACCTCACGAAAATAAAAGAAGAGTGTGTGGTGTGAGTACTTTCGTTCTTATTACATTTATCTATTCCCCCGGAGACGCCACAGTAGAAACGGAAGACTCGCCTTCTAATCAAACTTTTTTTAATCACTGACTCGATTTGCTACTAACCAGCAAATTCTTCAAAACCAAGTTTTAGGTAGCAAAGTCTCACACACAAAGTGTGATCTAATCACAGTAATTTAATAATAAAAAGCATTGATTCGCCTCTCGTCAGCCTCCATGATGAATTCCAGAGATGGCTTCCTGGCGTAATGACAGAAAATCCTGGAAACTCGTGAGAAATCCCTTCATCTGTGAAGTCCAGTCATTGCAAGAGAACATCCTAGAAGAGCTTTTGGAACTAAAATTCAACACGACTAACTGCCCGAGACATCTTCCGTCAGCTAACCCTGGAGAAGTTGTGGTTGCAGCACTTTCCTGTCTACCCAAGCGAGCAAGCTCTGCACATCCTTGTCCGTTTTCACCCAGCTTTCTGTGCATGGCTGGGTTTCTGCACTTCTGAAGAACAGAAATAAGCACTGCAACAGATGATTGATGTCCACGATATTCGAACGGGATGTTTGTTGTGCTCTTTCTTCCACACAGCCGAGAATCTCATAACTAGCGGCAAATATGCAGCTTCAGAGCTCAAATTGACAATGCTTGAGGTGAACTCTTCAATTAAATAAACTGAAGTTCACACTGAATTTGGATCACACTACCTTCAGTCTGTTTCACTATTTTTCAAAGTCAAAATTGGACAGGACAGGTGAGCTCTGATGTTCTTGTTCAGCTTGAGTGTAACTTGTAGAAAACTACAGACAAATGAAAAAGACACTGAAAATGGACTGTTTAGACCTGAAGAGGCTGATGCTCAGTGTGTTTTTTGCAGTAACTGATTGTACACTTTGCTAATCAGCCACCTTCTCGTGAGGCTCGTTAACACGTCTTGGCTGCACCTGGGGGCAGGCTGACTCCACCACCTGCCCACCTTCGAGGCCAGTTGAGTCCCAGAATTGTGGAATTTTAACCCCAAAACCATTTCTCAAGATCAGGGACAGTCTGGTACTCCCTGTGTCTTTTAACGTAATCGCAGGTCCGACAGGCATGTTCGAACCAGAAGTAGGGCTTCTTCACAGTGAAGTGCTCATGCCAGGAGAAGTACTGCAGGTACTTCTCCTCACTCTTGTCTAGCACCTGTAGATAGTCAGCCAGCTCTTTTGCTGAAGGGAAATCGTCCACATGAATAAAGGCACCTGCAGGGACGTAGCTCTCGTAGTTTCCTCTGGAGGGTCCCAGGACAATCGGAACTGAGCCCACTGACAGAGGATTGTACAGCTTTTCTGTGATGTAGTCTTCGTGAACTGAGTTTTCAAAGGAGAGGTAAAACTTACAGCTGGCTATAGTGGGCAGAAGGTTCTCTTTGCTGATGTATTTCCCAAATGCCCGACCGTAGGTGTGGATTTCAATGTGTTGGTGTAGTTCGTTATAGTACTTTACTCTGGTGTATTTAGTTCTCCAGTTGCTAACGATCCAGCAGACCAGCTTGTCCTTCTTTGGCAGTTCAAATTTCAGAGGTTCCCTGCTGGAAACAAGGGAGCCATAAGGCACCATGATGTCGGAGTCCCGTCGGTAATTTAAGGTCACATTGAGCAATTTTGAGAGACCGGGTTTTTTGGGAGAGTTAGTTGGTGACTCCAAGTTCATCCAGACCCACTTCTGGAAGGGGGGCCTGTGTGCAGGAGGCAGGTTGGACAGATTCTCTCTGATGTCTCTGTGGTGGAGAAGAACTGCATCCGCAATGTTGTAGAGGTTCCTGTCCGCTGTTAATCGGCATCCCTCGATGTGGAAGTAAGAGCTACAAGAACCTAAGGGAAAATGTCGGCTGAATGGCCAGAGCCAGACTAGAACCACAGTGACATTTGCGTCTGTGTCAGAAGAGACGAGGGTTTTCTCTAAGGGTGATGAGGCAGTGTGATGAGAGAACCAGCTACGAGACGGTTTTATATACAGGAGTATAAAAATTACAACACAGCCCAGGAAGAGGGTGCTGATCAAAATGGTGCGTACACCTCCGAGAGCAGAGACGGATGACATGGTCTGTCCTGTTGAAGAAGGAAGAAAGAGACTAAATGAGGACAGTACGTGTGTCTTTGGAGATTCCTGGCCCTGTGGCCTATACTGAGCTAAACTATCCTGCTACATTGTGGGCAGTAACGGTCGTTCTGAAACTGTCACTGCAAGTAAATTAATTCTAATGCGCTTGGAAAAACCCATCAAGATTTACAACAAGGTGAAAAGATCTGAATCCTGAAGAATCAGATGTCCATTTTTAACAGTTCTGACTGAAATATGTGTCTCAACATTTTAAACTTGAAAAGCTTTCTCATGTAATCATTCTCCTTTATTTTCAGATATTAAAAGACATCTGAGCAATCTGTTGTGCCTCAGGGATATTGCGTAATGAAACCTGCCAGGTTGGGGGTCCACTGGGGAAACTGGTTTCACACAGGAGGGAATATGAGAATGTACTGCCTCACCTCAGCGCCGAGCAGACCTGCAGCAGGGGTGGGACGTGATGGTTTCTGCCTCCTTGCGGATCAGACGGCTCAGTGGCTCCCGAGAGAGAGATTCTGCAGAGCTGGGCCCCTGTGCTGGTCCACACAGAAGCACACTGCGTCTGTCCCCAGGACTGTCCCGGCCCAGGCTGGACACACGGGGCCCTACACAGGGCTCAGCCAGGAGCTGTGTGAAGTCTGGGAGGAGGAGAGATCGGTGGAGGTCTTTAGGAAATTGTGAGAAACTCTGGTATCATTGCAGGGGTTCTCAATATTGGTCCAGAAGGACTCCTGTCTGCTGGTTCTAGTTCCAGCTGGGCCGCTGGGTCCTTAATCACTGGTGCTAATTGATGCATGTAATTGGGCCACTGGCTTTTTACTATCCGCTTCATTCAGTCCTTGCTCTCAAAGACACCTGATTTGTAACGATGTCAGCATATAGCACTTTATACAGGTTGTCCTCAACTTGCACATGAAGTTACTCCTTTGTTTGTGACTGACGAGCTCTTGATAAGCAGGTGGGATGAAGAGCCCAGAGACTGCCGCAGGGGCAGAAATCCACACATGAACTGGGAAGTTGAAAACCGTTTGCGTGTCTCCAACAGCCTGATGGGAGCGAGACTCAGGAGACGGGGCGGCACCACTAAGTACGGAATTGCAGGTGGGAGCCCAGCATTTCATTCTGTCCTCTGTGAGGATGGACTTCATTCCTGCACTCGCATCTGAAGCAGAGTAGCCCATGTCTGCTTTCTGTTGTTCTTAATGTCTCCATTATGAAAAGTGTGCCTGTGGAGCCCCCTAGAGGTCATGGTTGTCCACACACCTGTTGCACATATGAAAACACAGGGTCTGGCTTCCTCTAAGACAGTGGTTCTCAAACTTTTTGGACCAAGTACCACTCCTAATCCAACCAAAGCATCCAAGTACCACCTACAAGTCATCATCTCATAGGAACCCCAGAAATTCTCAATGACCAACATGAGCGCGAGTGCACACACACTCACACATACATATAATAAATATTATAATAATAAACTTCGTAGCGTTTTTAAAGGTGGCCTCTCAAAGTGTTTTACAGAAAAAAAAAATAGTAACAACAACAAATAAAAATTATAAAAAAGCACCATTTCAGTGAGAGGGGTGAGCCTGTTTAGTCGAGCAAAGCAGATGTGAATTAATTTTTCGAGCCTTGATACAATTCAGAACAGAGTCTAACAGATTTTAAATCATCAGGCATTTTCTTGACGGCAAAGGTCTTGCGGTGGATGTTGCAATGCGCCCATTCATTTCTGGAGCAACCTCTCTAATTCGTGCAACTACACCTCTGTGTCGGCTTGTCATTGCTCTAGCACCGTCTGTACAAACTCAAACGCATTTTATCCCGTCGATGCCATTCTCTTCAATAAATTCATTCAGAAGCTGAAATACAGTGCCTTGCGAAAGTATTCGGCCCCCTTGAACTTTTCAACCTTTTGCCACATTTCAGGCTTCAAACATAAAGATATAAATTTTTTATTTTATGTGAAGAATCACCAACAAGTGGGACACAATTGTGAAGTGGAACGAAATCTATTGGATTTTTGAAACTTTTTTAACTAATAAAAAAATGAAAAGTGGGGCGTGCAAAATTATTCGGCCCCCTTGCGTTAATACTTTGTAGAGCCACCTTTTGCTGCGATTACAGCTGCAAGTCGCTTGGGGTATGTCTCTATCAGTTTTGCACATCGAGAGACTGAAATTCTTGCCCATTCTTCCTTGCAAAACAGCTCGAGCTCAGTGAGGTTGGATGGAGAGCGTTTGTGAACAGCAGTTTTCAGCTCTTTCCACAGATTCTCGATTGGATTCAGGTCTGGACTTTGACTTGGCCATTCAAACACCTGGATACGTTTATTTGTGAACCATTCCTTTGTAGATTTTGCTGTATGTTTGGGATCATTGTCTTGTTGGAAGATAAATCTCCGTCCCAGTTTCAGGTCTTTTGCAGACTCCAACAGGTTTTCATCCAGAATGGTCCTGTATTTGGCTGCATCCATCTTCCCCTCAATTTTAACCATCTTCCCTGTCCCTGCTGAAGAAAAGCAGGCCCAAACCATGATGCTGCCACCACCATGTTTGACAGTGGGGATGGTGTGTTGAGGGTGATGAGCTGTGTTGCTTTTACGCCAAACATATCGTTTTGCATTGTGGCCAAAAAGTTCGATTTTGGTTTCATCTGACCAGAGCACCTTCTTCCACATGTTTGGGGTGTCTCCCAGGTGGCTTGTGGCAAACTTTAGACGAGACTTTTTATGGATATCTTTGAGAAATGGCTTTCTTCTTGCCACTCTTCCATAAAGGCCAGATTTGTGCAGTGTAAGACTGATTGTTGTTGTATGGACAGACTCTCCCACCTCAGCTGTAGTTCTCTGCAGTTCATCCAGAGTGATCATGGGCCTCTTGGCTGCATCTCTGATCAGTCTTCTCCTTGTCTGAGCTGAAAGTTTAGAGGGACGGCCAGGTCTTGGTAGATTTGCAGTGTTCTGATACTCCTTCCATTTCAAGATGATCGCTTGCACAGTGCTCCTTGGGATGTTTGAAGCTTGGGAAATCTTTTTGTATCCAAATCCGGCTTTAAACTTCTCCACAACAGTATTACGGACCTGCCTGGTGTGTTCCTTGGTCTTCATGATGCTCTCTGTGCTTTCAACAGAACCTTGAGACTATCACAGAGCAGGTGCATTTATACAGAGACTTGATTACACACAGGTGGATTCTATTTATCGCCATCAGTCATTTAGGACAACATTGGATCATTCAGAGATCCTCGCTGAACTTCTGGAGTGAGTTTGCTGCACTGAAAGTAAAGGGGCCGAATAATTTTGCACGCCCCACTTTTCATTTTTTTATTAGTTAAAAAAGTTTCAAAAATCCAATAGATTTCGTTCCACTTCACAATTGTGTCCCACTTGTTGGTGATTCTTCACATAAAATAAAAAATTTATATCTTTATGTTTGAAGCCTGAAATGTGGCAAAAGGTTGAAAAGTTCAAGGGGGCCGAATACTTTCGCAAGGCACTGTATGTGCTCTCCTGTAGTTCCTGTTGGTAGCGGCTTACAGAACAGAAAGTCCTCACGGGACGTACCCTCAAATTCTTATCTAACATGAATGAGCAAATTGGCCAAATCGACTACAGACTCATCTAATTGCAGTGAAAAACATCTGCTCATCTTAACGCGCTCTATCAGCGTACTTTCGATATAATCCTTCATTTCAATAATTCTATTAATGACTGTGTCTTTCGGGGGGGGGCAGCAGGTCGAGCTGTTCTCCACACCTAATAGTGTGGCTTACCTGCTTTAGCAATCCGCAAGCTTGCATTTTTCTGCGTTTCCGTTTTTATTTCCGTATTTAAGTTTTTATTTCATGCGCATGGGAGCGAAACACAGAGACGCTCGGTGTATTTTTCTTAAATTAACTTAGAACAGTTCTTAAATATTTTTCTGTTATCTATCACGCTTTCCTGTGCTCACAAGCTTACCAGCGTTCGTGGCACGTATTTCTATGCTTTCCTGTGTTTACAACGTTGGCATCGTTCCAAAATCACGCACATTCTCCTACCTCCCTATTTGCTGGAGATACAGTAGCTTTTTTTAAATACCATTGGTCACTTGCATCCGTAGCACGCATTCCTATAGAGTGGTATAGAATTACAGAGTATCTCTTGTGTCCACTGAAGTATTGGCGCACACTGCATCGTAGTACGTAGGCTGCGTATTCGACACGTATTAAAATACAAAATATGAAAACCCGTCCCGATTTTTCAGCGCACACGACACAGTTCCAGGGTCATTTGGCGTACCACCTGGCGGCACTCCGCGTACCACTGCAGGTACGCGTACCACAGTTTGAGAACCACTGCTCTAAGACAACCAATTTTGTAGACTGTAAATAGCTACACTTGACCTTCAGAACTGCACAAGTTGTCATTTTAAACACATTCATTGCTTTGTGGTGCTTTTACCTCAATTTAATGTAAACAGAATATTTGGACTGATTTGTAATGTGGGATATTTTTTTACTAAATCCTCTTTGTTTAAATACACGGGGCAGAGCTGGGTAATTAATTATTAAATACTTGAGTTTTTTCCTGACCAGCCTGCAGCACGGACACAGGCCCAAGTGGGCGTGCTGTAGGTGCCGTCATTTGAGAGGGGCTCTCATTTGGAAATGTCAGGAATGTGACGAATTCAGCAAGTGGCAGTGAAGCCGCGATTGTCAGACTACAGTCATGGAAATCCTGGCGTCTTCTGGCTCTTGTTAAAACTCGAGAAGTCAATTCGACTGTTGACCTCATTGTTTGCTCATTTAGACGTGTGTGGATGTGTCTAAGGTCTTTTTCAGCTGATTTCATAGTACCTGTGAATGACTCTGGAGCCTGGAAGGATCAGAATTAAGCTGTTAATGAGACAGCAGTGATGTGTCGGGGTGGGCTTGGAGTGGCACTCCTGTGTTGGGCAACTGGTGAGTTAAGGCGAGAGCAGGCGTGGGCGGCGCTGTGGGCCACATGGTTTTCCTCCACTTGCATATTTTCGGGACCAGTTTCCACACGTAGAGCTGCAGCTCGCTTGTGCACACAACATGGTAGGACATGCAGCTGGAAGCTTCACAGTCCACAGCATTGAGCTCCAGAGAGAGAGTTTATGATGGAGCCTCTGTAGATCCTGTTCCTGTGAACTTACTGAGCTGAGCTTTACCCAAAGTGACTTACGTTCATACACCTGGACACTTCAAAAGAGCACTCTTGAGTGTGGCCCCTAGTGTATCCTATTGTCGTACTGTCATGTGTTAAATAGTGTTCAGGTAGGTGTGCGTGACTCGGGGGAGTGAATCTCTCTCAGATCCTGGAATGTGCAGGTGACTTGCAGGTGGGGGTTGATGAGCAGAGTGCTCTGTGTCACTCTTTGACTCGGTCTACTTGCTAACACAACTATCCGTTTGAATTCTGTCACCTGACAGCGTCTGCTTTTGTAACCTCTGTGGGCATAAGTTACAGGTTGTCAGACGTCTTCAGACTCTCGTAGAAGTACTGAAACTAAGCCCAACTGCAAAGCGTCTGGTTCTGGAATGACTCTTTTCAAACCTCTGGCAGCTCTGTTCCTGAGAGTGGATCCTTGTCCACCTCTCTTCACACAACCATCACAGTGAGTCTGAGCTCTGGGCAATAAAATTACTGAAGTAGTCAGTCATCTCCAGGAACCTCTGGACTTCATCTGGGCTAGATTCCCTGAAGCAGACGTTCTGTGGGTCTGGTTTAGGTCAGTCCTATTCTTACCAGGTTCAGGACTTGCTGTGTTTGGGATCATGCTCTTCTGTCATTCCCTAAAGGAATCCACACCTGGAATGTGCTTGAAGATAAACAGATCTCTTTGTGGTAGGCTTCTGGAGCCGATAATACTCTGCATCGAAGTCGAACAAAATGGTATCTTCTGGGGTTAAATGTACAGATTTGTTAGCTGTTCTCATCCAATTTCATTTACTAGAATCCAGATGAACTGCTGGGACCCAGAAAACTTCCTCCCAGAGCGCATATGAGAAAACAGAAGCTTTCATTTTTTTAATCTTTATTATCTAGCCTCATGCAGTCACAGTGATATTATATCTCTTTAGTTTAAAACAATTTGTAAAAAACAATCCTCAAAGTTCTTATAAACAAGTTTCAGAATAGAAATATATTCCTGTAAGTCTCCCCTTGTGTCGCTCTGTTTAGCTCACACTTACAATAAACTTTCTTTACATGTTTTGAGCCAGGCATGGATCTCGATCCCGAGCCTAGATCTCCACAGTGCATGACAGCAGACTCACGCCACCTTGCGATTTCACCTGCCTGTTCGACTCTGACCACTTAGATATGCAAAATGGCATGGAGTCTGTCTGAGGCGCAATCTGACAACACCAAGCAGAGGCTGAGCACAGAAAGCACAGAACATATAGGATAAAATTGCTTTTAAAGATGCTATGTAAGTCATAAATGACAATGTTAACATACCAATGAAATGATATTGTATTATCATACTCACCATGACCCCAGCACTGTTTGTAGGAGTGCTTGCTCTCCTGTGAACCACTTTCCCAAGGAGGTTAGTCTACTTTAATCCGACACCAGGAACTTTGTGCTCAAATAGCTGCTCTTAAACGTGTGTCCCTGGTCCTGCCCCTCTGTCTGCAAACAGGACAGACGGGACAAACAGGACAGACGGGGTTCCCCGCAGGAGGGGACCTCAGGGTCACACGGTTCCAGCAGACCCTGACTTGTCTCCCAGAAAGTAACATGATCCGGTCACACACCACGATGACAATACCCCTGTAAATAAGTCAGTAGGGTTCAGCCTGCTGGTGTTGAATACCGCAATAAGACTTCTTAGCATGTTGTACTAGCTTTCAGGTGCCAAGACAGGTTTCCAGGTGCCAGAGATAAGGATGTTGCCCTTCGGTGAGACGGTTGGTGCAGTGTCATAAACAGACTTGTGGGGTTCTGCTGCATTATGGCAGCGATGATGGCAGCCTGGGAGAGTCTGAAATTCTCCGAGACGCCTTTAAAGTGCACGTTAACAAACTGCATTATACAGTATATCTGTCTCTTCCCGTTCAGCGCAGAGGTGGGGACTGCTTCAATTTTCTGTGAACCATTTTCTCTGAAAATCTGGGTTTATTGCCAGGTCTTATTGCATATTTTGTAGGAGGGACCTGGAATTTTCAAAACTACTGTTGGAAACTAGACACGTAAGGTAGCTTAGAGTTCGTAATTTGCTAATACAAAGGTTATGCGACAGTTTGCCCACAATTCCTGGAGCTCTGTACTGAGTACAGAGCTGTAGGAATTTCAAAAAATGTGTAATCAAGGGAGCAGACCTGGTCAAACAGGAACGGTTTCTTCTTTATAACAACTTCAGACAAAAGGTGTGCAGGAGGAAACGGGTCATATTTCAGGCTGGTAGGATCAGGTATGACTGATACACCCATTGTCATTATCAGCAGTATTTGTTATCCAGATCACAGCAGCTCACCCTCCCAGGACACACCTGTGGAAAGGCACCGGGCAGCGGGAGGAACTGATCTGTGTTTCCTGCCTCACTAAACATGAGAGACTTCTCTGAGGTGCTGTGAAGCGCTTGGCTTTACATGTGTGAAGTCACGTGAGAGAAGACAAGTTTCTGACTTGGCCTAAAATTTGTACTGAGTATTCTTCCACATCGAAGAGATGCAGAACTGGTAACAACGCGCACAGGGCCTCAACCTCAAAGTCACGAGCAGCACAGTGCTCAAAACAGGCAGAAACTAGTCTGTAAAATTAATTTAAAGCTGGCATCACTAACTGAAAGTATTTAATTTTGACTCACTGTACAGCTCAACAATGTAATAGTGGCACATGTTCTACAAGCCCTCTGGAAATTGTGCGGAAACAGATTGTGGAACATTTTTGTGACCTGATTTCTCTCTCTCGAAGAAGAATAAGTCTTGTCATGAAGATTTGGGTTGCTGTCAGGATGTTCAAGATCCAGCTGTGATTCTGCACAACATCTGTATTGCTCCCCTCACATCAGCAGGGGGATCTCTGGCACTGATTTCGATTTTGATACAGACTACTGTTTTCCTTAATATAGCACCCTGATTTACATTAAAATATCATCTTCCAGGTTTTTGCCTCTGGCTGCAGATATTTTATTCTCTTACAAGATGTAGGATGATACAACTCTTAAATTCTGTGAAATTTGAAGTTTTGAATTTCCTTTTGTTGTTTGCTAATCTTCATGTTTTCTTGTCATCTGCACATTTGACTAGTTTACTCACTATGTCAGAATGTAGATCATTTTTCAACTGGACAGCGCAGTCCCTGTGGCACTCCACTAATTACACACACTGTGTACTCAATGCAGTATCTTTTTATAATGAACTTTATTAAAAGCTTTCTGACAATCAAAATATATCCAGTCCTCCTTTGCAATTGGCAATTGATTTCAGGAAGAACCCCCCACCCCTCACTTTAACCTGCATCAGGGGAGAAGCAGTGGAGAGAAATATTAGTGTTGAGGGACCCTTCTAGAGCACAAGTTAAATTTTGAGACAAATGTGAATTCTATTTTCAAAAAAGAGCAAGAGCATTTATTTTTCTTAAGGAAGCTTAAATTGCTTAGGGTTGATAGTTTGTTGTTGAACATGTTGTATCAGTCAGGTGGGCTCTGGGAAGGTGGGTCATAGACAGGAGTCACAAGAATGAGCCTGATGCACACAGATTTGCTGACATCATATTAAGATGGGTTGGTGGATTCATCTTTAAAACCACAACGTTAAGCTCAGTGGGAAATGTACACAATAGTGAAAGAAAAGCTTTTGTCTCCTGCCTTAAGCACAGGCTCTCCAGATGTTCTTGTTCAATATTCACCTTTAGTGTCATTCCTCTAAAGCTCGAGATCTATTCCTCTGTGTGACTGATTGTACACCGTGCTAATCAGGCTCTATAACAAAACAGAGAAACTGAAACTCTCACGAGACAGAAGAGCTGTGATCTCAATGTAGAATTTTAACCCCAAAACCATTTCTCAAAATTGGGAACAGTCTGGTACTCCCTGTGTCTTTTAACATAACCACAGGTCCGACAGGCATGTTCTAACCAGAAGGAACACAGCTTCACAGTGAAGTGCTCATGCCAGGAGAAGTACTGCAGGTACTTCTCCTCACTCTTGTCTAGCACCTGTAGATAGTCAGCCAGCTCTTTTGCTGAAGGGAAATCGTCCACGTGAATAAAGGCACCTGCAGGGACGTAGCTCTCGTAGTTTCCTCTGGAGGGTCCCAGGACAATCGGAACTGAGCCCACTGACAGAGGATTGTACAGCTTTTCTGTGATGTAGTCTTGGTAGACTGAGTTTTCAAAGGAGAGGTAAAACTTACAGCTGGCTATAGTGGGCAGAAGGTTCTCACCGCTGATGTATTTCCCAAATGCCCGACCGTAGGTGTGGATTTCAATGTGTTTGCGCAGCTCATTGTAGTACTGTGACCTGGCGTGACCAGGACTCCAGTTGCTAACGATCCAGCAGACCAGCTTGTCCTTCTTTGGCAGTTCAAATTTCAGAGGTTCCCTGCTGGAAACAAGGGAGCCATAAGGCACCATGATGTCAGAGTCCCGTCGGTAATTTAAGGTCACATTGAGCAATTTTGCGAGACCAGGTTTTTTGGGAGAGTGAGCCGGTGACTCCAAGTTCATCCAGACCCACTTCTGGAAGGGGGGCCTGTGTGCAGGAGGCAGGTTGGACAGATCCGCTCTGATGTCTCTGTGGTGGAGAAGAACTGCATCTGCAATGTTGTAGAGGTTCCTGTCAGCTGTTAATTGGCATCCCTCGATGTGGAAAGTGGAGCTACAGGACTCTAAAGAAAAGGGGACTCCAAATGGCCAGAGCCAGATGAGGACAACAGTGTCATTTGCGTCTGTGTCAGAAGAGACGAGGGTTTTCTCTAAGGGTGATGAGGCAGTGTGATGAGGTGACCACTTATGAGACGGTTTTATATACAGGAGTATAAAAATTACAACACAGACCAGGAAGAGGGTGCTGATCAAAATGGTGCGTACACCTCCGAGAGCAGAGACGGATGACATGGTCTGTCCTGTTGAAGAAAGAAGAAGGAGACTAAATGAGGACAGTACATGTGTCTTTGGAGATTTTTTGCTATGTGACCTACAGTGTTTTGGAAAAGAATTCAGAGACGCTTTAGAGCATGCAGTCATGGATTGTTCTAGTAATTGATATTAACTACATAATCCTCTCTACACATTCAGAGCAAAAAAAGTAGGAAGTAAATAGATAATGTGAAAGAAAAATAGGAAGTCATGATCGTGTAAGTATTCAAACCCTTACTGTGCCAAACCTAAATTAATTTAGATGTGCAATATTAACTTCACAATTCACACAACAGGTTGGGTGGCCTGTGTGTGCTATAATAGTGATTCACATAATTTAATAAAAAATTAAATGTTTTATTAAATAAACACCTGTCCCTCTAGGTTCCCACAGTCTGATTTAAATGTCGAACACGATTCAACCGTGAACACCAAGCAGCTTTCAAATCAACTCTAGCTAGCAGTTGTATGAAGCCACAGATCAGGAAACGGATATAAAAAATTGCAAAGATCTTTACTCAGTCTACATGATCTCTACTGTCACGCGTGCTGGAGTAGTATTATATTAAAATACTGCTTCTCATCAGACTAGAAGCTTTGGGAGAATAGTCAGGGGCTGACGCCGCACCAGTTGGACGCCAACCAAGTGGTGCGGGGTGGGGGGTGAACTCATCACTATAGCGGCCTAGGCCCGAGCTCTGGGGGGGCTCTAGGGGGTGAAGAAGGAGGCCCAGATCTGGTGCAGACGGATGCTGTGCTCTCACATCCACGGTGTACAGTGGGAATCAGCAACCGCAGGCTCCTGAGGGCACGGTGAAAAAAAGGATTTGGGAGAGACGAAACAACAGACAAAAGCTGGAGTCATAGGTGTTGTGGATTGGATACTCATCCAGAAGCAGAGAGAGAGAATGGAAGTAAGCAGAGAGAGTGAGCAGGTTAGGAAGAGGGTTTCTGGAAGGCTGGACAACATCAGGAGAATTGAAAGAGAAGCACAGACATGCTGCATGGCAGCAGCAGAGCCGCTTGTCTGAAGAGGTGTGAAAGCATCTCCGGTCCTCGCTTTTAAGAGACGAAGGTGATGGTGGTCGAGGTCCCAGCGATGCAGAGCTCAATACACGTCCATCTGCGGTGAAGCAGACTGCAGAGTGCTGAAAAAGATGCGCACAGAACCGTGTAGGAGAGTTTGAAGGCCAAGACTGGAATTTGACCTCCTCCCAAACTTCTGTTAAACAACACCTGAAGTAAAATAATCGAATGGATGGACCGGGAGGTCAACATTGAAACGAGTGATGAGCCCACAGGCAGCTGGGTCCAGTGCACATCTCCCGAGGAACGGGAGGAGAGAAGGAGAAAGAAAAGGGGAGAGCCACCGAGGCCCGTGGCTGGGCTTAGCTCGGGGGCGCGATACAAGGCGGAGAAGTCCCGCAAGAAGGCTGGGCAGGACGCTCGCGCCGGACGCGGGCCGCGTGACAGGAAGGTGTGCCTGTGCCAGTCTGTACGGACAGTCTCCTCCCAGAGCCAGGCCAGCACGCACCATCGGGGCTCCAGCAGTCCCGGGTCCATTCCTCTCGCGACAGCCTGAGGTTGCCCTGGACAGCACAGTTGCGGGCAGAGCTCCCAGGTGGAGCCCTGGAAACAGAATCCCTGGAAGAAGGAGAGCTCCGCTGGGAATGGAAGGTGGCCCCGGAGAGGCGGGAATGCCGGGGAGCGATTGGCCACAGCAGCCCAGGAAGTGCACCCGGCAGCCGGGCGAGCCGGGACAGCAAGGCAGAGACGGCCGCCAGGACCGCTGGGGCTCAGTTCAGCTCCGGCAGCTCAAGGCCCTGGGATCCCTGGGTAAGCGGTGGACATAAGGGCAGCCGGAGGGAGGTCCGGGACTCCCAGGCGAACTGGACTCGCGGAGTGAGGCCACTGAAGAATCGCTCGGAGGGAAGGCGGAGTGGTGTCAAGGCAGCGCTTCTGCGCTGTGAGGGGAAAGGGAGAATGGGATAGCTGGGGTCCTGGTCAGTGACGAAGGACATCTGGCCACAGCGGAGCCCTCGAGAGAGAGTGCTCCGGTGTCCCAGGCAAGCGCGGCCCAGTGGTGCCTCAGGATGGCGGTTGTAACGTCTCCTGTGTCCTTCCTGAGCGCATGTAAGAAAATGGAAACTTTCATTTGTCAGCCTCCATCGTCTAAGCGCCGTGCAGGCAGCTGTTTACCCACTTCCTGTTTTCCAGGCAGATTTCGTAGGATTATACTGTCCTGTTCTTTGCTTCCCCCTGGACGTTCCCTTACTGTGATGTGGTGTGGCAAGTCTTCGACACCACCACTGCACCAAACGTCTCCTTTTTACAGGATGTCACTCACTGTCCTGCGGGCCTTCTGTCGGCAACACACACACACCTGGCACAAGGCTGGACCCTCCTCCGGGATGTGAGCCTGCAGCCGCCCCCAGCAGCAGGCGCACCGCTGTCCTGCTGTGGGTCCCACTACTTCCTTTATCATCAGAATAACAGGTCCCGCAACACAGCTTCCTATCTCTGGAATTCCACTGAAAACAGAGCTGCAGAACCACTGACAGGACAAACACACCCCAGCCAGCAGAACCACAGGTCCACTCATCGGAGAACCACACAGAAACACACAGCGGACCACAGCACAGTCCTGGAACCCTACGCACATCAGGGGAGCCAATGTTTAAAGACTTGAAAGACAGCAAACCAGTACAGCAGGCATTACTGGTCTGCTGTATCCACTTAGCTATATCCTGGATGAACAGCGCTTCTGTGAAGAGCGAATCCGTCTATATTCAGTTTGACGAATTTGAGGCTGCCTTTTGTTTGATATATCAGTCCTCGAGACACTTTGTTAAATGAACACAGCCCTCAAAACAATTAATACATTAGTGTTCCAGGTCTACAGGGACCATAGACGTTTGCAGACGTTTTCTGCAACCTATTGTTTTGTCCACACTATTGCATTGTGCAACACCACACTTTACCCTTTCAGAACAGTAAAGAGTAACGTAGGAATTTTCACGTTTGAAATTCACATATAATATCTGTCAATCAGGCATTGATCTCGAACCCCTGCTTTCAGTTGCTGTGCTCAGATCTCCACACTATATGAAATGTGTGAGAATAAACAGATCAATAAACATCCGACAGCAGACTTTCCTAACGGCGGTGGCATCAGGCACGTTTTCAAGTCAGTTGCCCTCGCTGAGACAGCCCTCATTCAAAATGCATGACAGTCCGTGAGATCACACTAATACACCTGTGACATTAATTCACCTGTGACAACATTAATACACACGTGACAGCAGACTGGCTACACTAGCGTATCTACCTGCGATGGGAGAGGTGTTGATGGAAGAGTATGGTCTTTACCTGTGGTGGCAGCGGTGCTGTCCAAGGACTCGAGCCGGAGAAAGATTCAGCCAGTGTGAGAAACACCTGACTGGCTTAACTCTATACGCCATACACGCCTAAACAAGTTGAGCCTGCTGGGCAGCCACTCACTGGGGTGAAATTCCCGGATTGCCTTAAACGCAGCTTCACTTGTGCAAACCCCACAGGGAGAGCACCACAGCAGATAGTCGCTGTTAATCAGAGCAAGAAGCCAGTGACACTGTATTAACATATGAGCACTGCGACCCCAGCACTATGTGTGAGACTGCTTTCCCAGTGGCTGATGAAGCTCTTGCCTTCTCTGTACTAGTGATCACTTCCTTGCTGTGAGCGCGAGGAACTGAGAAGTACTGCCACAGTAAGGATGCAGTTTAGGGTGGCAGGTATAATATACATTCTGGTCTCCTCCTGGATTTTGCGAACGACTTTATATTCAAAAACGTAGCTTGATCCCAGAATATTCTGCTCAATGCCTCACCTCGAAGAACATCAGGATGAACCGAGAGTCGTCTGACAAGGGAGAAATGTCTCAACGAGCGCTCTCGAGTGGTTGAGGAGAGACTTGGGCTGCTTCTGCCCCTCTTGTGTCCCCAGAACGCAGAAGGGCTGCCCCACTCCCCCGTCCGGCTGCTCGGTCTGAGGACACGACCAGCAGGGCGGTTACCAGCAGGAGGGAGTCCGAGGGGCGAGCTCCTGAAAATGTTGGGGGTTTTGCCAACTCAGACATTTTGTGGTAGAGATATTTTGTTTTCAAAAAACGCGGTCTGCATGTCGACAGGTGAGGTTGCTGAGAATCTGCAGCGTGCTGCTACAAAGGTTCGCCCATAATCCCTGGAGCTCAGTACACCCGCAGAGCTGCAGGACTTTTCAAACAGGAAATCCAGGAGAGCAGACCTGGTCAAACAGGAACGGTTTCTTCTGTAGAAAACGTTTCAGACAACAGGTGTGCAGGCGGAAACGGGTCATATTTCAGGCTGGTAGGATCAGGTATGACTGATACACCCATTGTCATTATCAGCAGTATTTGTTATCCAGATCACAGCAGCTCACCCTCCCAGGACACACCTGTGGAAAGGCACCCGGCAGCGGGAGGAACTGATCTGTGTTTCCTGCCTCACTAAACATGAGAGACTTCTCTGAGGTGCTGTGAAGCGCTTGGCTTTACACGTGTGAAGTCATGTATTGCTCCTCTCACACCAGCAAGAGGATCACTGACACTGAGAGAGCCATAGTTAAAGAAATGTAGAAAACATACCTGTCAGGACCGCCAGCCTGCCCAGACAGCCCCCAGGAGAGCTAGCCAGTGCCAGCAGCGGGGCGATAGTTACGAGCTCCGCCGCACAGGTTAACTCAGCACCAGGCGCCCTACCGTGCGCCGGCTGCAGTATTTAACCCGTTCACACCCGCTTCATGCTGCTCGGTATTGAGTCTGCTCGTTGAGGGCGTTACCTGGCAGTTTCTGTACCTCGTGTTGTTCTGGATTCTGGACTCCCCTTTAGCCTTTCCCCTTTGGACCTCGCCTCTCGTCTCGGATCGTTTGCCACCAGTGTACTTCCTGGATTTCGACCTACACTACCGTACTCCTTTCGACCCCGACCTCACTGCTTGTCTTGGATTGTTTGCTTCAGTCGTACTTCCTGGATTCTGAATCACCCTTGTCCTTTGGACCATGACCTCACCTTTCGCACTGGATGGTCCGCCTGCCTTGTCATCTACCTGCTCCTGCGTCTGCGCAGGATCCACCTACCTCTTCCCTGGGGATTCCTGACAATACCTGCAGTGGTCTGGGGCTTGTGTGGAGATGGCCCTGGATCTGATCCGAAGCAGCGAACCCGGAGCAGAAAGGACGCACTGCGCCAGCAATCATTCAAAGCAACATGCAAATTGGAGGCTGGATTCATCCGCAAAACAGCTGACAGAGTACAAAAAGGAACAAGCTGGATATTCCTGTATAACTATTAATGACACCAGTGATTCTACTGGCACACAACACGGTGTGGGTTCTGTCATGTAGTAAAAATAACTATAGCAAGATATTTTATCATTCGCATAATTTCACATTTTCAGTTGTCTTCAGCTGAGGAACAGGGCTTGGACTCCCGCTATGATTCTGCATGGTCTTGCCTTCCTCACTTGAGCTTCCAGGAATTGGAAGTGTTGGGCAGGAGAGTGACTGAAGGGAACATCAGTAACACACTGCAGTGGAGGATCAGGTGTTGGGCAGGAGAGTGACTGAAGGGAACATCAGTAACACACTGCAGTGGAGGATCAGGTGTTGGGCAGGAGAGTGACTGAAGGGAACATCAGTGGAGGATCAGGTGTTGGGCAGGAGAGTGACTGAAGGGAACATCAGTAACACACTGCAGTGGAGGATCAGGTGTTGGGCAGGAGAGTGACTGAAGGGAACATCAGTGGAGGATCAGGTGTTGGGCAGGAGAGTGACTGAAGGGAACATCAGTAACACACTGCAGTGGAGGATCAGGTGTTGGGCAGGAGAGTGACTGAAGGGAACATCAGTAACACACTGCAGTGGAGGATCAGGTGTTGGGCAGGAGAGTGAAGGGAACATCAGTAACACACTGCAGTGGAGGATCAGGTGTTGGGCAGGAGAGTGACTGAAGGGAACATCAGTAACACACTGCAGTGGAGGATCAGGTGTTGGGCAGGAGTCTGAAGGGAACATCAGTAACACACTGCAGTGGAGGATCAGGTGTTGGGCAGGAGTCTGAAGGGAACATCAGTAACACACTGCAGTGGAGGATCAGGTGTTGGGCAGGAGTCTGAAGGGAACATCAGTAACACACTGCAGTGGAGGATCAGGTGTTGGGCAGGAGAGTGACTGAAGGAGGAAGATGATGGAGGAGGAAGAAAACTGTCTGTCTGTGTAACCTGACCACTTAACACAGACCACTAGGTGGGTGCTGAAGGTGACTGCAGCTTGGCTGTGGAGCAGTCTTACTGCCTGACAGTAAAGGTTAATTCCACGCTGAAACTTCGCGTTTCTTCTCTCTGCTTTTCAACATGAGATTTGCCTTTGCTTTCAAATGAACATCTTACCAGCACTCGTGGTGCAGGTGGTCTAGAAGAGAGATGCTCATTTAAAAAGAATTGCAGGGTGCACACCATATATGTGCATTTTGAAACAACTGAGCACGATATCAGACAGGAGGGATACTCTGTGTTGAAAGTGAAGACTGTGCTACTGTCTGGCATGAGGAAGCGGTTTGTAGCTTTGACATTTGAGTAATGTTGCTGCATTTACATCTTCTCCCCTTAACGATGCTCTTAGAAGAAGAATTGCTTCATGCTTTTATAGATTTACACTTAGACTCTTTTAACAGTGGCAGTCTCTGATTCAAATACTGTGTGAAAGCCCTTGTCTCACGTGAAACAAACACAAAGGCAGAGACAGACGCCCCAGGAGAGTCTATTTAAAACCGATGTTTGTGTTTCCAGACTGAGTGTGAAAATAAATCACAAAAGATCAGATAAAAAAGGTGTTTTATTGGCTTAGCGGATTTCCTTTTTACAAGGGACTTCCACAGTATACACAGTTCTGCTTGAAGTGTAAGTACACAGGGAAGAGTAGGTCCAGCCAGGTGAAACACAAACGAGACACAGTAGATGTAGAGTGAGTGTCAAGTGACGAGACAGCTACTATCCACAGCGCTCTCCCGCAGCGCCCCTCTCTGTGGTCTCAGGTTCGAGTCCCTGCGGAGGCACCCCCAGCACCGGTGCAGAAGTAGAGAGGGGCCACAGCGCCCCCCCTGGCCGTCCGCAGCCTCGCGGTGCCGTCGGGGAGAGGTGCGCCGCGGCGCCAGGGAGACTCAGAAAGAGCAGGGACTGCAGGTCGGGAGGGCCCGAAGACCCCGACTCTGACTCTGCCACCCAAAAATACTGATGATGCTCACATACAAAACACCCAAATGACGCAGAGAGTGAAGATGGTGAGCAGAAAACCCCACAGATCCCGATTCTCCTGCAGATAAAAGACAAGCAAGGAAGCAGATAAAACAAGATTCAACAGATTTAAGGGAAATTAAAGCAGACCCAGACTTTAAACCAACATTAAAATGATACTAAGGTTTGGACAGATAGAGGGCTGATTAGGTATCATTAGGTGATCGTTTAAGAATTCATCTAGAATATGAACCTCTCTCAGATTCTCGTTTTTTTAACGATCTGCAAGTTACAAAGTTATTTTTACAAAGATTCAAGGAATCAAGAAAACCTTTGGTAAAATTCATTGCTTGATTTAGTTTTTAGCAGAAATGTGCAATGCATTGAATGTTAAGAATGTGTTAGGTGAACGAGGTCATGTGCTGGAAGATGGGTTAACAGCAGGAGAACTTACAGTTCAATGGGAACTTGACTACCAGCAGAATCACTTTCTAATGTTCGGAATGATATATCTCAGAATACATTTACGACACTGAATTCTTGATTTTGTAGGGAATATGCTTGAGAGATTCAGATGAGATTCGATAGCAGTCAGAAATCTGATCTGAGACTCAGACCAAAGTCAGAAACTCCCCAAAACAAACAGCCTCTGAAAATGGCTGCAGTCGAGGCTGAGCAAAGCATCTCAACAGAACAGACCAAGGGTTCGGCGATGTCAACGGGCCGAGGAGCCGAAGATGTAGTTTTATACCAGTTTAATGTTCTTTAAGTTCATTTGTTCCAATACTAATGCTCACCTGAAATGGGAGATTGAACACAAAAAACACTATTATTCCAAGGTTGTACAACATATACGCACAGAAATACCCAGAAATGAAAGGTGACATTATTTTCTTCATAAGAATCTTTTCATTGCAAATCCGAATTACTTACAGCAACCTTGACTTAGCTTTCCTGTTACTCGTGGGAGGTACTGTGTGAACAGCAAACGCATACTGAGTGGGTTACAGAACTGTTCAGTCACTCAATAATTATTCATTTCTGTTTATAGCCCTCTAAGACCTTGACAAGAGCAGCAGCCCTCAAATCAGAGAAACTGAAACTCTCATGAGACAGAAGAGCTGTGATCTCAATGTGGAATTTTAACCCCAAAACCATTTCTCAAGATCAGGAACAGTCTGGTACTCCCTGTGTCTTTTAACGTAATCACAGGTAAGACAGGCATGTTCTAACCAGAAGTCAGGTGTCTTCACAGTGAAGTGCTCATGCCAGGAGAAGTACTGCAGGTACTTCTCCTCACTCTTGTCTAGCACCTGTAGATAGTCAGCCAGCTCTTTTGCTGAAGGGAAATCGTCCACATGAATAAAGGCACCTGCAGGGACGTAGCTCTCGTAGTTTCCTCTGGAGGGTCCCAGGACAATCGGAACTGAGCCCACTGACAGAGGATTGTACAGCTTTTCTGTGATGTAGTCTTGGTAGGCTGAGTTTTCAAAGGAGAGGTAAAACTTACAGCTGGCTATAGTGGGCAGAAGGTTCTCACCGCTGATGTATTTCCCAAATGCTTTACCATAGGTTTGGATTTCAATGTGTTTGTGCAGCTCATTGTAGTACTGTGACCTGGCGTGACCAGGACTCCAGTTGCTAACGATCCAGCAGACCAGCTTGTCCTTCTTTGGCAGTTCAAATTTCGGAAGTTCCCTTCTGTAAATGAGGGACACATAAGGAACGTCGATGTCAGAGTCCCGTCGGTAATTTAAGGTCAGGTTGAAGAGTTTTGAGAGACCGGGTATTTTTGGTGAGTTGGCTGGTGACTCCAAGTTCATCCAGACCCACTTCTGGAAGGGGGGCCTGTGTGCAGGAGGCAGGTTGGACAGATTCTCTTTGATGTCTCTGTGGTGGAGAAGAACTGCATCCGCAATGTTGTAGAGGTTCCTGTCCGCTGTTAATCGGCATCCCTCGATGTGGAAAGTGGAGCTACAGGACTCTAAAGAAAAGGTTTCTCCAAATGGCCAGAGCCAGACTAGAACCACAGTGACATTTGCGTCTGTGTCAGAAGAGACGAGGGTTTTCTCTAAGGGTGATGAGGCAGTGTGATGAGAGAACCAGCTACGAGACGGTTTTATATACAGGAGTATAAAAATTACAACACAGCCCAGGAAGAGGGTGCTGATCAAAATGGTGCGTACACCTCCGAGAGCAGAGACGGATGACATGGTCTGTCCTGTTGAAGAAGGAAGAAGGAGACTAAATGAGGACATTACGTGTCTTTGGAGATTCCTGGCCCTGTGGCCTATACTGAGCTAAACTATCCTGCTACATTGTGGGCAGTAACGGTGGTTCTGAAACTGTCACTGCAAGTAAATTAATTCTAATGCGCTTGGAAAAACCCATCAAGATTTACAACAAGGTGAAATGATCTGAATCCTGAAGAATCAGATGTCCATTTTTAACAGTTCTGACTGAAATATGTGTCTCAACATTTTAAACTTGAAAAGCTTTCTCATGTAATCATTCTCCTTTATTTTCAGATATTAAAAGACATCTGAGCAATCTGTTGTGCCTCAGGGATATTGCGTAATGAAACCTGCCAGGTTGGGGGTCCACTGGGGAAACTGGTTTCACACAGGAGGGAATATGAGAATGTACTGCCTCACCTCAGCGCCGAGCAGACCTGCAGCAGGGGTGGGACGTGATGGTTTCTGCCTCCTTGCGGATCAGACGGCTCAGTGGCTCCCGAGAGAGAGATTCTGCAGAGCTGGGCCCCTGTGCTGGTCCACACAGAAGCACACTGCGTCTGTCCCCAGGACTGTCCCGGCCCAGGCTGGACACACGGGGCCCTACACAGGGCTCAGCCAGGAGCTGTGTGAAGTCTGGGAGGAGGAGAGATCGGTGGAGGTCTTTAGGAAATTGTGAGAAACTCTGGTATCATTGCAGGGGTTCTCAATATTGGTCCAGAAGGACTCCTGTCTGCTGGTTCTAGTTCCAGCTGGGCCGCTGGGCCCTTAATCACTGGTGCTAATTGATGCATGTACAGATGCAGCCATTCAAAATGCGCGGTACAAACCCGCGGTACGGTAAACTACCCACAAGCCACCGCAGGGCACCGCGGTAAGTGATTGGCTGGCCAAAATGACCGACAGGGGCACTCGTGGTGCATTGGTCGGTAGTGAAAAGATTTAATCATTTAATCTCTTTACTGTGCACGTTTTAATCCACTTATCATGAATATTTATATGGAATTTTACCACTAAAGGGAAATTTTAGTAGCTGAGCATACAAAGAAGAGGAGCATAACGCATCTGAAGGTCATAAACGATATTAATTTAGGAACATAAACATTACTGTATGTAAACTGTACTGTATATGGCTGGTCTTGGTAGTTTAAAGAAAAAATACACACCAGTCTTCCATTTCTCCCTAAACATTTTAAGCATGAAAGTTTTATGAAACGGTACCCAAATATGCGATTGCTGTATAGAATGAATTTTAATTTAAAAAAATTATTTAACACGAAAATTAAGCTGTTTACATCTTCCGCCTGAGAACAGTCATCCGTTGCTACCCAACGCAAAAACACAGCCACTAACTAGTAAAGAGAGGACATTAGCTAGCCAATATGATAAAGAAATAAATGATTATTTTGTTTATTTCTTTTGCACATTTATTTGAACATTTCCATCGATTGTACAGGCACTTGGAAACTGTCCAATCCCTAGTTCATCAGGCATTTTCTTTTATGCTGCGGGCATTCTCCCGGTCTGGCGCCGGTCTGTGTCTTCTAGGATATAATGCCAGCGATTTTTTGTTAAATTTGGGTTTCCAATAACGCCGGAGCAAACTCTTGTTTTTATGTCCACTATAACAGACAATCTCCTTTGCTTTTAACCGAGCGTTTAATAATTTCCTAAAATGAAAATGATTTAGTTTATTTCCCTCACGGGATCAATAAAAGTATCTATCATCTATCTAAACTATGGGACAGAATTGTGGGGTCTCCCTATACCAGAGATTATGGTAGGGCTTCAGAATGGTGATTGGCTGACACCCCTCTGATTGGAGAAAAAATACGTGTTGGTCTGCTATACATACTGTACCAGGAAGAGGATTTCTTTCTATTCGAAACGTGTATTTTTAAAGTTTAATTAAGAAGTAAAAACCTTACAGCATACACAGATTTCTAAACTGATCAGGAGGAAGAAAAATCACCTGTGTTTCGTGCATAAAAAGTGGTTATTAACTATCGAAACCTGTTTTTTTATTTTATTTTTATTTAGATTAAGAGATTATTTAGATTCCCGTCACCCCCATTCCCATTTAAATCACAAACCCGTGTTTAATTAAATGTCTTTTAACGTAAATCGTTATCTTTGTCTTATGCATAATAATGTTCACCACTCTGTCCAGCAAATTAATAATAAACTTTATTTTATATAGCGTTTTAAACGAATAAGTAATTAGATTGCTCATAAACCTAATCATTTATTCTACATAAACACAGCGTAATTGCTCTCTGAAAATTATTTTTCTTTTTATTTAGGCTCAGATTTCAACTATAGATCGTACACTAATTACTAGCAGTAAATACTGATGTTTTGCTCCCTCTTACCACAAAAATATTAAAAATAATGTATTGTAGCTGGGATGGACTTTTTTTCGAACGTGTCTCTACCTGCAGCGACTCAGAATGGTTAAAGATGGCTGTTTCAGTAACCTAAAGTATATATCTAAAGTAATAATTTAACAATATATGTAAATGTTTTAAGATATGTTTATGTTGTGAATGTCTGTAGATTGTATCTTATTTTTAGTTTTTGTTTTGTTTCAAATGGCCTTGCAGATCAGATACTGTATCAAGGAACAAAACAATTATCGTGCCGGGCTCCTCAATGGAATCGCTTTAACATGCTAATGCGTTGGTGTAACACTCTGTGTCTACAGTACATTGTGAACAAACCGGTTTCACAGGTATTTTCAACCCCCAACCAATGTTGTTTCATCGGTTGTTATCCTGTAAAGCGCTTTGAGGAGCCACCTTTAAAGGCGCTATATAAAATAAAGTTTATTATTATTATTAATATTGATCATATTTTTCCTCCCAGAACTTGTAAAATTGTTGTTGTTATTGTTGTTATCCTGTAAAGCGCTTTGAGAAGCATACTGTCCAGCATATTGTATTTCATTGCACTTTGACAGATCGTCTTATAATCACTTCTTGTTAGAATATCCCCCAAAAGGACATTCCCCCCAAGAGTATATAGAGGATATCCCCAAGAGGTATCCAGGTAACAGTGAAATGGGCGGACAGTCTGGGGAGATCGCCCGTTTTCCATGTAAAGAGTTCCCTGGTTCCGCACCCCTTGGTGTCTCTCTCTCTCTCTGTCTATCTCTCTGCCCGTTTTAGTATTGAATATTTATATGGAATTTTACCACTGAAGGGAAATCTTAGTGCCTGAGCATAAAAAGAATAGGAGCATACTGTAACGCGTGTGAAGGCCATAAACGATATTAATTTTGGAACATAAACATACAGTATATGGCTGGTCTCGGTACTTTAAAGAAAACATACACACCAATATTCCATTTCTCCCTAAACATTTTAAGCATCGAAGTCTTTAACTAACGTGATACCGGAGTCAACAAGCATACTTTTAGAATTTGATTAAAAAAAACATTAATACTTTCGTTGGAGTTTAAATAAAGTTGATGTTTAATCTAGGGGCTGCTCGCTCGCCTGCGTCTGAAGAGCGGCTTCTAAACTGTGAAAACGTGTCTGTCTTTCCGCAGGGGGCAGGGAATCTGACCTGCAAGCCCCTTTGGCTACAAAAGTAAAAAGAAGGCGCTCGCTCCATAGCCCGCCCCTTAGGCAAAACCAACATCCATCCCCTGTTCTCTCTCTCCGCTGGCGTCATTAGTGACAAAGGCTAAACTTTCTTGGAAAAATGTCTTTTATGTAAACCATGTTTGCTATTAATTCATTTAGGGCTAGAATATGTTCATTGTCTTCCAATGAAAGAAGGGTTCCTTTCGCCGTAGTCGGGTTGAAATTAGAAGCTTGCCATGCCCGGACTGTTACACCAACGCATTAGCATGTTAAAGCGATTTCATTGAGGAGCCTAGCCTTTAACTAGTAAGTACTGTACTTACTGGGTTTTGGAGGGGGGGAGGTGTCTTTCGCTGGAAATCTCGCCCCCTTCTACTTTGAAAATACCTGTGAAACCGGTTCAATTCGTCACAGCCAGCACTCCTGCAGAGAGGGGGGTTGTACTTGCAGTGTATACAGTACACGCGTTATGCTCTTCGTTAATGTCTAAGCCGGAACACATCATTATATCTCATTTTGTATTTCTTTAAAAAAAATCGTTTGCCCAGCCTAACAGTATTGTTGTTATTGTTTTTATCCTGTAAAGCGCTTTGAGGAGTCTACTTTGCAGGATTGGAAACAAATGCGTGATTGCGAAATGCTGTGGTGTTACTTTTACAAAGACGGTCAATGAGAAAAAGAATGTGGACCAGGGCAATACTTTGAGTTTACAGCTTGTCCAAGGTCATTCATTATTAATACTATTGGTAATATCTTCGTTAAAGACTCTGATGGCGACAGCTCAAACATGAGAGGTTGAGCTTTATCAGCTCCACCTTGCGGAAATTCCGGATACTATTATTTTACTTGCGGTACTATAGGAGAATTTACGGTAACTCGCGGTAGACTGCATAAAGCGCATCACAAAATAATGCGGTATCGCCCGCTTGTTTTGAATGGCTGCATCTGTAATTGGGCCACTGGATTTTTACTATCCGCTTCATTCAGTCCTTGCTCTCAAAGACACCTGAGGTAACGTACCTGATTTGCAACAATGTCAGCACTTTATGAAGTCTGTCCTCTGATGTCTGGGAGGAAGGGGGATTGTAAGAATTCATGAGAGCCTTGGAAGGCTACTGTCATGATAAAAACATCATTAAGTTCGCAGCGGTTTGCTGTACAGGCAGGTATTGCCTATGAGGGGGCAGTGGGGTGGCCATGTTGGTCTGGACAGACGTCTGGACTCAACGAGCAGCTGCCGATAATCACAGGCGCTGCCAGTTCGCTCGGCAGCGGCTCGACGCACGGCTGCTGGTTAAAGTGGAGACATGCAAACTGCTACTGCAGCTGGGTCTGGAGAACGGGGCTGGACTGTGGCAGCCAGTCTCCAGAGAGAAGGTGTCTCAGCTCGTGTACACCCAGCTTCATCCCTCTGTTTTCTAACGGCTCATCCAGTTCAGGGCTGCAGGGGAGCTGCAGTCTATCCCAGCAAGCCACCGGCGCAAGGTGGGGTACCCCTGGACAGGACACACACAGACACACCAGGGCCAGGTCTCCCAAAAGCCAGTTACCCCACCAGCAAGTCTCTGGCCTGTGGGAGGAAGGAAAACCCATACAAACACGGGGAGAACATGCAAACTCCACACAGACAGCACCCCAGATGCAGACTCGAACCCAGGGCCCCAGCGCTACAAGGCAGCAACGCTGCCCAGACGAATTCATGTCCAAGGAAACTCACAATAATAGTAAACGTGCAGGACTGACAGAAAGGCAGCGTCTTCAAGCTCAGGGTCCCTGTGTCGTATCTCGCCCTTGTTTTTGCTACTTCCACACCCTCCGCTAGACGTGAGCTGCCAGGTGACTTATCTTCTTTCAGACGCACAGCTGACCTCGAAGAGCTCGGGTGGGGAGCTGCATCAGCATGCGCAGGCTGCAAAGGAACAAGTGGAGGGTTATCCCAAGCGGAAAAGAGAAGAAAACTGTTGACCTTCACTTGTTCGGTTACCTTGAACGCCTACTCTCTGAAACCGGGAATTATTCGTAAGCGATGAACTCTCTCAAAGTCTCAAAGTACACCACCTTCACAACATGACGAGATTGTAGGCTTTGTGAACTCCAGTACAGCTGCTGCTTGTTCAGCTCGTTAGACTGGTCTGGGAGTTGTCACACGCACCTGCAGGAGTCTGCTGTCGGTGGGAAAGCAAGATTGTCGACCGTCAGGAGGCCCTCAGGGGCCCTGGGGGCCAACGTAACAATACAACAATGGACGCTGGTGGAACCTTTCTATGGGTCATGGAGAGAGACGCCCTGTTCCGCGCTCGTGTCAGACCCTAGGGAGGGCCTGTACTCTAGATCACCATCACAGCCGCCCTGCCCGGTCCCCCAGGAAGTCACGACCGGTCTCTGAAAACCAGAACCAGCTGGAAATTGAGCAGCTTCTTTCTGCTTGACCAGAATTTCCTGTTATACTGTGTGCGCAGTGTCTTCATACATGTATACGTGATGCATATACCGTATGATGAGATTAAATACACTTTTTTAATTAACCTGCCCACACAATTCATAGGTATAAAAGATGAAAAAAAGCTACACAGACTTGCCAATGATATCAAAACAGACATATAACTCAGTACATGCTGGAGAGCCAGAAGTACGCCTTCGGGAGACCCCCGCCCAATCCCCACGGCAGCGTGAAGTACTCCTCCTCCTAAAAGCCCAAGATAACAGAGTCTTCATGCTGGAGAGCTCTTCAGTGCTCGGATGGCTGCAGGCAGAAAGTATCTCCTAAACCTCTCTGCGGGGCGTCGGGGAGCTAAAACCCCAACACACAGCTCTGTACAGAAGCCCCAACACACAGCTCTGTACACGAACGCCAACACACAGCTCCGTACACGAACCCCAACACACAGCTCTGTACAGGAGCCCCAACACACAGCTCTGTACACGAACGCCAACACACAGCTCCGTACACGAACCCCAACACACAGCTCTGTACAGGAGCCCCAACACACAGCTCTGTACATGAACGCCAACACACAGCTCTGTACAGGAGCCCCAACACACAGCTCTGTACATGAACGCCAACACACAGCTCTGTACAGGAGCCCCAACACACAGCTCTGTACAGAAGCCCCAACACACAGCTCTGTACACGAATGCCAACACACAGCTCCGTACACGAACCCCAACTCACAGCTCTGTACAGGAGCCCCAACACACAGCTCTGTACAGGAGCCCCAACACACAGCTCTGTACACGAACCCCAACACACAGCTCCGTACACGAACCCCAACACACAGCTCTGTACAGGAGCCCCAACACACAGCTCTGTACATGAACGCCAACACACAGCTCCGTACACGAACGCCAACACACAGCTCCGTACACGAACCCCAACTCACAGCTCTGTACATGAACGCCAACACACAGCTCTGTACACGAACGCCAACACACAGCTCTGTACACGAACCCCAACACACAGCTCTGTACATGAACGCCAACACACAGCTCTGTACACGAACGCCAACACACAGCTCTGTACACGAACCCCAACACACAGCTCTGTACACGAACGCCAACACACAGCTCTGTACACGAACCCCAACACACAGCTCCGTACAGGAGCCCCAACACACAGCTCCGTACACGAACGCCAACACACAGCTCCGTACACGAACCCCAACTCACAGCTCTGTACAGGAGCCCCAACACACAGCTCTGTACAGGAGCCCCAACACACAGCTCCGTACACGAACCCCAACACACAGCTCTGTACAGGAGCCCCAACACACAGCTCTGTACATGAACGCCAACACACAGCTCCGTACACGAATGCCAACACACAGCTCCGTACACGAACCCCAACTCACAGCTCTGTACATGAACGCCAACACACAGCTCTGTACACGAACCCCAACACACAGCTCTGTACAGGAGCCCCAACACACAGCTCCGTACACGAACGCCAACACACAGCTCCGTACACGAACCCCAACACACAGCTCTGTACACGAACGCCAACACACAGCTCTGTACACGAACGCCAACACACAGCTCCGTACGGGAGCCCCAACACACAGCTCCGTACATGAGCCCCAGCACACAGCTCTGTACACGAACCCCAACACACAGCTCTGTACACGAACCCCAACACACAGCTCTGTACATGGATGCCAGAGCTCTCGGGGGTGACAACGCTCACCTCTGTACAGAGGCTCTCGGGGGTGACAACGCTCACCTCTGTACAGCAGCTCTCGGGGGTGACAACGCTCACCTCTGTACAGAGGCTCTCGGGGGTGACAACGCTCACCTCTGTACAGCAGTTCTCGGGGGTGACAACGCTCACCTCTGTACAGAGGCTCTCGGGGGTGACAACGCTCACCTCTGTACAGCAGCTCTCGGGGGTGACAACGCTCACCTCTGTACAGCAGCTCTTGGGGGTGACAACGCTCACCTCTGTACAGCAGCTCTCGGGGGTGACAACGCTCACCTCTGTACAGAGGCTCTCGGGGGTGACAACGCTCACCTCTGTACAGCAGTTCTCGGGGGTGACAACGCTCACCTCTGTACAGAGGCTCTCGGGGGTGACAACGCTCACCTCTGTACAGCAGCTCTCGGGGGTGACAACGCTCACCTCTGTACAGCAGCTCTTGGGGGTGACAACGCTCACCTCTGTACAGCAGCTCTCGGGGGTGACAACGCTCACCTCTGTACAGCAGCTCTCGGGGGTGACAACGCTCACCTCTGTACAGCAGCTCTCGGGGGTGACAACGCTCACCTCTGTACAGAGGCTCTCGGGGGTGACAACGCTCACCTCTGTACAGCAGCTCTCGGGGGTGACAACGCTCACTTCTGTACAGAGGCTCTCGGGGGTGACAACGCTCACCTCTGTACAGAGGCTCTCGGGGGTGACAACGCTCACTTCTGTACACGCTACTCACCTGGTTATCCTCCCTTTCTCCCCGCGACAGGTGATCGCAGAGCGAGTCTCCTGCTCGTCCTCTGGTCCCTCTCCTGGCTCGACGCGGGAGCGGCTCGGCCGTGTTCTCAAAGTCTCGGCCCGGTTCCCTTCCTGCCGGCTCCCTCGGTCCCGAGCTGTGGACTGATTCTGCCAGAACAGCCTGCTCGTGTCCCACGGAAACGCCCGACGCGCAAAGCCGAGGAGCGGCGCAAGATTTCGGGATCCGGGGACGAGGACGAAGGCGTTTATGACCCGGGGGAGCAGCGCTCGCGCGGACCAGGTGATGTCACTGATAGTCGTGCTCGAGGCTCGGCACCTGGCTCGCAGGTGTGTCCTCGCGGTGGCTCCGTGCGTGGAGAGCCCTGGCGCGCGCAGTGGGGGTTCCGGCTGGGTCCCGCCCCAGTCCCACACTCGCTGGTGGGAGGCGGAGATGCCCAGAGCTGATTTACCTTCACTGTTCAGGTGAACATGTTTGCAGCGCAGCGTTTTCAATCGCCCGTTAATAACTGCGGAGCTGGCGCGTAATCGACTCCAGGTCTGGTGCGTGTGCGCTCGAGGAGTGACCCGCGCCGAGTCTGCAGCTCCAGCGCGCGGGAAAGGTTGCTCGTGCGGCGGTTATTCCCACTCGTGAACATCCAGCTGTTTCCCGCAGGAGCCGTGTCTGCACAGCTTGTTCCACCCTCCCGCCACCCTCTGTGCAGAGAGCTGCTGTTCACAACGCAACCCAGCGTTTCTCTGTCGAGCCCTGTAGACCGACACCCCCGGCCAACCGCACAGCCAGGATCCGGCTCGCCTCTGCGACGTGTCCGGGCTGGAGAGACTCTGCTCAGACTCCAGTCCCCTGAGGGAGAGGAGCGTCTGTCTGACCTGTTCCACCGGCGTGTCTGTGCGAACGCGGGCTGTAAAAGTGGGCGTGTGACGTGACTGCTAAAGGTGAGTTTCAAGCCTGCCTGGCGCTGTCAGACACCAAACGAGACATCTTCTTATAAGCGTGATGAACATCTTCTATTGCTCATGCGATATACAAGCGGAGCAGCATGAACTCGAACATATACATATATAAAGTATATGTATAAACTCGTACATATACTGACAGACTTCTTTAATCAACGAAATGGACATTACTGTAGAATATTAAATTACTGCACGTAGTTATTTCAACAATATGAATGTAAGAGTATTTACTTCAAATCTGAATATTCTCAAAGAGAGAAATGGGACTCTGCCTGGTGGTCTGAGCTCATCTCTCGTCTTTCTGCTGAGCTCGTTACGGTTTGGGGAGCCTCAGTCCGAGGGACGCACAGAGAAGCCCACCACAACTGGCCCTCCTTCCCGGGACGTGGGGGCTGGTGCCGCGTGGCTGGGTGGCTGAAACACGACACTCAGGTCAGACAGACATTTCAGGCTTCGTGTTTATCGTCATGCCGACCGGAGCCCAGGGAAATCCTTACTTGCGCGTTTCCCCAAGTAACACACCACAGCATCAGTTGTTGGAGACGAGAACGCGAGACAGCGAGTGGAGAGTGGCAGCAGTGTGCGCCACCTCGCGGTGGGCAGCAGCCCACAGCCTATGGATCAGCAGCAGAGTCCCGACAAGACGGCCCGGGGCTTTAAACCTGTTAACCCTGGAGTGACCCCGCCCCGCTGGTACCGAAGACACCGGCATCAGCAGCCAGAAGCAGAGCACACTCGCTAAAGGCACAGAGAATATCAGGGCGGAACATGAAACCCTGCAACTGAGCTCCGGAGGTGCTGCCTTTAGAGCTGTCCAGTGTGCATTGGGAACATCGTGTACAAGCCGAGTGTAAAGAGAGCAGCGAGCCGAGACGGGCAGGCTGGAGGAACTGGGTCCCACGATTTCTCAAAATGAACAAACAGACACCGATACAGCGGGCACAAGTAACAACTGGAGGAAGAGCAGGAAAATCTGAGAGCAGGTGGCTCTACTGTACACAGAGAGGGGTGGGAGGGGGGAACAAGCTGCTCAGCCACGTAGGTGCAGCCGATACCCTGGCATCTCTCCAGACACAGCTGGATGAGCTCCTGCAGCTAGGACAGGAGGCTCTACTGCACACAGAGGGTGGTGGGAGGTGGGAACAAGTTGCCCAGCCATGTTGTTGAAGCCGATACCCTGGCTTCTCTCTAGACACAGCTGGATGAGCTCCTCCAGTCAGGACAGGAGGCTCTACTGTACACAGAGGGGGGTGGGAGAGGGGAACATATTCTTTCCAGACACAGCTGGATGAGGTCCTCCAGTCAGGACAGGAGGCTCTACTGTACACAGAGGGGGGTGGGAGAGGGGAACATATTCTCTCCAGACACAGCTGGATGAGGTCCTCCAGCCAGGACAGGAGGCTCTACTTTACACACTGTACGTGCACAGAGGGTGGTGGGAGGTGGGAACAAGTTGCCCAGCCATGTTGTTGAAGCCGATACCCTGGCTTCTCTCCAGACACAGCTGGCTGAGCTCGTGGGATTAATTAGCTAAAGCAAACAAATGATCTTCTTTAGCTCAGCTGGTAAGACCTGGGTTCGAGCCCATGCAGTGAGGCACGAACTAGGGTGGGAGCGGCGAGGGCACAAGCCCTTGAACCCGAATCCGTTACAATAACAAAAGGACAGACAATGAAATGTGGGCATTTCGAAGTCGTAATTCTGAGATACAAAGTCGCAATTGCGAGATACCATAGCGCGTTTTTTTTTACTCCCTGGCGGAACCGGGCTTCCATATTATCAGAAGAGCTGCGGGTGTAGCCTGATAAAGCGAACTTGAGCAAACAATCGTATATTGAAATTCCTGTTACAAGAAATGTTATATTGTCAATAAAGTGATCTCATATCTTATCCGTGTCAACCTTGTACACTGTGCCACTTAAAAACATCCTGGTTCTCTTTCACGTTGACGAGTGTGCTTTGCACAAAAAGAGCAACAGGGGTCTTGTTGTTCGTAAAGTTGCAAATTCAAGCCTTTTTGAACACGTGGCTCGACTGACGGGTCGAATCTTTACAAGGCCCTTGGTGCGCGTGTTTATTGAAGAAGGAGACAGTGAGAAACTGATCGCTTCTGATTTTTAAAACAGGACACCGCTGTGAAGTATTAAGACGTGCCTGTTAAAGCCGCTTTGTTAGAATATACGATTGTTTGCTAAAGTTCGCTTTTTCAGGCTACAATCGCAGCTCGTCTGATAAGGGTATGATATTAGAGAGAAATGTAATCTTCCTGTTCACACAAACGAACATAAGATACTGGTATTACATGCAAAATCCAGCGCCGCCCTCCACCTGGGCAAACAGAGGAACACAATTGCAGACTGTTCCTCTCGCACCAGTAGCACGCATGAGCTCGGCAGACGGGGTCACTGGAGGTCAAGGTCGCCGTGCATGGTCACGTGATCACCGGAAAACACAAGGCGCTGTATCTCGGGACCGAAAACAGTACAAACGCAGCACTAACGAAACAGGGGGTTTCATCGTTTTTAAGGGGCGCTAAATTCACGGAGATAATTACTTGTACTGGCCTCATCAGCTTAACCCAGCAGCCATATCACCCTGCAACTCACCACTGGTAGCCTACTGAAGTTCAGCAGGTGTGAGCCTGGCCAGGACCTGGATGGGAGACCTCCTGGGAAAAACTACGGTTGCTGCTGGAAGAGGTGATAGTGGGGCCAGCAGGGGGTGCTCACCTGCGGTCTGTGTGGGTCCTAATGCCCCAGTATAGTGACGGGGACAGTATACTGTAAACAGGTGCTGTCCTTCAGATGAGATGTAAAACTGAGGTCCTGACTCTCTGTGGTCATTAAAAATCCCAGGGTGTTTCTCAAAAAGAGTAGGGGTGTAACCCTGGTGTCCTGGCCAAATTTCCCATTGGCCTTTATCAAGCATGGCCTCCTAATAATCCCCCTTTCTGAACTGGCTTCATCACTCTGCTCTCCTCCCCACTGAGGGCTGAGTGTTCTGGTGCAGTATGGCTACTGTGGTGGAGGGGATCCCAATTACCAGTAAAGTGCTTTGAGTGGGGTGTCCAGAAAAGTGCTATATAAGTGTAAGCAATTATTATAAAGTCCCACCTCTCCAGTGTGTTCATTAGTGGAGCGGGTGCAAATGGCGTTCTCTGATTGGTCTTCACAGGAATCAATCAAGTCACTTCCGGGAATAGAAACAATCCTCACACGCATGCGTACATGAAACAGCGCCACAGCGGTGAAACAGGTGCCATCTTGGCTCTGCACAATAGAGTTCTCCACGTTCTGTTAGAGTAGGGGTACGGAGCCAAAATGGCGGACTCAGGGGTTGCAGTTTCAAACTTGGTGGTTTTGTTATGCTTTGCAGTGACTGATATGGCGTTCTGATTTCAGACACGGTTTTTTTGTAAATAAACCAAGAGTTTGCAATACAACACGTACAAGAAGGTTCGGAATGGAGGGCTGGAGCCCGGTGGTGGCTTCGGACGAAGAGCGGTCCAGTTCGGATGGAGAGGACGTGGTCCCGCCGGAGGCTCCGCATCGGGAGTCCGGAGCGGAGGCGGCCGGGTTCGGGTTCGCCGGACTGGGGGACGGGGTGCGGCTCGGCGCGGCCGGTGCGGCCGCAGACCCGGGACTGCGGTACCTGCATGTGCTCTGGGATCCGAACCGGGCCGAGCCCGAGCCCGAGCCCTGCAGCCCCCGCCGGCCCGGGAAGCTGGGAGTCTGCCGCCTGAGGCGCCACGGGAGAGCGCAGCGCGCCGCGCCGCTGGGGAGAGAGACGCACGGTACCGGTTCTGGCTCGTATCGCCTAGCGGGCTCTCCGCAGCGTAGAGCAGCGCGGCCCGCACCGCCTGTATAGCGCCTTTCCCCGCGGGGACGCAGGCCGACCGCCGTGCGGGTCAGTCCCTGCTCTCAGGCCCAGGGAGGAGTGAGCCGGGTCTCTAGCGACCGAGAGACCAGCCCGGAGTAACGGGTCGTGTCCCACTTGGTCACCTTACGGGACAGTGCAGAGCGCCCCCTGCTGGTGGAGTCAGCGCTGTCATGTCTGGTGCCCAGCAGAGCTTGTGTAGTGTCAGTTGTGTCAGGAGAGTCGCTTGTGTTGGTTGTGTGAGTGTCAGGAGTGTCGTTCTGTTGTGTCAGTATTGTCCGTTGTGTTAGTGTCAGGGCTGTCGGTTGTGAAAGTCAGGGGATTCAGGAGTGTTGGTTGTCTCAGGAGTGTCGGTTGTGTTAGTGTCAGGGGATTCAGGAGTGTAGGTTGTCTCAGGAGTGTCGGTTGTGTTAGTGTCAGGGGATTCAGAAGTGTTGGTTGTGTCCTCTGATTCTCTCTCTCTGTGTTCAGCTGGGAAGAGGCTGAGAGAGGCAGCCAATAGCAATGACATTGACACAGGTAAGCTCACACTTGACCCCTGACCTCACCACTCTACCCCACCCCAACCTCACCCCTTGACCCCTGACCTCACCGCTGTACCCCACCCCAGCCTCACCCCTTGTCCCTTGACCCCTGACCTAAACCACTGTACACTGTGTTGTGGTTGTCTAGTACTGTGTATATAGCAATGTGCTGTGTTGTGGTTGTGTAGTGCTATGTAGTAGTAGTGCTCTGTGTTGTGTGGTGCGTTGTGTGTTGTGTACAGTGTAGATCTGTGTCGTGTAGTACTGTGTGTTTGCTGTGTTGTAATGTTTTCTCCATGTGGGCCTGTGTGCTGTGTGCTGTGTTGTGTGCTGTGTTGTGTAGTACTGTGTGGGTGCTGTGTTGTAATGTTTACTCCATGCGGGCCTGTGTGCTGTGTGCTGTTTTGTAGTCTTAGTATCCGTCTACAGTGTAGTGTAGTTTTGTGTGTATAGCAGTGTGCTGTGTTGTGGTTGTGTAGTTCCTTGTAAGTTGTGGAGCTCTGTGTTGTGTGGTGTGTTGTGTCTTCTGTACAGTGTAGATCTGTGTTGTGTGTTGTGTAGCGCTGTGTGTGTGTAGTAATGTTTTCTCCGTGCGGGCCTGTGTGCCGGCAGTGCGGCGCCTCCTGGAGGATGACGCTGACCCCTGCGCCGCGGACGACAAGGGCCGCACCGCCCTGCACTTCGCCTCCTGCAACGGCAACGAGAGCATCGGTGAGCGAGGCGGAGGCACAGCTGGAGGTCTGAGGGGGAGGCGCTGCGGGGGGTGTGAGGGGGAGGCGCAGCGGGGGGTCTGAGCGGGAGGCGCTGCGGGGGGTCTGAGGGGGAGGCGCAGCGGGAGGTCTGAGGGGGAGGCGCTGCGGGGGGTGTGAGGGGGAGGCGCAGCGGGAGGTGTGAGGGGGAGGCGCAGCGGGGGGTCTGAGGGGGAGGCGCAGCGGGAGGTCTGAGCGGGAGGTCTGAGCGGGAGGTGCTGCGGGGGGTCTGAGGGGGAGGCGCAGCGGGAGGTCTGAGCGGGAGGCGCAGCGGGAGGTCTGAGCGGGAGGTCTGAGCGGGAGGCGCAGTGGGGGGTCTGAGGGGGAGGCGCAGCGGGAGGTCTGAGCGGGAGGTCTGAGCGGGAGGCGCTGCGGGGGGTGTGAGGGGGAGGCACAGCGGGAGGTCTGAGCGGGAGGCGCTGCGGGGGGTCTGAGCGGGAGGCGCAAAGGAGGGGACAGCTGGGATCTGCCGCCTGAGGCGCCACGGGAGAGCGCAGCGCAACGCGCCGCTGGGAGAGGGACGTACGGTACCGGTTCTGGCTCGTATCGCCTAGCGGGCTGTCCGCAGCGTAGAGCAGCGCGGCCTGCACTGCCTGTATAGCGCCTTTCACCGCGGGGACGCAGGCCGAGCGTCGGGGGGAGGCGCAGCGGGAGGTCTGAGTGGGAGGCGCTGCGGGAGGTCTGAGTGGGAGCCGGCCATTCGCTAACGTCTGCTGCCTCTCTGTCTCCCCCGACAGTGCAGCTGCTCCTGAGCTCCGGAGCTGACCCCAACCAGAGAGACGGGCTGGGAAACACACCACTGCACCTGGGTGAGGGGGAGATGGATTGGACCACCGGCGAGGGTGGGGGGGGAGGGTTGACAGCTGAGAGAGGCTAACTGGTCTGTCTGTCTGCAGCTGCCTGTACGAACCACGTGCCTGTGATCACCACACTGCTGAGAGGAGGTGAGAGGCTGGGGACTGGGGGAGACTGAGGGGGAGACTGACTGGTGGAGAGACTGGGAGGGACTGGGGGAGACTGGTGGAGAGACTGGGAGAGACTGGGAGGGACTGGAGAGGGGACTGGGGGACAGACTGGGAGACACTGGGGGAGAGAGCACTCTCCGAGTCCCGGGGCTGCTGGGAGCTGACCAGTGGGGCTGGGTGTGTTCAGGCGCCCGTGTGGACGCACTGGACCGCGCTGGGAGGACTCCACTGCACCTGGCCAAGTCCAAACTGAACATCCTGCAGGAGGGGGAGTCGCACAGCCTGGAGACGCTGCGCGGGGAGGTCACTCAGGTAACTGACACACCTGGACACCGATACACCTGAACACCAGTACACCTGGACACTGACACACTCCTGGACACCCACACACCTGAACACTGACGCACTCCTGGACACTGACGCACTCCTGGACACCGACACTCCTGGACACCAACACACACCTGGACACCAATACACCTGGAGACTGACTCATACCTGGACACTGACACACCTGTACAGTCACACACCTAGACACTGACACACGTGCACATGAGAGACCCAGGTGAGTGACTGACTCTCGCTGTGTGGGTGGCAGATTATCCAGATGTTGCGAGAGTACCTGAACCGTGTGGGACAGCATGAGCAGAGACAGAGGCTGGAGCACATCTGTACACAGCTGCAGAACACCAGCACCAAGGCACAGGTGAGAGCAGGCAGGCCTGGACACCCTGACGCAGCCTGGCCAGAGACACTGGACACAGACAGACCTGGCTGTCCAGAGAGGACAGGCTCAGTGTGCGGTGGGGGGTGAGGGGGTGTCTGGGCTGTGTGCGGTGGGGGGGATGAGGGTCAGTTCTTACAGTGGAGAAAGGAGGGGTGCTGGGGTTGTGATGCCCCTGTCTTTCTGTGTGCTGCAGGTGGACGAGGTGACGGACCTGCTGGCCAGCTTCACATCGCTCAGCCTACAGATGCAGAGCCTGAGCGAGAGGTAGATCATCTTGCACGCAGCGCCCCCTGCTGCTCCGTGCTGAGAGAGACTGGACTGTCTTCCAGGGAGACCTCAGGCCCTCGGGAGGCCACACCAGCACATGCACACTCACACCAGCACGTGCGCACTGGCACACTCACACCAGCACTTGGGCGCTCGCACAATCACACCAGCACGTGCACGCTCGCACACTCACACCAGCACGTGCACGCTCGCACCAGCACGTGCGCACTGGCACACTCACACCAGCACTTGGGCGCTCGCATACTCACACCAGCAAGTGCACGCTCGCACACTCACACCAGCACTTGCACGTGTGCACTGGCACACTCACTCCAGCACGTGCGCACTCGCACTAGCACACTCTCACCAGCACGTGCACGCTCGCACACTCACACCAGCACAAGCACGCTCGCACGCGCACACCAGCACATGCACACTCACAAACCCACACCTGCATGTGCATGCTCGCACACACCTGCATACTTTCACCAGCACGTGCACACTCACACACACACTCACACCTGCACACTCTCACCAGCATGTGCACGGTCGCACACCTGCACACTGTACCTACACACTCACACACTCACCTGCACACTCTCTGCGAGGTACTCCTGCAGCACTCTGGGGAATACACACTGATCAGAGTGTCTCCTGGGGATCAGGAAGCCCCCTACAAGCAGAGGAGCAGCGCTGCTCTCCAGGAACATGACTGGGGATCTGTGCAGGACACAGTTAAGTGCTGTAGCGCCCCCTGTGATCAGCAGCTCCACTCCTACTGCGTCTGTGTGCCTCTGGGGTCTGCAGACCTGTCTGTGAAGGCTGTGTTGTAGTTGTAATGTACCCAGGCTCTCCGCTGGGCCAGAGTGACAATAAAGAATCACAGCTGGTGTCAGTCTGGCTCTCTGCTTGTGCTTGTGTGGGGTCTGGGTGGGGGTTGGGCAGTTACACACTACATGGCCTTCATCAAGCCTGTAGAGCCATCTATGTGAAGCCTGCATGTTCTCTCATGTCCCAGAGACATGGTGACTGTGTGAACTCCTCTGTGGAGTCTGTCTCCTCTCTCTCCTGTCCTGCGTGAGGTCTGTGTCTCCTCTCTCTCCTGTCCTGTGTGGAGTGTATCTCTCCTCTCTCTCCTGTCCTGTGTGAGGTCTGTGTCTCCTCTCTCCTGTCCTGGCTGGGGTCTGTTTCTCTTCTGTCCTGTGTGAGTTCTGTGTGTCCTCTTTCTCCTGTCCTGTGTGAGGTCTGTGTCTCTCCTGTCCTGTCTGGGGTCTGTCTCTTCTCTCTCCCGACCTGTGTGAGGTCTATGTCTCCTCTCTCTTGTCCTGTCTGGGGTCTGTGTCTCCTCTCTCTCCCGTCTCCAGTCTGATGTCTGTGTCGGTGTCTAGGTTCTGATGAACCTGCAGTTCAGGGGCTCGATCACATGACTAAGAGCTCAGCTCAGCAGGTTTGGGGTCCCGGAGTACCCCTGCACCAAAAGGTGACAGACACCCCGCTCCCTGCTGCCCCCTGCTGTTACTGGAGCTGAGGCCGGTTCCGACGGGTCCCGGTTCTGCCGCACGGACGGAGCCCACTCTGGTGACGTGCACAAATTAGCCCTCGCCGGCTGTGCGCGTCCGAACCGGGTCAGCCTGTGAGAGCGGCCGGGCCCGGGCTCGTCTCCGAGCGGAGCGGCAGCAGGGCTCCGCCCGCCCGCCCGTCCGTCTCCTCTCCTCCCCGCCCTGTTCTCTGTTGTTGTTTTGGAAAGAAAAAGATGGCGGCGACCGAGTCAGCGGAGTAGCCATTTCACGGATCTTTGCGAAGGTACCGGGCGACGCTGTGTATTCCTCCCCTCTCCCGACCCCTCCTCGCAAGGTGACTCTCCTGCGAGGACCCCCAGCCGGCGCTGGCTGGAGTTCGCTCGGGCGGTCGAAGCCAGCGGGCCTGCTGCGGGCCCGCAGCCTCGGGCTCGAGTAGGAAGTCCTCCCGGGAGGGTGCGCTCGCACCCGGTCACGGCCGGTGCTGCAACCGGGGTGGGGTCCGGGGGGAGTGCTGGGTGATTGATGCGGCGAAGGGGAGAGGGGGTGTGTTTCTTGTGTGTGTGGGTGTTTTTGAAGAGCTCAGGCGGGAAAGAGGAACGATGAGAGTGGGAGACGATTTTATCGCGAAGAGCAGTCCAGCGGCCGCGGATCGTGATCCCGGTCCGGCGCACCGGGTCGGAAACGGCTGGTTCTGTATCGGGACCTGGACGGACCGCGCTGCGTTTCACAAGGAATTGCTGGCATTACTAATCCGGTTGGATAGCGGTGCCGTGTGCCGGCCCGGGTGAGCTGGTGAGAGGCTGCAATATCGTGCTTGTCCCCTTGTCTCACGCACCAACCTTTACATGCAAAATACGGGTGAATAAGCTGTCAATCCATTTAAAAAAAAAGCTTTCATAGCGATGATTAGGGCAACAGCCTGCGTTGACGGCGATATTCCTGCTCTGCGGAGCTTCTCCCTCTGCTCAGCCCGTCCCGGACTTCTCAATCCCGGAATCCTTCCCGACCCTTTCCCGAACAATCCCAGAGAGTCGGGGCTTCACCCAGACGCCCTCCCCCACCACTCTCCGTGTAGAGACCCGTCTCCCTCTGGCAGGGTTGACTTCGTCAGCGGCCTGGGCCGGAACCGGGCCGAGCCCTCTGACCAGACCCGGCCTGGTGAGCCCGGCTTCTCCCCTCACTGCTCTCTGGAGAGCAGGCATCAGCTGCCCAGCTCCAGGAACAAGAACACAGGTTATTGATCAGGCGTGTGGGCCTGCCAGCTGTCTCCTGACAGCACTGCTGGGCATCTTGTTCCACACCCCCACCACCCTTTGTGTGAAGAAGTGCCTCCTGTTCTCCAGTTGCAGTGACCCCTGTCATAAGTCCTTGCTCTCCCCGCTGCAGTCATCTTACTGACATGAGGATATCCCGTAGGTCTGTAGCTGTATCCTTCTGTCTCACTGACTCCAGTGTGTCCGTGTGTCTGTCAGTGCTGACAGCAGAGAGAGACAGACAGGCTGCTGTATCCTTCTGTCTCACTGACTCCAGCGTGTCCGTGTGTCTGTCAGTGCTGACAGCAGAGAGAGACAGACAGGCTGCTGGATCCCGCTGTCTCACTGACTCCAGTGTGTTTCTAGCCCCCAGACGGAGCCGGACAGAGGGAGGGTCTTGTGACCAGGTGGACACTGAGTGACGGTCAGACAGACTGGTGCTCGGTGTCTCGGAGTCATGTCATACGAGGAGATCAAGAAGAAGGGAGTGCTGGGTAACTGTCTCTCTGAATTCATTTCTGTGATGTGTACCAGTAGGAGTGTGTGTATTAACCCCTCTCTCTCTCAGTGCAGTGTCAGTGTACAGTAGTGTGCAGGAGGAGTGTGTATATTAACCCCTCTCAGTGCAGTGTCAGTGTACAGTAGTGTGCAGGAGGAGTGTGTGTATTAACCCCTCTCTCTCAGTGCAGTGTCAGTGTACAGTAGTGTGCAGGAGGAGTGTGTGTATTAACCCCTCTCTCTCTCTCAGTGCAGTGTCAGTGTACAGTAGTGTGCAGGAGCAGTGTGTGTATTAACCCCTCTCTCTCAGTGCAGTGTCAGTGTACAGTAGTGTGCAGGAGGAGTGTGTGTATTAACCCCTCTCTCTCTCAGTGCAGTGTCAGTGTACAGTAGTGTGCAGGAGGAGTGTGTGTATTAACCCCTCTCTCTCAGTGCAGTGTCAGTGTACAGTAGTGTGCAGGAGGAGTGTGTGTATTAACCTCTCTCTCTCAGTGCAGTGTCAGTGTACAGTAGTGTGCAGGAGGAGTGTGTGTATTAACCCCTCTCTCTCAGTGCAGTGTCAGTGTACAGTAGTGTGCAGGAGGAGTGTGTGTATTAACCCCCCTCTCAGTGCAGTGTCAGTGTACAGTAGTGTGCAGGAGGAGTGTGTGTATTAACCCCTCTCTCTCAGTGCAGTGTCAGTGTACAGTAGTGTGCAGGAGGAGTGTGTGTATTAACCTCTCTCTCTCAGTGCAGTGTCAGTGTACAGTAGTGTGCAGGAGGAGTGTGTGTATTAACCCCTCTCTCTCTCAGTGCAGTGTCAGTGTACAGTAGTGTGCAGGAGGAGTGTGTGTATTAACCCCTCTCTCTCTCAGTGCAGTGTCAGTGTACAGTAGTGTGCAGGAGGAGTGTGTGTATTAACCCCTCTCTCTCTCAGTGCAGTGTCAGTGTACAGTAGTGTGCAGGAGGAGTGTGTGTATTAACCTCTCTCTCCGGGTCAGAGGTGTCAGTGCTGGAGGGGGGTGTGGAGGAGATGGGGCTGGTTGCTGGCCGCAGTCAGAGGGAGAAGAAACGCTCCTACAAGGACCTGCTGCGGGAGGAGGAGGAGATCGCTGCTCAAGTCCGCAAGTCCTCCAAGAAACGACCCAAGGTACCGCACTGCCTTTGCCCTTAGTGAACATGGCTGCGTTTTAGCTTCACACTGCCCACGTTAGAAATGGCTGCCACTGCTCCTGTGTAGCTGTGTGTGTGACCTAATGACCCCTGTATGTCTGCCCTCCTCTCCTCTCGTTCAGTGGATGCGGGATTTCCTGTCATTCCCTCTTCCCTCTCTCCCTGTCAGGACTCGGAGCTGTACCTGCTGGGGGGAGACCCGCACAGGAAGAAGAAGAAGCACTCGAGTGAGGAGTACTACTACAGGGGTGAGAGGATGACAATCTGATCCGCTCCGGGTCTCACCGTGTACTCAGTCAGACTCCTGTTCCACAGCAGTGCGATCCGCTCCGGGTCTCACCGTGTACTCAATCAGACTCCTGTTCCACAGCAGTGCGATCCGCTCCGGGTCTTACCGTGTACTCAATCAGACTCCTGTTCCACAGCAGTGCGATCCGCTCCGGGTCTTACCGTGCTGTTAGTGTCAGTCGTCCCACACTGGTCCAGCCCTGTGTGTGCGGTATTGGGCTCGGTTCTGGCTCGCGGCCCGGCCCGGCCCGGCCTCAGTACTGACCTCTCTGTCCTCTGCAGACCCCCCCTCGCCGGGCGGCCTCCCGCCCAAGAAGAAGCGGAAGCTGGAGCGCGCCCCCCCGCCGCCCCCCCACCCCACGGACACGGCGATGGGGCTCCTGCAGGCCATCACCTCCCCGCTGGCCACCGGCGCCCAGCCCTCGAACCCTGGGCCCGCGCCCCACCACCACTCCAGCAAGGACCGGCGGCGGTCGGGGGGCGAGGGGGGGCGGCCGCACCCCGGCTCCCACCCACACCGCCCCCCCCCCTCCTCCTCCAAGAAGCACAAGTCAGCCCTGCTGGGCCCCGGCGCCCCCGAGCCCCCCCTCACCCTGCGCGAGGCCGACGGGCTCAAGATGAAGCTCATCCTGTCCCCCAAGGAAAAGGGGGAGTCGGGCGGGGGGGGCGAGGGGTTCAGCTACCCCTCGCCGCTGTCCTCCTCTTCCTCGCCCCTGCCCTCGGGGGTGCCGCTGAAAAAGGCCAGTCGCAAGCCGGGGGGCGCGGTCTTGCTCTCCAAGGCGCCCCGGAAGAAGCTGCACCCCAAGGACCCGCTGCCCATCGTGGTCAAGGAGGTGGAGGTGGAAGGTGGGGAGTCCCACGTGTCCCCCTTTCTCTCTCGCACTGCTCCCCTTTCTCAGCTGTCTCACTCAGTGTACTTTAGTGTGTATTAACCCCTCTCTCTCTCAGTGCAGTGTCAGTGTACAGTAGTGTGCAGGAGGAGTGTGTGTATTAACCCCTCTCTCTCTCAGTGCAGTGTCAGTGTACAGTAGTGTGCAGGAGGAGTGTGTGTATTAGCCCCTCTCTCTCTCAGTGCAGTGTCAGTGTACAGTAGTGTGCAGGAGCAGTGTGTGTATTAACCCCTCTCTCTCAGTGCAGTGTCAGTGTACAGTAGTGTGCAGGAGGAGTGTGTGTATTAACCCCTCTCTCTCTCAGTGCAGTGTCAGTGTACAGTAGTGTGCAGGAGGAGTGTGTGTATTAACCCCTCTCTCTCTCTCAGTGCAGTGTCAGTGTACAGTAGTGTGCAGGAGGAGTGTGTGTATTAACCCCTCTCTCTCTCAGTGCAGTGTCAGTGTACAGTAGTGTGCAGGAGGAGTGTGTGTATTAACCCCTCTCTCAGTGCAGTGTCAGTGTACAGTAGTGTGCAGGAGGAGTGTGTGTATTAACCCCTCTCTCTCAGTGCAGTGTCAGTGTACAGTAGTGTGCAGGAGGAGTGTGTGTATTAACCCCTCTCTCTCTCTCAGTGCAGTGTCAGTGTACAGTGGTGTGCAGGAGGAGTGTGTATATTAACCCCTCTCTCTCTCAGTGCAGTGTCAGTGTACAGTAGTGTGCAGGAGGAGTGTGTGTATTAACCCCTCTCTCTCTCAGTGCAGTGTCAGTGTACAGTAGTGTGCAGGAGGAGTGTGTGTATTAACCCCTCTCTCTCTCAGTGCAGTGTCAGTGTACAGTAGTGTGCAGGAGGAGTGTGTGTATTAACCCCTCTCTCTCTCAGTGCAGTGTCAGTGTACAGTAGTGTGCAGGAGGAGTGTGTGTATTAACCCCTCTCTCTCTCAGTGCAGTGTCAGTGTACAGTAGTGTGCAGGAGGAGTGTGTGTATTAACCCCTCTCTCTCAGTGTCAGTGTACAGTAGTGTGCAGGAGGAGTGTGTGTATTAACCCCTCTCTCTCTCAGGGCAGTGTCAGTGTACAGTAGTGTGCAGGAGGAGTGTGTGTATTAACCCCTCTCTCTCAGTGCAGTGTCAGTGTACAGTAGTGTGTGTATTAACCCCTCTCTCTCTCAGTGCAGTGTCAGTGTACAGTAGTGTGCAGGTGGAGTGTGTGTATTAACCCCTCTCTCTCAGTGCAGTGTCAGTGTACAGTAGTGTGCAGGAGGAGTGTGTGTATTGACCCCCCTCTCTCAGTGCAGTGTCAGTGTACAGTAGTGTGCAGGAGGAGTGTGTGTATTAACCCCTCTCTCTCTCTCAGTGCAGTGTCAGTGTACAGTAGTGTGCAGGAGCAGTGTGTGTATTAACCCCTCTCTCTCTCAGTGCAGTGTCAGTGTACAGTAGTGTGCAGGAGGAGTGTGTGTATTAACCCCTCTCTCTCAGTGCAGTGTCAGTGTACAGTAGTGTGCAGGAGCAGTGTGTGTATTAACCCCTCTCTCTCTCAGTGCAGTGTCAGTGTACAGTAGTGTGCAGGAGGAGTGTGTGTATTAACCCCTCTCTCTCTCAGTGCAGTGTCAGTGTACAGTAGTGTGCAGGAGGAGTGTGTGTATTAACCCCTCTCTCTCTCAGTGCAGTGTCAGTGTACAGTAGTGTGCAGGAGGAGTGTGTGTATTAACCCCTCTCTCTCAGTGTCAGTGTACAGTAGTGTGCAGGAGGAGTGTGTGTATTAACCCCTCTCTCTCTCAGGGCAGTGTCAGTGTACAGTAGTGTGCAGGAGGAGTGTGTGTATTAACCCCTCTCTCTCAGTGCAGTGTCAGTGTACAGTAGTGTGTGTATTAACCCCTCTCTCTCTCAGTGCAGTGTCAGTGTACAGTAGTGTGCAGGTGGAGTGTGTGTATTAACCCCTCTCTCTCAGTGCAGTGTCAGTGTACAGTAGTGTGCAGGAGGAGTGTGTGTATTGACCCCCCTCTCTCAGTGCAGTGTCAGTGTACAGTAGTGTGCAGGAGGAGTGTGTGTATTAACCCCTCTCTCTCTCTCAGTGCAGTGTCAGTGTACAGTAGTGTGCAGGAGCAGTGTGTGTATTAACCCCTCTCTCTCTCAGTGCAGTGTCAGTGTACAGTAGTGTGCAGGAGGAGTGTGTGTATTAACCCCTCTCTCTCAGTGCAGTGTCAGTGTACAGTAGTGTGCAGGAGCAGTGTGTGTATTAACCCCTCTCTCTCTCAGTGCAGTGTCAGTGTACAGTAGTGTGCAGGAGGAGTGTGTGTATTAACCCCTCTCTCTCTCTCAGTGCTGTGTCAGTGTACAGTAGTGTGCAGGAGGAGTGTGTGTATTAACCTCTCTCTCTCAGTGCAGTGTCAGTGTACAGTAGTGTGCAGGAGCAGTGTGTATATTAACCCCCCTCTCTCTCAGTGCAGTGTCAGTGTACAGTAGTGTGTGTATTAACCCCTTCTCTCTCTCTCAGGGCGTCTGGCCCCAGGGCTGTGTGGGGGGCCCCTGCGGGGGGCGGACTCCTCCTCCTCGGGGGCGGAGCTGGAGGCGGGGGAGCTGGTGATTGACGACTCGTACCGTGAGGTGCAGAAGAAGAAGAAGAAGTCGAAGAAGAGCAAGAAGAAGAAGGAGAGGGAGCGAGAGCGTCACCGCGGCGACAAGAAGCACAGCAAGTCCAGCAAGAGGAGCGCAGAGGGGGGGCCGAGCGCCGGGGCTGCAGGTTCGACTGGGGAGACTGGGGCTCACTGGGGGAGACTGGGGCTCACTAGGAGAGACTGGTGGAGACTGGGGCACACTGGGAGAGACTGGGAGAAACTGGGGCTCTGTGGGGGAGACTGGGGCTCACTAGGAGAGACTGGGGCTCTGTGGGGGAGACTGGGAAAGACTGGGGCTCACTAGGAGAGACTGGGGGAGGCTGGGGCTCTGTGGGGGAGACTGGGAGAGACTGGGGCTCACTAGGAGAGACTGGGGGAGGCTGGGGCTCTGTGGGGGAGACTGGGGGAGGCTGGGGCTCTGTGGGGGAGACTGGGAGAGACTGGGGCTCACTGGGAGAGACTGGGGGAGACTGGGGCTCTGTGGAGGAGACTGGGGCTCGCTGGGAGAGACTGGGGGAGACTGGGGCTCTGTGGAGGAGACTGGGGCTCACTAGGAGAGACTGGGGGAGACTGGGGCTCTGTGGAGGAGACTGGGGCTCACTGGGAGAGACTGATGGAGACTGGGACTCACTGGGAGAGACGGGGAGACTGGGGTCTGTGGGAGGATTATATCCGAGTCCGTGAGACCTGCTGTGGGTGACTAAGACGCTGGCAGGGTCGAGCTGAGACACAGACACAGTGGAGTGCAGACCAACAGCTGGGCTGCTGTCTCCCACAGGGTCCACCACTGTCCTGCTGACCCCCGCTGAGCTGGCACGGGGCCACGCCCACACGCACAGCTCGGCCAACCACAGCTCAGGGCCGGCCCCCGGGGGCGGGGCATACGGGGGTGTGGTCTCGGGGGGCGGGGCCTACGCGATGAGCCCGCCCGCCGTGGTGCATCACCACTCCAGCAGCGAATCGCAGAGCGAGAAGAAGAAGAAGGAGGGGCGAGACCGGGAGAAGGCGGAGAAGGAGAAGGTGGGCTCTGATTGCTGTTGTCAGTGTGTGAACGTCCCGGGAAAGCTCCTCCCCGCAGTCCGGCCCGAGACCGGCCGAGCGGTCGGGTGTCCGACCCCCAGCTGCTTACAGTCAGAACCAGCTCGGCCCAGAGCTCCGCTCCGGGACTCCGCAGGGTCTCGGTGGACAGGACTGGAGAACTGGGTCTGGGGAGGTCTTGACCCGGTCCAGAACTCCTGTCCGGGACTCTGCAGGGTCTCGGTGGACAGGACTGGAGAACTGGGTCTGGGGAGGTCTTGACCCGGTCCAGAACTCCACCCTGGTACTCTGACGGTGCTGTGCTGGGAGATTCGTGTGGAAAGAGCAGTGTTCTGACGGGCCGCCAGGCCACAAGTCCCGGGTTCGGGCTGTCACACACACTCCTCTCCTTGTCTGCTCTCCCTCTGCAGCCCAAGAAGAAGAACATGACGGCGTACCAGGTGTTCTGTAAGGAGTATCGGGTCAACATCACCTCAGAGCATCCGGGCCTGGGTCAGTGCGTCTGTGTGTCTGCAGTGAGACTGTGTGCTGTTCTGGTGCTACACATCCGGGCCTGGGTCAGTGTGTCTGTGTGTCTGCAGTGAGACTGTGTGCTGTTCTGGTGCTACACATCCGGGCCTGGGTCAGTGTGTCTGTGTGAGGCTGTGTGTGACTGGGGAGTTTTATTCTGTCTGAGAGGCTGTGTGTGACTGGGGAGTTTTATTCTGTCTGTGTGAGGCTGTGTGTGACTGGGGAGTTTTATTCTGTCTGTGAGGCTGTGTGTGACTGGGGAGTTTTATTCTGTCTGTGTGAGGCTGTGTGTGACTGGGGAGTTTTATTCTGTCTGTGAGGCTGTGTGTGACTGGGGAGTTTTATTCTGTCTGTGAGGCTGTGTGTGACTGGGGGAGTTTTATTCTGTCTGTGTGAGGCTGTGTGTGACTGGGGAGTTTTATTCTGTCTGTGAGGCTGTGTGTGACTGGGGAGTTTTATTCTGTCTGTGAGGCTGTGTGTGACTGGGGAGTTTTATTCTGTCTGTGAGGCTGTGTGTGACTGGGGGAGTTTTATTCTGTCTGTGTGAGGCTGTGTGTGACTGGGGAGTTTTATTCTGTCTGTGAGGCTGTGTGTGACTGGGGAGTTTTATTCTGTCTGAGAGGCTGTGTGTGACTGGGGAGTTTTATTCTGTCTGAGAGGCTGTGTGTGACTGGGGGAGTTTTATTCTGTCTGTGTGAGGCTGTGTGTGACTGGGGGAGTTTTATTCTGTCTGTGTGAGGCTGTGTGTGACTGGGGAGTTTTATTCTGTCTGTGAGGCTGTGTGTGACTGTGGAGTTTTATTCTGTCTGAGAGGCTGTGTGTGACTGGGGAGTTTTATTCTGTCTGTGAGGCTGTGTGTGACTGTGGAGTTTTATTCTGTCTGAGAGGCTGTGTGTGACTGGGGAGTTTTATTCTGTCTGTGTGAGGCTGTGTGTGACTGGGGGAGTTTTATTCTGTCTGTGAGAGGCTGTGTGTGACTGGGGAGTTTTATTCTGTCTGTGTGAGGCTGTGTGTGACTGGGGGAGTTTTATTCTGTCTGTGAGAGGCTGTGTGTGACTGGGGGAGTTTTATTCTGTCTGTGAGAGGCTGTGTGTGACTGGGGAGTTTTATTCTGTCTGAGAGGCTGTGTGTGACTGGGGAGTTTTATTCTGTCTGTGTGAGGCTGTGTGTGACTGGGGGAGTTTTATTCTGTCTGAGAGGCTGTGTGTGACTGGGGGAGTTTTATTCTGTCTGTGAGGCTGTGTGTGACTGGGGGAGTTTTATTCTGTCTGTGAGGCTGTGTGTGACTGGGGAGTTTTATTCTGTCTGTGAGGCTGTGTGTGACTGGGGAGTTTTATTCTGTCTGTGAGGCTGTGTGTGACTGGGGAGTTTTATTCTGTCTGTGAGGCTGTGTGTGACTGGGGGAGTTTTATTCTGTCTGTGAGGCTGTGTGTGACTGGGGGAGTTTTATTCTGTCTGTGAGGCTGTGTGTGACTGGGGAGTTTTATTCTGTCTGAGAGGCTGTGTGTGACTGGGGAGTTTTATTCTGTCTGTGAGAGGCTGTGTGTGACTGGGGAGTTTTATTCTGTCTGTGAGGCTGTGTGTGACTGGGGAGTTTTATTCTGTCTGAGAGGCTGTGTGTGACTGGGGAGTTTTATTCTGTCTGTGTGAGGCTGTGTGTGACTGGGGAGTTTTATTCTGTCTGTGAGGCTGTGTGTGACTGGGGAGTTTTATTCTGTCTGTGAGGCTGTGTGTGACTGGGGAGTTTTATTCTGTCTGTGAGGCTGTGTGTGACTGGGGAGTTTTATTCTGTCTGTGAGAGGCTGTGTGTGACTGGGGAGTTTTATTCTGTCTGTGTGAGGCTGTGTGTGACTGTGGAGTTTTATTCTGTCTGAGAGGCTGTGTGTGACTGGGGAGTTTTATTCTGTCTGTGAGGCTGTGTGTGACTGGGGGAGTTTTATTCTGTCTGTGAGGCTGTGTGTGACTGGGGGAGTTTTATTCTGTCTGTGAGGCTGTGTGTGACTGGGGAGTTTTATTCTGTCTGTGAGGCTGTGTGTGACTGGGGAGTTTTATTCTGTCTGTGAGGCTGTGTGTGACTGGGGGAGTTTTATTCTGTCTGAGAGGCTGTGTGTGACTGGGGAGTTTTATTCTGTCTGTGAGGCTGTGTGTGACTGGGGAGTTTTATTCTGTCTGTGAGGCTGTGTGTGACTGGGGAGTTTTATTCTGCCTGCAGTGTTCGGAGAGCTGAGCCGGAAGCTGGCGGAGGTGTGGAAACAGCTGCCGGAAAAAGACAAACTGGTGAGCTCCTTGTCTGTCTGTCCTCACTTCACGTCTCTCCCTGCGGCTGCAGCGCCGCTCACCTGTCTCTCTCTGTGTCAGTAGGTGTGGCGACAGAAGGCTCAGTATCTGCAGCACAAGCAGAACAAGGCTGAGGCCACAACAGTGAAGCGGAAGAGCTCCTCCAGCGAGCCGGGCAAGAGCAAAGGTACCAGAGACGACACCTGTACCTGCAGGCGTTACCTGTTACCAGTGTAGTGTCAGTGTCCAGTACAGTGCAGGAGGAGTGTGTGTATTAACCCCTCTCTCTCTCAGTGCAGTGTCAGTGTACAGTAGTGTGCAGGAGGGGTGTGTGTATTAACCCCTCTCTCTCTCAGTGCAGTGTCAGTGTACAGTAGTGTGCAGGAGGAGTGTGTGTATTAACCCCTCTCTCAGTGCAGTGTCAGTGTCCAGTACAGTGCAGGAGGAGTGTGTGTATTAACCCCTCTCTCTCTCAGTGCAGTGTCAGTGTACAGTAGTGTGCAGGAGGAGTGTGTGTATTAACCCCTCTCTCTCTCAGGGCAGTGTCAGTGTACAGTAGTGTGCAGGAGGAGTGTGTGTATTAACCCCTCTCTCTCAGTGCAGTGTCAGTGTACAGTAGTGTGCAGGAGGAGTGTGTGTATTAACCCCTCTCTCTCTCAGTGCAGTGTCAGTGTACAGTAGTGTGCAGGAGGAGTGTGTGTATTAACCCCTCTCTCTCAGTGCAGTGTCAGTGTACAGTAGTGTGCAGAAGGAGTGTGTGTATTAACCCCTCTCTCTCTCAGTGCAGTGTCAGTGTACAGTAGTGTGCAGGAGGAGTGTGTGTATTAACCCCTCTCTCTCAGTGCAGTGTCAGTGTACAGTAGTGTGCAGGAGGAGTGTGTGTATTAACCCCTCTCTCTCTCAGTGCAGTGTCAGTGTACAGTAGTGTGCAGGAGGAGTGTGTGTATTAACCCCTCTCTCTCTCAGTGCAGTGTCAGTGTACAGTAGTGTACAGGAGGAGTGTGTGTATTAACCCCTCTCTCTCAGTGTAGTGTCAGTGTACAGTAGTGTGCAGGAGGAGTGTGTGTATTAACCCCTCTCTCTCTCAGTGCAGTGTCAGTGTACAGTAGTGTGCAGGAGGAGTGTGTGTATTAACCCCTCTCTCTCTCAGTGCAGTGTCAGTGTCCAGTACAGTGCAGGAGGAGTGTGTGTATTAACCCCTCTCTCTCAGTGCAGTGTCAGTGTACAGTAGTGTGCAGGAGGAGTGTGTGTATTAACCCCTCTCTCTCTCAGTGCAGTGTCAGTGTACAGTAGTGTGCAGGAGGAGTGTGTGTATTAACCCCTCTCTCTCTCAGTGCAGTGTCAGTGTACAGTAGTGTGCAGGAGGAGTGTGTGTATTAACCCCTCTCTCTCTCAGTGCAGTGTCAGTGTCCAGTAGTGTGCAGGAGGAGTGTGTGTATTAACCCCTCTCTCTCTCAGTGCAGTGTCAGTGTACAGTAGTGTGCAGTAAGAGTGTGTGTATTAACCCCTCTCTCAGGGCAGTGTCAGTGTACAGTAGTGTGCAGGAGGAGTGTGTGTATTAACCCCTCTCTCTCTCTCAGTGCAGTGTCAGTGCACAGCAGTGTGCAGGAGGAGTGTGTGTATTAACCCCTCTCTCTCAGTGCAGTGTCAGTGTACAGTAGTGTGCAGGAGGAGTGTGTGTATTAACCCCTCTCTCTCTCAGTGCAGTGTCAGTGTACAGTAGTGTGCAGGAGGAGTGTGTGTATTAACCCTTCTCTCTCTCTCTCAGTGCAGTGTCAGTGTACAGTAGTGTGCAGGAGGGGTGTGTGTATTAACCCCTCTCTCTCTCGGTGCAGTGTCAGTGTACAGTAGTGTGCAGGAGGAGTGTGTGTATTAACCCCTCTCTCTCTCAGTGCAGTGTCAGTGTACAGTAGTGTGCAGGAGGAGTGTGTGTATTAACCCCTCTCTCTCAGTGCAGTGTCAGTGTACAGTAGTGTGCAGGAGGAGTGTGTGTATTAACCCCTCTCTCTCTCAGTGCAGTGTCAGTGTACAGTAGTGTGCAGGAGGGGTGTGTGTATTAACCCCTCTCTCTCAGGGCAGTGTCAGTGTACAGTAGTGTGCAGGAGGAGTGTGTGTATTAACCCTTCTCTCTCTCTCTCAGTGCAGTGTCAGTGTACAGTAGTGTGCAGGAGTGTGTGTATTAACCCCTCTCTCTCAGGGTCAGTGCGGAGTGTGTCCTCTCCCTGCCGGAAGTCTCCCTCGGGGTCCGTGGCTGTGCCTCTGTCTCCAGCTCGTGCTCCAGAGGTCGACCCCATCGACGCTGCTGCCCACCTGCAGCTCCTGGGAGAATCGCTCAGCCTGATTGGACACCGGCTGCAGGAGACCGAGGTCAGAGCCCCCTCACAACAGCTCTTCAGTACAGTGCGAGTGTAGCACAGCTCTGTCCGCTGCTCTGTCCACTGCTCTGTCCGCTGCTCTGTCCACAGCACTGTCCACAGCACTGTCCTCAGCTCTGTCCACAGCACTGTCCACAGCACTGTCCACAGCACTGTCCTCAGCTCTGTCCATAGCACTATCCTCAGCTCTGTCCACAGCTCTGTCCTCAACTGTCCACAGCACTGTCCTGAACACTGTCCACAGCTGTGTGTTCAGTATCTGTGTGTCTCTATAGCTGTGAGTGGTGCTGAGTGATGTATTATTATATTATTATATTTTTATGTTTCCAGGGCATGGTGGCTGTGTCCGGCAGCCTGTCTGTCCTCCTGGACTCTATCCTCTGTGCTCTGGGGCCACTCACCTGTCTCACTGCCCAGGTCCCGGAGCTCAACTCCTGCCCTCGACACGTCCTGGTGAGTTCCCTAACCCAGCTGTCTGTCCTTCTTCCTCTCCTCAGGCTGCGCTCTGCCTGACGGCTGTCTCTCCGTCTCTCTGAGCTCTGATCTCTCTGTCTCTCTGAGCTCTGAGCTGTCTGACTGTCTATCTGAGAACTATCTCTGTCTCTCTGAGCTCTGATCTCTCCGTGTCTCTGTGTTTCTGTGTCTCTGAGCTCTGATCTCTCTGTGTTTCTGTGTCTCTGAGCTCTGATCTCTCTGTGTCTCTGTGTTTCTGTGTCTCTGAGCTCTGATCTCTCTGTGTCTCTGTGTCTCTGAGCTCTGATCTCTCTGTGTCTCTGAGCTCTGATCTCTCTGTGTCTCTGTCTGCCTGAGCTCTGATCTCTCTGTGTCTCTGAGCTCTGATCTCTCTGTGTCCCTGTGTCTCTGAGCTCTGATCTCTCTGTGTCTCTGTGTCTCTGAGCTCTGATCTCTCTGTGTCTCTGTGTCTCTGAGCTCTGATCTCTCTGTGTCTCTGTCTGCCTGAGCTCTGATCTCTCTCAATTCAGTTCAATTCAAGGTGCTTTATTAGCATGACTGATGGGATCAGTGTTGCCAAAGCAAATAAAAATAATAAAATTAACATGAAACAAAACAAAAAATAAAAGTAAAATAAAATCTACAGACATATTACAGACATTTACAACAGAGATATATCATAAAATATTTACATCTGCTGTAGACAGATGGAGCATGATTGGGAGAGACTCACTGTTCCTCAGGCTCTCTCTCCGTCTGTCTTGCTCTGCTGGGGTGTTGCTCTCTGTGTCGGACAGTGTTTTCACTCTCTCTGTCTCTCTCAGTCCAACACTCTGGACAACATCGCCTATGTCATGCCCGGACTGTGACGGCAGCCGCGGTGCCCAGCGGGCCTGAGTGGACTCGATCTGGGTCGCGAAGGAAGGAGTTGGCACGACGGGCACATGGCGGGAGTACCCAGAATCCACTGGGGCCTCTGGAAGAAGAGCCTCTGTTTTAATTCTGTTCTTAAAAAGTCTCTATTCGTTTGTTTTTTAATTAAAACTCTTTTAGTGAAGCTGTGCTTCCTGGTTCTTTCTGTTTTTGTTGGGGGTGACCTGTGACCCCCAGTTGTGTTCAGAGGTGTTTTATGGATGACCTGTGATCTCTGTCCCCTGTCAGTCTCGGGGCTGCGGGTTCGGGCCTGTCCCCTGTCAGTCTTGGGGCTGTGGGTTCGAGCCTGTCCCCTGTCAGTCTCATTCTGGGGGTTCGAGCCTGTCCCCTGTCAGTCTCGGGGCTGCGGGTTCGAGCCTGTCCCCTGTCAGTCTCTGCAGGCTCGTACCAGGCTCTCACAGGGCTGCAGGTCCAAGCTTGTTTGCAGGGAGATGGCCCTCCCTCCTGTGCAATTTGCCTTTGGGAATAAAAGTACAGTTTCCAGCCAGATGAGTTTCAATACAACTGAAGCAACTTGTTTGGGTCCCTGTGGTTGTTTCATAGACATGCTGAGGTGTGACACTGTGAGTGTTACTGCTGCATCACTGAGCTGCTGCCTCTTCTCCAGGCTCTATACTCACAGTACAGAGCTGAGCTGTGGCTGTGGAGTCTCCCACTGGGAGTGTTACTGCTGCATCACTGAGCTGCTGCCTCTTCTCCAGACAGTACAGAGCTGAGCTGTGTCTGTGGAGTCTCCCAGTGTGGGTTATAATGGTTTCTATATCTTGTGAGGGGTGTTTTTATTTAAGAGGAGTCCTTTCACAAGCTCAGACTGCAGTAGGTGTGTCTTTTTCAATGAGATGTTCCCTTCACTCCCGATATTGACAGTTTGGAGGGAGGAGAAGGCAGGGTGGCGTCCTCTGAACAAGTCTGGGCACCAGCAGCTGCCGTCTGCATGCATGGACTTACATTTCTCTTGTGGGGCAGCGAAACAGGTTCACCTGTAGAGACTCACCTGGATCACAACAAGACTAGGGGCTGAGCTATATTCACAGCGTCCTGACAGATGGACAAGTCCTCTACAGTCCTGGACCCCGGTGAGTCTCTGCTGTGTGACTGTCTCTCTCTACACTGGACTCTGGTGAGTCTCTCTGCTGTGTGACTGTCTCTCTCTACACTGGACCCTGGTGAGTCTCTCTGGTGTGTGACTGTCTCTCTCTACACTGGACTCTGGTGAGTCTCTCTGGTGTGTGACTGTCTCTCTCTACACTGGACCCCGGTGAGTCTCTGCTGTGTGACTGTCTCTCTCTACACTGGACTCTGGTGAGTCTGGTGTGTGACTGTCTCTCTCTACACTGGACTCTGGTGAGTCTCTCTGCTGTGTGACTGTCTCTCTCTACACTGGACTCTGGTGAGTCTCTCTGCTGTGTGACTGTCTCTCTACACTGGACTCTGGTGAGTCTCTCTGCTGTGTGACTGTCTCTCTCTACACTGGACTCTGGTGAGTCTCTGCTGTGTGACTGTCTCTCTCTACACTGGACCCCGGTGAGTCTCTGCTGTGTGACTGTCTCTCTCTACACTGGACTCTGGTGAGTCTCTCTGCTGTGTGACTGTCTCTCTACACTGGACCCTGGTGAGTCTCTCTGCTGTGTGACTGTCTCTCTCTACACTGGACTCTGGTGAGTCTCTCTGCTGTGTGACTGTCTCTCTCTACACTGGACCCTGGTGAGTCTCTCTGCTGTGTGACTGTCTCTCTACACTGGACTCTGGTGAGTCTCTCTGCTGTGTGACTGTCTCTCTCTACACTGGACTCTGGTGAGTCTCTCTGCTGTGTGACTGTCTCTCTACACTGGACTCTGGTGAGTCTGGTGTGTGACTGTCTCTCTCTACACTGGACTCTGGTGAGTCTCTCTGCTGTGTGACTGTCTCTCTCTACACTGGACTCTGGTGAGTCTCTCTGGTGTGTGACTGTCTCTCTCTATACTGGACTCTGGTGAGTCTCTCTGCTGTGTGACTGTCTCTCTCTATACTGGACTCTGGTGAGTCTCTCTGCTGTGTGACTGTCTCTCTACACTGGACCCTGGTGAGTCTCTCTGCTGTGTGACTGTCTCTCTCTACACTGGACTCTGGTGAGTCTCTCTGCTGTGTGACTGTCTCTCTCTATACTGGACTCTGGTGAGTCTCTCTGCTGTGTGACTGTCTCTCTCTACACTGGACTCTGGTGAGTCTCTCTGCTGTGTGACTGTCTCTCTCTACACTGGACTCTGGTGAGTCTCTCTGCTGTGTGACTGTCTCTCTCTACACTGGACTCTGGTGAGTCTCTCTGCTGTGTGACTGTCTCTCTCTACACTGGACCCTGGTGAGTCTCTCTGCTGTGTGACTGTCTCTCTCTACACTGGACTCTGGTGAGTCTGGTGTGTGACTGTCTCTCTCTACACTGGACTCTGGTGAGTCTCTCTGCTGTGTGACTGTCTCTCTCTACACTGGACCCTGGTGAGTCTCTCTGCTGTGTGACTGTCTCTCTCTACACTGGACTCTGGTGAGTCTCTGCTGTGTGACTGTCTCTCTCTACACTGGACCCTGGTGAGTCTCTCTGGTGTGTGACTGTCTCTCTCTACACTGGACTCTGGTGAGTCTCTCTGCTGTGTGACTGTCTCTCTCTACACTGGACTCTGGTGAGTCTCTCTGCTGTGTGACTGTCTCTCTCTACACTGGACCCTGGTGAGTCTCTCTGCTGTGTGACTGTCTCTCTCTACACTGGACTCTGGTGAGTCTCTCTGCTGTGTGACTGTCTCTCTCTACACTGGACCCTGGTGAGTCTCTCTGCTGTGTGACTGTCTCTCTCTACACTGGACTCTGGTGAGTCTCTCTGCTGTGTGACTGTCTCTCTCTACACTGGACTCTGGTGAGTCTCTCTGCTGTGTGACTGTCTCTCTACACTGGACTCTGGTGAGTCTCTCTGCTGTGTGACTGTCTCTCTACACTGGACCCTGGTGAGTCTCTCTGCTGTGTGACTGTCTCTCTCTATACTGGACTCTGGTGAGTCTCTCTGGTGTGTGACTGTCTCTCTCTACACTGGACCCTGGTGAGTCTCTGCTGTGTGACTGTCTCTCTCTATACTGGACCCTGGTGAGTCTGTCTCACTATACTGTGCACAGGACAGCACCTCTGGATCACTTTCGAAATTTCTGGGATAGAAACACAGCTCTGTGTTAATCAAACTAATGAAAATTCACAGTGAGGACTGTAGTGTGCATCTCTTTTCAGTCCCTGTTTCTGTTGAGAATCTATTCTGCACAGGACTTCCAAGAGTATCCTGATCAAAACACGTCTCAGGGTTTGTCTGAATTCAAGACCTGGGATGAAGGCATCCGGAGCCTGGAGCTGCTCTGGGTGTGAATATTGTAACAGAGGCTGACAGCTGTGTGATTTGTGCTCTATACCGATGCCTTCAGGGCGCTCTGGGCCTGTATTCAAACTCAGTCTGGCGTGAATCATGTCAGCATGACAGAACCTCACGCACTGGGCCCAGTGGGGCTCCTGCCTGACGTCTGCAGGGTCGCTCTGCCGAGCCCCGACTCTTCCTCCTGGTCCTGACTGCCCTGAGTCGAGCTCCCAGCTCCCAGAGAGCTAGTTTGTAACTGAGAGCAGTGGAATCTTGCGTCACAGGCTTGCTCAAGCACAGAGCGAGTCCGTGTGTGCCAAGGAAACGTGTTGTATGACGGTACAGCCATAAGAAGTCCAAGTGTCCAGGTGTCCAAGTGTCCAAGGCCCAGGGTGAAGCACTGCTGTCCACAGTATCTCACCAGCTGGGGTGACAGGGACTCTGTCACACTGGTCAAGGCGGAGAAGAGGCGCAGTTCCAGCAGTGAGCTTTATTGGGGTAACCCGCCGCGCTGAGGAGAGCCACAACCTGTCTCCTGCGGGGGTGCAGGCTGTCTGAGCCCCCCAACACTATGAGGGGCGAGCGGGGCTGCACTGCGAGGGAGAAGACGGGGCGCGAGGAGGGGTGTGAAAGCAGGTGAGCAGGAAGGCCCGGAGCTCCGTGCAGGGAGATGGGCGAGGTCAGGGCCTGACCCCTGGCCTGACGGCCGCCCCCTGCCCAGCGTGGGGGGCCCCGAGGTGATCCCACTGCCTCCGGGGAAGGTCAGTGGAGCCCAGACCTGCAGGGAGGGCGGGGGGGGGACCCTTGCCACTGAACCAGACACCCCAGTTTCACCCTGCTGGGGCTCCATACCCAGGACAGCTGCTCTCACTGGGGCGTCTGTCCGGACCCCTGGGGAATAAGCTGTGCTCTTTCTCCCGGACAGGTGCGGGAGTCCAGGCTGCAGGGACAGAGGAGGGACGGGCTGTTTCCCATGAGGCCCAGCGGCTCTCGGAGCTGAGGATCGTGCTGCTGGGGGAGAGAGTAGCTGGGAAGAGCTCAGCAGGAAACACCATCCTGGGCAGGAAGGAGTTTGTGAGCTGGAGAGGAACGGAGCAGAGCGTGAGGAGACAGGGGGAGGTGGCAGGGCAGCAGGTCACTGTGGTCGACACCCCAGGCTGGTATATTGTAGAGGAGGTTCAACAGAAGGTTGAACAGGAGGTCGTGCGCAGTGTGTCTCTCTGTCCCCCGGGACCCCACGCCATCCTCCTGGTCACTCCTCTCGGCTCGGTCACCGACAGGACATCAGCGAAGGAGCACCTGGAGCTCCTGGGCGAGACAGCGTGGAGACACACGCTGCTGCTGTTCACCTGGGGGGACAGGCTGGGAGACACAGCCCTGGAGCAGCACATCCAGACCGGAGGGCAGGACCTGCAGTGGCTCCTGCAGAAATGTGGGAACAGGTATCATGTTCTCAACAACCAGAACACGCAGGACAGCACTCAGGTCACTGAGCTGCTGGAGAAGATCGAGCAGCTGCTGGCGGAGAGTGGGGGCTCGTGCTATCACTCCGACAGGGAGACGGCTCCGGAGCTGGCGGAGGGGGGCCGCGCGCTGTGCGTGCCCAGGGAGACGGCGGGCCATTCCCGCAGGACAGAGGCTGTTTGGAGGCAGGGGATGCGCAGGCCTGTGTTGGTAATAAAGCAGGAATGGAGAGAAGACAGGGAGTGCTGGGTGATGGAAGAGACGCCAGCAGAGGAAGAAGAGGTGCTGGAGGAAGTGGGAAGGAAGAGGCAGAGGATGGAAACTCTCCCAGGAGAGGGGCTTCCTGCGGGTGAGTTTGTGTCGTCTCGCTCTGCTCCTCCTGTCCGGCTCTCCGACCGGACCGGAGCGGAGCGACGCCAGGGAGAGGGAGCTCTGCGGTCAGCCACTGGGGGACGGGGGCCTGTGTCTCTGGGTGAGTTTCAGTGGCACTGAGGACTGGCAGCCTCTGTTGCCCTGAGCTCAGCGGGGCTCGGGACACAGGGAGGCGCTAAATGAGATCAGACGAGCAGTCTGGACCCTCTGTTACAGGAGGAGCTCCAGCCCACACACAGCCCACTGGGGGGCACTGGGGTCCAGTGTACCTCTTCCCTGAACAGGTCGCCCTGATATCACCCTGCCAGCTGGGGCGTCTGTCCGGACCCCTGGGGAATAAGCTGTGCTCTTTTTCCCGGACAGGTGCGGGAGTCCAGGCTGCAGGGACAGAGGAGGGACGGGCTGTTTCCCATGAGGCCCAGCGGCTCTCGGAGCTGAGGATCGTGCTGCTGGGGGAGAGAGTAGCTGGGAAGAGCTCAGCAGGAAACACCATCCTGGGCAGGAAGGAGTTTGTGAGCTGTAGAGGAACGGAGCAGAGCGTGAGGAGACAGGGGGAGGTGGCAGGGCGGCAGGTCACTGTGGTCGACACCCCAGGCTGGTATATTGTAGAGGAGGTTCAACAGAAGGTTGAACAGGAGGTCGTGCGCAGTGTGTCTCTCTGTCCCCCGGGACCCCACGCCATCCTCCTGGTCACTCCTCTCGGCTCGGTCACCGACAGGACATCAGCGAAGGAGCACCTGGAGCTCCTGGGCGAGACAGCGTGGAGACACACGCTGCTGCTGTTCACCTGGGGGGACAGGCTGGGAGACACAGCCCTGGAGCAGCACATCCAGACTGGAGGGCAGGACCTGCAGTGGCTCCTGCAGAAATGTGGGAACAGGTATCATGTTCTCAACAACCAGAACACGCAGGACAGCACTCAGGTCACTGAGCTGCTGGAGAAGATCGAGCAGCTGCTGGCCGAGAACAGCAGAGAGGTCTTCCTGAATGAGGAGGTTCATCAGGAGGTAGAGAGGATGAGGTGCTGCGAAGAGGAGATGATCAGGAGGATGATGAAGGCACTGAAGCCACAGGAGAAAGAGGAAGAGAAGCCAGATCTGCCTGTCAGGAGGAGCAACAGCAGGGATGAGCACCTTTTCCGCACCGACACACTGTGAGTGTTACTGCTGCATCACTGAGCTGCTGCCTCTTCTCCAGGCTCTATACTCACAGTACAGAGCTGAGCTGTGGGTGTGGAGTCTCCCACTGGGAGTGTTACTGCTGCATCACTGAGCTGCTGCCTCTTCTCCAGGCTCTATACTCACAGTACAGAGCTGAGCTGTTGGTGTGGAGTCTCCCACTGGGAGTGTTACTGCTGTATCACTGAGCTGCTGCCTCTTCTCCAGGCTCTATACTCACAGTACAGAGCTGAGCTGTTGGTGTGGAGTCTCCCACTGGGAGTGTTACTGCTGTATCACTGAGCTGCTGCCTCTTCTCCAGGCTCTATACTCACAGTACAGAGCTGAGCTGTGGGTGTGGAGTCTCCCACTGGGAGTGTTACTGCTGCATCACTGAGCTGCTGCCTCTTCTCCAGGCTCTATACTCACAGTACAGTGGAGTCTCCCACTGAGAGCTTGTTGGTTTTTCACTGATTGAGTCCAGAGTGTCTCACAGTGCCGTTGTGCTGTTTTGCAGTGTGTGGAGCTGAGGTTCCAGGGAGAAGCCTTGAGAGACTCCAGTGAGAGGAGAACAGGACTTGGGCTGTAAAAACGTTGCTATGTGGTCACTCACACCACCAGCTGTCCGCTGGACTGGCTGCATTAACCTGCCTTATCTAGAACAGCTGTGTCGCCAGGGAATTGTAATAAAATCATTTCCCACTGTTACTCTGATAGTCTCTTTTGTTTGCATTTATTATTGCTAACTGTTTCTGTTACCGGACAGCCCTGGTTTAGAGAGACTATGAATGCCTTTTTACTGTCCTCTTCTTCAGCGTGTAGCATTTGTGTTTAGTACAGGGTGAGCGTGTCTGAACATTCGGAACTCGGACTCAGTCAGGAGGGGGAGAGGGGTGTCAAAGGGAAGTTAAATTGCATTGCTGTGTGACGTGTTATATAAGGATCCAGCTTCCTTCTTCCCTGGTTGAGAAGCACAGGAATTCGGTCTTCGGTTCAGCAGCGAGTGCGCTCTTTCGTTTTGTCCTTGTGCCTGGCACAGAGGAGCAACAGACAAGGCGCACACTAAAATACCGTGGGCACGCACATCCAAAAGTGAAGAAGGGGAATTCTACCGGTGAACTATAAAAAACCGAAGCGTGTAAACGGAGGCCCGGAGACGTGCGTTCTGGGAGGGCGTGTGGAGACAGACATTTCTATCTGCAGCGCAGGAGCTTCGTTTGCGCTCTGGAGACACAGGTAGCACTTTTAAAAGCATCATGTACATCGCACGGCGCAATTGTAAGAGAATAGAAAGTTTATTTTTATAAAACGTTATTGAAATAAGAATCCTGGAGCAGCGATAAAGCTGAGCTGTGAAACAGCAGAGACACGGGGCGACAGAAACTGTGCTTCTGACTCAGACTGTATCACCCAAACCCATCACAGAGGCTCTGACAGTCAGTCTGTTCCTCTCCGGGATTTAAACTGATCTCAATCAGACTCCCAGTGCGCAGCAGTCTGATCCACTCCAGGTGTGACAGTGCTGTCAGTCAGACTCCCAGTGCACAGCAGTCTGATCCACTCCAGGGTTTACAGTGCTGTCAGTCAGACTCCCAGTGCACAGCAGTCTGATCCACTCCAGGTGTGACAGTGCTGTCAGTCAGACTCCCAGTGCGCAGCAGTCTGATCCGCTCCAGGTGTGACAGTGCTGTCAGTCAGACTCCCAGTGCACAGCAGTCTGATCCACTCCAGGGTTTACAGTGCTGTCAGTCAGACTCCCAGTGCGCAGCAGTCTGATCCACTCCAGGTGTGACAGTGCTGTCAGTCAGACTCCCAGTGCGCAGCAGTCTGATCCGCTCCAGGTGTGACAGTGCTGTCAGTCAGACTCCCAGTGCGCAGCAGTCTGATCCACTCCAGGTGTGACAGTGCTGTCAGTCAGACTCCCAGTGCGCAGCAGTCTGATCCGCTCCAGGTGTGACAGTGCTGTCAGTCAGACTCCCAGTGCGCAGCAGTCTGATCCACTCCAGGTGTGACAGTGCTGTCAGTCAGACTCCCAGTGCACAGCAGTCTGATCCACTCCAGGGTTTACAGTGCTGTCAGTCAGACTCCCAGTGCACAGCAGTCTGATCCACTCCAGGTGTGACAGTGCTGTCAGTCAGACTCCCAGTGCGCAGCAGTCTGATCCACTCCAGGTGTGACGGTGCTGTCAGTCAGACTCCCAGTGCACAGCAGTCTGATCCACTCCAGGGTTTACAGTGCTGTCAGTCAGACTCCCAGTGCGCAGCAGTCTGATCCACTCCAGGTGTGACAGTGCTGTCAGTCAGACTCCCAGTGCGCAGCAGTCTGATCCGCTCCAGGTGTGACAGTGCTGTCAGTCAGACTCCCAGTGCGCAGCAGTCTGATCCACTCCAGGTGTGACAGTGCTGTCAGTCAGACTCCCAGTGCGCAGCAGTCTGATCCGCTCCAGGTGTGACAGTGCTGTCAGTCAGACTCCCAGTGCGCAGCAGTCTGATCCACTCCAGGTGTGACAGTGCTGTCAGTCAGACTCCCAGTGCGCAGCAGTCTGATCCGCTCCAGGTGTGACAGTGCTGTCAGTCAGACTCCCAGTGCGCAGCAGTCTGATCCACTCCATTGTCAATCTGTGTGTGGGTGTCAGTGTCTATCAGTGTGTGCATTTGTGTATCAGTGTGTGTTTTTGTGTATCAGTGTCTATCATTCAGAAAAGAGGACGTGTATGTGTTTGTGTGTCAGTGTGTGCTGTTGAGTGTGTAGTTGCAGTATATCCCTTTGCTTCAGCGTGAGGTCTCAGTCTGTATCAGCTGTATGTTTGGGAAATGTTTTTTTGACTCCAGGAAAAACATCTCGATTCATGAAATCAGAAATGCTGCAGGGTTTGGGAAGAACAGAAAAGAGGCAGCAGAGACACCCAGGTTATCTGACACAACAGCACAGGTTTATTGAACTGGAGGGAGAGTCAGCTGGTGACATAGTTCATTAGTAACCATGGTAACATCAGGTCACTATGGCACCCCAGAGCCCTGCCTCCTCGCTCTCTCCCTGGACTGCTGGACAGCAGGCTGGACCGAGTGACCAGGCCCTCCTCACTCTCTCCTGCTGGACAGCAGGCTGGACCGAGTGACCAGAGCTGGGCTCAGAGGTGCTGAAGGGAGGGGGGCCGATGCTGGGGTCCTGGGGCCGAATCTCTCTGGGGACTGAGAGACAAGTCTGGGAGGAGGTTCCCTTCAGTCCTGGGACGGTGAGGTCAGGGTTCAGTGGGGGTGGAGGGATCGGTTGTCTGTCTGTCCCCTTGAGCTCTGCAGGGTCCCCGGTTTCTTGTGGCCCCAGCCTGTCCTCCAGTGTGTTTGTGGGTTCCTGCTGTGTGTGCTTACAGGCTGCAGCCCAGCTCCTGCAGGGTCACTGGACAGGAGACTCCAGGGAGTCCTGCAGTGGAGCAGTGGACAGCTCTGGACCGTGACTGAACCGGTAGTGGACTATTAGCATCATTACTGATCAGCACTGGACCAATAGTGTCATGACTGGACGATTAGTGTCACAAAGGACACTAGTGTCCCTGGAGCCTAGTGCTGGGCTAGCGCCAAGGAGCGGTGACTCAGCCTGAAGTAGTCAACCCCACCCTGCAGGGGGCGCTGTCACTTTTGGAATTCAGCACAGCAAACATGTAAAGTTACCACACCTAATTGCTTCATAGTTGTGTTTTATGTGGTTCAAATACCTGTATGTGTCCTGTACAGGGCGGTGCTGGTCACGGTGCTGTGGGTGAGCGGTCAGCAAGCAGGCCATTGATATCGACTGACTCTGCGCTTGGATTGTGTGATTGGGTTGGATTTTTAGCACATTGTTGGTTAAACACCAGTTTGAAGGTAAAATGGGAAGGTTCTAATAGGCATGGACTGTGCTGTTTTCTTTATTACTTTTCCATTTGTGTTTGCAGGTGTCAGGAGAAGAGTAAAGACACAGCTTCACTCGTTAGAGGTTCGTTAGAGATTTAGTGATTCAATTCTTTTGAGATCAAGCATCATGACGGAAGATCAATGAATCACTTTCTTTAGGTCACTAGTTAATTACGTCAGTAAGGTGGGAGAAAAGACAACAGCACAAGTCAAACTGGGGGAGCAGCACAGATTCTTCAGACTTCCAGACCACGACCTGCAGGTCAGTTCTCTACTTCTCCCTGTCTCCCTGTCTCTCCCTGTCTCTGCTGGAAGAGCTTCATCTACCAAGAAAATTAAAAGAAAAACCCGAGAACGAACAAAAATCTATTTTTCTGAAAAGATCAATATATAAATAAACTAGCATATAGTATATGCATAAAACAAAATACATATATCTTTCAGTAAATGTCTATCTGAGCCTCGGACTTGTCCCTCAGGCTGAGGAGGGGGGGAGTGGGCAGAGAGGGAGGCACCAGGGAGACGCAGGGAGGTGTCTAACTGCCTTTTCTATGTCTTGTTCTTTATTCAAACTGCATGTGACACACGATGGGGGGGGGGGGAGGCCAGGGAAAGTTTGGAGGCTTACGGAGGAAAGAGGAAGAGGAGGAGGGCTAGACAATGCCGAACTGGGCCAGCTCGTGCAGCTCCAGGTGACTGAAGGCCTCCCAGGGGCAGATGACGGTGATGTCTGAGAGAAGAGAGGAACAGCAGTGAGAATGAGAGGAGGCAGGGCAGTGCTAGACTGTAGATATTGTAGAAGAGTGTGATACCGTAGGGGAGTGTGATACTGTAGGGGAGTACTTTACTGTAGGAGCGTGTGATACTGTAGAAGAGTGCGATACTGTAGGGGAGTGTGATACTATAGGGGAGTACTTTACTGTAGGAACGTGTGATACTGTAGAAGAGTGCGATACTGTAGGGGAGTGTGATACTGCAGGAGAGTGTTGTACTGTAGGGGAGTGTGATACTGCAGGAGAGTGTGATAATGTAGGGAGTGTGATACTGCAGGAGAGTGTGATACTGTAAGAGAGTGTGGTACTGCAGGACAGTACTCTACTTCACTGTACTACAGAGCACTGCAGCGAGGTGTGTGGCGCTGTTGCAGAACCTGCTCTTCCACGATGCCTCTCAGGCACAGGTAGTGTTATGTGAACTGAGGCTACAGCACCCACTACAGGCCACCAGACGTAAGCACCCAGCCGAGTGTGTGTGCATGTGTGTCCCACAGGGGGGCAGCAGCGCGGGGCTCCATACCTGTTCCCAGGCCCTCCATTCCCGGGATGTCATCTCCGAACCTGCGGGACATGACACAGAGCAAAGGTCACCCCTCTGACACTCGTCACCTTGCTGTTGAACCAGCTCTCCCTGAAGACTCACCCTTTCACTCCCTTCTTGGGGGGCTTGCTCTTGAACTGGCGGGTCTGGCGCTGCTTGAATTTGGGGGGCCCCTTCTTGGGGGTGGAACCTGCATCCAAGGGTGCAGGAGCTGACAGGGCACTTCCTGCAGGGGGCTGTGCGTTCATCTCTACACACTGAGAGAGAAAGGGGTTAATACACACACTCTTACTGCACACTACTGTACACTGACACTGCACTGAGAGAGAGAGGGGTTAATACACACACTCCTCCTGCACACTACTGTACACTGACACTGCACTGAGAGAGAGGGGTTAATACACACACTCCTCCTGCACACTACTGTACACTGACACTGCACTGAGAGAGAGAGGGGTTAATACACACACTCCTCCTGCACACTACTGTACACTGACACTGCACTGAGAGAGAGAGGGGTTAATACACACACTCCTCCTGCACACTACTGTACACTGACACTGCACTGAGAGAGAGGGGTTAATACACACACTCCTCCTGCACACTACTGTACACTGACACTGCACTGAGAGAGAGAGGGGTTAATACACACACTCTTACTGCACACTACTGTACACTGACACTGCACTGAGAGAGAGAGAGAGGGGTTAATACACACACTCCTCCTGCACACTACTGTACACTGACACTGCACAGAGAGAGGGGTTAATACACACACTCCTCCTGCATACTACTGTACACTGACACTGCACTGAGAGAGAGAGGGGTTAATACACACACTCTTACTGCACACTACTGTACACTGACACTGCACTGAGAGAGAGAGAGAGAGGGGTTAATACACACACTCTTACTGCACACTACTGTACACTGACACTGCACTGAGAGAGAGGGGTTAATACACACACTCCTCCTGCACACTACTGTACACTGACACTGCACTGAGAGAGAGGGGTTAATACACACACTCCTCCTGCACTCTACTGTACACTGACACTGCACTGAGAGAGAGAGAGGGGTTAATACACACACTCCTCCTGCACACTACTGTACACTGACACTACACTGAGAGAGAGGGGTTAATACACACACTCCTCCTGCACACTACTGTACACTGACACTGCACTGAGAGAGAGAGAGGGGTTAATACACACACTCCTCCTGCACACTACTGTACACTGACACTACACTGAGAGAGAGGGGTTAATACACACACTCCTCCTGCACACTACTGTACACTGACACTACACTGAGAGAGAGGGGTTAATACACACACTCTTACTGCACACTACTGTACACTGACACTGCACTGAGAGAGAGAGAGAGGGGTTAATACACACACTCCTCCTGCACACTACTGTACACTGACACTGCACAGAGAGAGGGGTTAATACACACACTCCTCCTGCATACTACTGTACACTGACACTGCACTGAGAGAGAGAGGGGTTAATACACACACTCTTACTGCACACTACTGTACACTGACACTGCACTGAGAGAGAGAGAGAGGGGTTAATACACACACTCTTACTGCACACTACTGTACACTGACACTGCACTGAGAGAGAGGGGTTAATACACACACTCCTCCTGCACACTACTGTACACTGACACTGCACTGAGAGAGAGGGGTTAATACACACACTCCTCCTGCACTCTACTGTACACTGACACTGCACTGAGAGAGAGAGAGGGGTTAATACACACACTCCTCCTGCACACTACTGTACACTGACACTACACTGAGAGAGAGGGGTTAATACACACACTCCTCCTGCACACTACTGTACACTGACACTGCACTGAGAGAGAGAGAGGGGTTAATACACACACTCCTCCTGCACACTACTGTACACTGACACTACACTGAGAGAGAGGGGTTAATACACACACTCCTCCTGCACACTACTGTACACTGACACTACACTGAGAGAGAGGGGTTAATACACACACTCCCACACTATAATACAGACACTGCCCCTTCCCTCTCTTCCTGTCTCTTTCTCTGTCACACTCTTGTAATCCCTAAATTGATCTGGGATTAGCGGATGAGTGGCTCACATTCTCCTTCCCGGCTCTGACACAGATAGAGCCTCTTCCTGCTGCAATTAGCCTGGGAATCAGCAATTCGGGAATGAGCCAATCCCTTTGAATAACAAACAGCAGGCTGCTGGTGAAACTCTGTTTATGTCTCTCTTTATAACACATCATTGTGCATGGAGTCTGCCTCTGTCTCCCACTGAACCCCCTCTCTCTTTCAGATCCTCTCTCTCCCTCCTGATCCCTATTTCCATCCCCGACTCCCCTCCTAATTCGCAGTAGCTGTCCTCCCCCCTCGTCCTCGTTAAGCTCGTTAAGGCATTAAGAGCTGATCTTCGGGAGGGTGATGTAAGGGGACGAGTCGTCCCAGGGGGGATGGCCAGGGGTGGGGGGGGGCTGGTGTCGGGGCGTCCTGTGTCATCCTGTGGGCTGATGGCCCATCTCAGTGGGGTGAGCAGAGGGCTCCCCCTGCAGGCTGGACGCAGAGCGCCGCTCTGTCCCCTCGGATGTCCACTGAGCTGCTGAACCATCCAGCTCCGTCCAGCTGTAGCCCAGAGCAGAGCAGCCATCTCACTCTGATCATACAGCCCAGGCCAGGAGAGAGGGGTGTGGGCACCCACAGTCTCGGGGCGAGCGGGGTGACCCCAGATCTACAGTCTCGGGGCAAGCGGGCTCACCCCACGGGTCTCAGGTCCACAGGCTTGGGTGAGAGGGGTCACCTCACAGGTCTCAGGTCCACAGTCTCAGGGTGAGCAGGGTGACCCCAGATCTACAGTCTTGGGATGAGCGAGTGACCCCAGATCTACAGTCTTGGGATGAGCAGGTGACCCCAGATCTACAGTCTCGGGATGGGCGGGGTGACCCCAGATCTACAGTCTTGGGATGAGCGAGTGACCCCAGATCTACAGTCTCGGGATGGCAGGGTGACCCAAGATCTACAGTCTTGGGATGAGCGAGTGACCCCAGATCTACAGTCTCGGGATGGGCGGGGTGACCCCAGATCTACAGTCTTGGGATGGCAGGGTGACCCCAGATCTACAGTCTCGGGGTGAGGGACAGGGAGGGCAGACGAGGGGAGCTCTCAGACTCCTCACCTGACTGGCTCTGCGCTGTGCTGTGCTGCTGAGGTCCTCCAGGCGGCTCGGCTGCTTCTGATGGACGTCCCTCTGTGTTGGTCGCTGTTATCCCCGAGCCTGTCCCACGCCCCCTTTAAATACCCCTAATCCCCCCGCCCACGCACCCCCGCGCCCTCCCAATCACAGCGCTCCGCCTGGGGTCCTCAGGGGACGAGCTCAGCCCGGCGAGGAGGATCAGGGCAGGACGGAGCTCGCCTGTCCGCTGCATGTGTCCAGGGGCTGAGAGGAGAGGAGGAGGGAGGCAGGAGGCAGGAGCAGAAGTCTCGATTCTGCACTTTAATCTGCTGAGAGGAGAGGAGGAGAGGAGGAGGGAGGCAGGAGCAGAAGTCTGGATTCTGCACTTTAATCTGCTCAGGGTCTTAACGAGCTGCTAATGGGATCAGCCGCAGTTAGCGTGGGGCAGGTGAGCCGAGCTGTGGGCTTCTGTATTTACAGCTCCTAATCGACATGTGTGTGTGTGCGTGAGGGGATTCAGCCACTGCGCTGTGTGTGCGTCCGCAGGGGTCTGACTCAGAAAGCCCCGCGCACGCCACGGCCTGGGGAGTCCTCCAGCGGGTCAGGCGCTCTGCGGGCTGCGCGGGGCCACAGCCAGGGTCCCAGCTCAGTGCTGACCTCTGGGCTTTGCTCTGCTGTAGCTCAGTCCGGCTGGAGGGGCCTGAGCGACTGCAAGAGGGTTGTGCAGCCTGGTGAGGCCAAGCCTGCCGTGGGCTCAGCTCCTCCGTGAATCCTCCACACGCGTTGACTGATGGGTGAGCACAGCCAGACGAACACGGCCCCCTGGTGGCGAAACACAGGAATGACCCATTCTGGCTTTGTAGGACAAAGGGTGTCATTCCCAGGCCAGACCAGCAGAGGGAGGCATTAGATAAGACTTCCAGCTGGAAACGGTCTCTGTCTCTGTGATCTGCGCTTTTCTCTGGTCAATGTGGCTCAGTGGGAGCAGGGGGCTGATATGGCTTTTTTTACATCTGGACTGAAATAGTCCAGAGACTAAAGCCAGCACATAGAAACTGGACACAGACACTGGACACAGGCAGACCTGGCTGTCCAGAGAGGACAGGCTCAGTGACCACAGCCTGGCCAGAGACACTGGACACAGGCAGACCTGGCTGTCCAGAGAGGACAGGCTCAGTGACACAGCAAGGACACACAGGTGTTCACAGCCTGAGCGCTGAGCTCCTCTGGTCTCAAGCCGTTTCCAGTCGGTCACAGGAAGGAAACCTTTTCCAGGGTGAAGGAAGAGAAGCGGTAGCCCGAGGCCCCGCCCCCTGATGACCCCAGAGACCCCGCCCCCAGATGACCCCAGAGACCCCGCCCCCAGAGGCCCCAGTTCCCACACGCCTGCAGCTGATTGGTCCACGTGCACCTGCGGCTCTCAGCAGCACCTGTGCTCTTCCCAGCAGCTCTGAGAGCGGCCAGCCAGTCAGGCCACCCTGACCGGTCAGCTGACAGGCCTGCCGGCGCCTCTGGGGGGTTAAAGATCAGCATCTGAGCGCCACTCGCTAGACGCCGACACTGAGAGGCTGAGAGCGAGCAGAGACTCCTGTCTGCTTGACCGCCCGCCTAATCGTCCTGACCACCTGCCTGACCGCCCGCCTGATCGTCCTGACCGCCTGCCTGACCACCTGCCCGATCGTCCTGACCACCTGCCTAACAACCTGCCTGATCGTCCTGACCGCCTGCCTGACCGCCCACCCGATCGTCCTGACCGCCTGCCTGACCACCTGCCCGATCGTCCTGACCACCTGCCCGACCGCCCGCCCGATCATCCTGACCGCCTGCCTGACCACCTGCACGATCGTCCTGACTGCCTGCCTGACCGCCCGCCCGATCATCCTGACCGCCTGCCTGACCACCTGCCCGATCGTCCTGACTGCCTGCCTGACCGCCTGCCCAATCGTCCTGACCACCTGCCTGATCATCCTGACCACCTGCCCGACCGCCCGCCCAATCGTCCTGACCGCCTGCCTGACCGCCTGCCTGATTGTCCTGTCCGCCTGCCTGACCACCTGCCTGATCGTCCTGACCACCTGCCTGACCACCTGCCTGATCGTCCTGTCCGCCTGCCTGACCACCTGCCTGATCGTCCTGACCACCTGCCTGATCGTCCTGTCCGCCTGCCTGACCACCTGCCTGATCGTCCTGACCACCTGCCTGACCGCCTGCCTGACCGCCCGCCCGATCGTCTTGACCGCCCCAGCCATGCTGAGCCTCCCACTGCCTTGGCTGCTGCTGATCGCACTGTCCACCTCGGCCACTGACCCAGGTAACACTGACCACTGCTGCTCTCACTGTCCACCTGAGCCACTGACCCAGGTAACACTGACCACTGCTGCTCTCACTGTCCACCTGAGCCACTGACACAGGTAACACTGACCACTGCTGCTGCTCTCACTGTCCACCTGAGCCACTGACCCAGGTAACACTGACCACTGCTGCTCTCACTGTCCACCTGAGCCACTGACCCAGGTAACACTGACCACTGCTGCTGCTCTCACTCTCTCCAGACGGCGCCCCCGTCAGGCTGCGGGACGTCGGTGCAGCGCAGGCGTTCGTGGCGTCGGCGGAGGTCGTGGTCGTCGGGTTCTTCAAGGTGAGCGAGAGGAGTGGGGTGGGGGTGCCCCGAGTTCCTGCTGCAGGTCGCCCCGAGTTCACCAGACTGCGCCCAGGGTATTTATAGCTCCTCTCGAAGTTTGTTTTTCTCCTGACCGCTGTGGCCCAGCGGGACACAGGAAGTGTCTGTCGCGGTGGTTACGGAATGGGTGTCGGTCCCAGAATGCCGAGCCTTGGCCAGACTTCCTGCGGGGGGGCGAGCGGGCGGCACAGGAAGTGAGGGCGTGTAGAGGCTTGTGGGCTCTGGCACCAGCATCCCTTTGCTCTTCAAACCACAGTAAACAAGACAGGGAGAGAGAGAGACTGGAAGAGAGAGAGATAAAGAGACTGGGAGAGAGAGAGAGACAGGAAGAGTGAGAGACTGGGTGAGAGAGAGGGAGACTAGGAGATAGAGAGACTGAGGGAAAGAGAGATAGAGAGACTGGGAGACAGAGACAGAGGTGCACTTCCTACGGCACTGTGACAACTATTCTGGGATTAGAGAAACATTCTTCCCCAAATTAACAAATTTAATCCCAGAATTCCCACACCTGCCAGAATCACAACAGGTCCCAATCCTACTGGGAGAGGGAGGAGATGAACTGGCAGCCTAGTATGTGGTCTCCTGTCCCAACCTGAGGAACAGACAGTGAGCCCGTCTCTCAATAATAATAATACAGTGTGTGATCTCCTGTCCCAGCCTGAGGAACAGACAGTGAACCTGTATTTCAATAATAATAATACAGTGTGTGATCTCCTGTCCCAGCCTGAGGAACAGACAGTGAACCTGTATTTCAATAATAATAATACAGTGTGTGATCTCCTGTCCCAGCCTGAGGAACAGTGAGCCTGTCTCTCAATAATAATAATACAGTGTGTGATCTCCTGTCCCAGCCTGAGGAACAGTGAGCCTCTCTCTCAATAATAATAATAATACAGTGTGTGATCTCCTGTCCCAGCCTGAGGAACAGACAGTGAGCCTGTCTCTTAATAATAATAATACAGTGTGTGATCTCCTGTCCCAGCCTGAGGAACAGTGAGCCTGTCTCTCAATAATAATAATACAGTGTGTGATCTCCTGTCCCAGCCAGAGGAACAGTGAGCCTGTCTCTCAATAATAATAATACAGTGTGTGATCTCCTGTCCCAGCCTGAGGAACAGACAGTGAGTCTGTCTCTCAATAATAATAATAATAATAATACAGTGTGTGATCTCCTGTCCCAGCCTGAAGAACAGACAGTGAGCCTGTCTCTCAATAATAATAATACAGTGTGTGATCTCCTGTCCCAGCCTGAGGAACAGACAGTGAGCCTGTCTCTTAATAATAATAATACAGTGTGTGATCTCTTGTCCCAGCCTGAGGAACAGTGAGCCTGTCTCTCAATAATAATAATACAGTGTGTGATCTCCTGTCCCAGCCTGAGGAACAGACAGTGAGTCTGTCTCTCAATAATAATAATAATAATAATAATACAGTGTGTGATCTCCTGTCCCAGCCTGAGGAACAGACAGTGAGCCTGTCTCTCAATAATGCTCCATATGTTCATGTGTAAATGTCTTATATGATGTGTCTACTGTAAATGTCTGTAGACGTGTTTATGTGAATTGTACTTGTTTTGCTGTGGGGACCCTGACTGACTCACTGGTCAGGCCAGTAAGGTAGGGTGAGCTGTCAGGGCGCCTCACTGTTCCTCTCTGCCTCAGGAGGACGGTGGCCAAGGATTCCAGGAGTTTCTGTCAGTAGCGTCGAGACTGCAGGCCCTGCCCTTCGCCCTCTGCAGCGAGCCAGAGGTCTGGCAGTTCTACAACATCACAGGAGACACCGTGTCCATCTTCAGACAGGTAACTCCGCAGGGACCTGTCACCCCCCGTCACACAACTGTCTCACACCTGTTACACCCCTGTCACACCCGTCTCACACCTGTCTCTCACCTGCAGTCAGTCTAGTAACATCCCAGAGCCCAGTAACCCTTCATCATCATCATCACTCCTGAACAGACCCTCAGTCTGTAACAACACGTCTGCACCTCTGTGTCCTGTGTCAGGGTGACAGTGGGGTTACAGACAGAGACTGGACACTTGAGCTGGAGAGAGGATAGAGTCACCCAGAGCCCCACACTGACACCCTTCATCATCATCATCACTCCTGAACAGACACTCAGTCTGTAACAACACGTCTGCACCTCTGTGTCCTGTGTCAGGGTGACAGTGGGGTTACAGACAGAGACTGGACACTGGAGCTGGAGAGAGGATAGAGTCACCCAGAGCCCCTCACTGACACCCTTCATCATCATCATCACTCCTGAACAGACACTCAGTCTGTAACAACACGTCTGCACCTTTGTGTCCTGCAGTGTACAAACAGTAAACAGAGTGTTTCCCCGCAGACAGACAGTCATCAGGAGAACCTGCAGCTCCAGGAAAGAATGAAGATCGACTCTGATGGTTTGACCAGGTTCATCCGCACCAACGAGCTCTACTACCTCACTGAGTACAATGACATGGTACAGCAGAGCACACCTGTCTGTCTGTCTGTCTGTCTGTCTCTGGTACAGCAGAGCACACCTGTCTGTCTGCCTGTCTCTGGTACAGCAGAGCACACCTGTCTGTCTCTGTGACTGTCTGTCTCTGTGACTGTCTGTCTCTGGTACAGCAGAGCACACCTGTCTGTCTCTGGTAAAGCAGAGCACACCTGTCTGTCTCTGTGTCTGTCTGTCTCTGGTACAGCAGAGCACACCTGTCTGCCTCTCTGTCTGTCTACCTGTTAGTCTCTCTCTCTCTCTCTCTCTCTCTCTCTCTCTCTCTCTCTCTCTCTGCCTGAGCTCCAGGTCTCACACCACACGCGGACTGACTCTGACTCTGGCCTGTCCTGCAGACAGCAGTGGGCCTGTTCAGCTCTGCGGTCAGAGCTCACCTGCTGCTCCTGGCGGACAAGCGCAGTGCCGGGTTTGCCCAGCTGAGGGAGCTCCTGAAGGCGCTGGCACCACAGTACAGAGGACAGGTCAGCCCTGCCCGTCGGACCGCACCGCCCTGGCGCTGTGCTGCGCTGAGCATGTCTGCCCAGCTCACTGGGTTTGAGCCGAGCTGGACAGCATCAATCTCGACTGGCCCGGCCAGCAGCTGGCCCATGATCTAGATGTACACTGGCTCCCAGCAGCACTGTGTGTGCTGTACTGCAGTGTGTTATAGTTTAGCTGTGCTATACTGTACTGCAGTGTGTTACAGTGTAGCTGTACTGTACTGCAGTGTGTTATAGTGTAGCTGTACTGTACTGTACTGCAGTGTGTTACAGTGTAGCTGTACTGTACTGCAGTGTGTTATAGTGTAGCTGTACTGTACTGTACTGCAGTGTGTTATAGTGTAGCTGTACTGTGCTGTACTGCAGTGTGTTATAGTGTAGCTGTGCTGTACTGCAGTGTGTTATAGTGTAGCTGTACTGTGCTGTGCTGCAGTGTGTTATAGTGTAGCTGTACTGTACTGTGCTGCAGTGTGTTATAGTGTAGCTGTACTGTGCTGTGCTGCAGTGTGTTATAGTGTAGCTGTACTGTACTGTGCTGCAGTGTGTTATAGTGTAGCTGTACTGTACTGCAGTGTGTTACAGTGTAGCTGTACTGCAGTGTGTTATAGTGTAGCTGTACTGTACTGTACTGCAGTGTGTTACAGTGTAGCTGTGCTGCAGTGTGTTATAGTGTAGCTGTACTGTACTGCAGTGTGTTACAGTGTAGCTGTACTGTGCTGTGCTGCAGTGTGTTATAGTGTAGCTGTACTGTACTGTACTGCAGTGTGTTATAGTTTAGCTGTACTGTACTGCAGGGTGTTATAGTGTAGCTGTACTGTGCTGTGCTGCAGTGTGTTATAGTGTAGCTGTACTGTACTGTGCTGCAGTGTGTTATAGTGTAGCTGTACTGTGCTGTGCTGCAGTGTGTTATAGTGTAGCTGTACTGTACTGTGCTGCAGTGTGTTATAGTGTAGCTGTACTGTACTGCAGTGTGTTACAGTGTAGCTGTACTGCAGTGTGTTATAGTGTAGCTGTACTGTACTGTACTGCAGTGTGTTACAGTGTAGCTGTGCTGCAGTGTGTTATAGTGTAGCTGTACTGTACTGCAGTGTGTTACAGTGTAGCTGTACTGTACTGTGCTGCAGTGTGTTACAGTGTAACTGTACTGTACTGTGCTGCAGTGTGTTACAGTGTAGCTGTACTGCAGTGTGTTACAGTGTAGCTGTACTGTACTGTACTGCAGTGTGTTACAGTGTAGCTGTACTGTACTGCAGTGTGTTACAGTGTAGCTGTGCTGTACTGTACTGCAGTGTGTTACAGTGTAGCTGTACTGTACTGCAGGGTGTTACAGTGTAGCTGTGCTGTACTGCAGTGTGTTACAGTGTAGCTGTACTGTACTGTACTGCAGGGTGTTATAGTGTAGCTGTACTGTACTGTACTGCAGTGTGTTACAGTGTAGCTGTACTGTACTGCAGTGTGTTATAGTGTAGCTGTGCTGTACTGTACTGCAGTGTGTTACAGTGTAGCTGTACTATACTGTGCTGCAGTGTGTTATAGTGTAGCTGTACTATACTGTGCTGCAGTGTGTTATAGTGTAGCTGTACTGTACTGCAGGGTGTTATAGTGTAGCTGTACTGCAGTGTGTTACAGTGTAGCTGTACTGTACTGTGCTGCAGTGTGTTACAGTGTAGCTGTACTGTACTGCAGTGTGTTATAGTGTAGCTGTGCTGTACTGCAGTGTGTTATAGTGTAGCTGTACTGCAGTGTGTTACAGTGTAGCTGTACTGTACTGTGCTGCAGGGTGTTATAGTGTAGCTGTACTGTACTGCAGTGTGTTATAGTGTAGCTGTACTGTACTGTGCTGCAGGGTGTTATAGTGTAGCTGTGCTGTACTGCAGTGTGTTATAGTGTAGCTGTACTGTACTGTGCTGCAGTGTGTTATAGTGTAGCTGTGCTGCAGTGTGTTACAGTGTAGCTGTACTGCAGTGTGTTATAGTGTAGCTGTGCTGTACTGCAGGGTGTTATAGTGTAGCTGTACTGCAGTGTGTTATAGTGTAGCTGTACTGTACTGCAGTGTGTTATAGTGTAGCTGTACTGCAGTGTGTTATAGTGTAGCTGTACTGTACTGCAGTGTGTTACAGTGTAGCTGTACTGTACTGTGCTGCAGTGTGTTATAGTGTAGCTGTACTGTACTGTGCTGCAGTGTGTTACAGTGTAGCTGTGCTGTACTGCAGTGTGTTACAGTGTAGCTGTACTGTACTGTGCTGCAGTGTGTTATAGTGTAGCTGTACTGTACTGCAGTGTGTTACAGTGTAGCTGTACTGTACTGTGCTGCAGTGTGTTACAGTGTAGCTGTACTGTACTGTACTGCAGTGTGTTACAGTGTAGCTGTACTGTACTGCACTGCAGTGTGTTATAGTGTAGCTGTACTGTACTGTACTGCAGTGTGTTACAGTGTAGCTGTACTGTACTGCAGTGTGTTACAGTGTAGCTGTACTGTACTGTACTGCAGTGTGTTACAGTGTAGCTGTGCTGTACTGTGCTGCAGTGTGTTATAGTGTAGCTGTACTGTACTGTACTGCAGTGTGTTACAGTGTAGCTGTACTGTACTGTGCTGCAGTGTGTTATAGTGTAGCTGTACTGTACTGTGCTGCAGTGTGTTATAGTGTAACTGTACTGTACTGTACTGCAGTGTGTTACAGTGTAGCTGTACTGTACTGTACTGCAGTGTGTTACAGTGTAGCTGTACTGTACTGTGCTGCAGTGTGTTACAGTGTAGCTGTACTGTACTGTGCTGCAGTGTGTTATAGTGTAGCTGTACTGTACTGTACTGCAGGGTGTTACAGTGTAGCTGTACTGTACTGTGCTGCAGTGTGTTATAGTGTAGCTGTACTGTACTGTACTGCAGTGTGTTACAGTGTAGCTGTACTGTACTGTGCTGCAGTGTGTTACAGTGTAGCTGTACTGTACTGCAGTGTGTTACAGTGTAGCTGTACTGTACTGTGCTGCAGTGTGTTACAGTGTAGCTGTACTGTACTGTACTGCAGTGTGTTACAGTGTAGCTGTACTGTACTGCACTGCAGTGTGTTATAGTGTAGCTGTACTGCAGTGTGTTACAGTGTAGCTGTGCTGTACTGCAGTGTGTTATAGTGTAGCTGTACTGTACTGTGCTGCAGTGTGTTACAGTGTAGCTGTACTGCAGTGTGTTACAGTGTAGCTGTACTGTACTGTGCTGCAGGGTGTTATAGTGTAGCTGTGCTGTACTGTGCTGCAGTGTGTTATAGTGTAGCTGTACTGTACTGCAGTGTGTTACAGTGTAGCTGTACTGTACTGTGCTGCAGGGTGTTATAGTGTAGCTGTACTGTACTGTACTGCAGGGTGTTATAGTGTAGCTGTACTGTACTGTGCTGCAGGGTGTTATAGTGTAGCTGTGCTGTACTGCAGTGTGTTATAGTGTAGCTGTACTGTACTGTACTGCAGTGTGTTACAGTGTAGCTGTACTGTACTGCAGGGTGTTACAGTGTAGCTGTGCTGTACTGTGCTGCAGTGTGTTATAGTGTAGCTGTACTGTACTGCAGTGTGTTACAGTGTAGCTGTACTGTACTGTGCTGCAGTGTGTTACAGTGTAGCTGTACTGTACTGTACTGCAGTGTGTTATAGTGTAGCTGTACTGTACTGTGCTGCAGTGTGTTACAGTGTAGCTGTACTGTACTGCAGGGTGTTACAGTGTAGCTGTACTGTACTGCGCTGCAGTGTGTTATAGTGTAGCTGTACTGTACTGTACTGCAGTGTGTTACAGTGTAGCTGTACTGTACTGTGCTGCAGTGTGTTACAGTGTAACTGTACTGTACTGTACTGCAGTGTGTTACAGTGTAGCTGTACTGTACTGCAGGGTGTTACAGTGTAGCTGTGCTGTACTGTACTGCAGTGTGTTACAGTGTAGCTGTACTGTGCTGTACTGCAGGGTGTTACAGTGTAGCTGTGCTGTACTGCAGGGTGTTATAGTGTAGCTGTACTGCAGTGTGTTACAGTGTAGCTGTACTGTACTGTACTGCAGTGTGTTACAGTGTAGCTGTACTGTACTGCAGGGTGTTACAGTGTAGCTGTACTGCAGGGTGTTATAGTGTAGCTGTACTGTACTGCGCTGCAGTGTGTTATAGTGTAGCTGTACTGTACTGCAGTGTGTTACAGTGTAGCTGTGCTGTACTGCAGTGTGTTACAGTGTAGCTGTACTGCAGGGTGTTATAGTGTAGCTGTACTGTACTGCGCTGCAGTGTGTTATAGTGTAGCTGTACTGTACTGTACTGCAGTGTGTTACAGTGTAGCTGTACTATACTGTGCTGCAGTGTGTTATAGTTTAGCTGTACTGTACTGCAGTGTGTTACAGTGTAACTGTACTGTGCTGTGCTGCAGTGTGTTACAGTGTAGCTGTACTGTACTGTGCTGCAGTGTGTTACAGTGTAGCTGTGCTGTACTGCAGTGTGTTACAGTGTAGCTGTACTGTGCTGTACTGCAGTGTGTTATAGTGTAGCTGTGCTGTACTGCAGTGTGTTACAGTGTAGCTGTACTGTACTGCAGTGTGTTACAGTGTAACTGTACTGTACTGCAGTGTGTTATAGTGTAGCTGTACTGTACTGTACTGCAGTGTGTTATAGTTTAGCTGTACTGTACTGCAGGGTGTTATAGTGTAGCTGTACTGTACTGTGCTGCAGTGTGTTATAGTGTAGCTGTACTGCGCTGCAGTGTGTTATAGTGTAGCTGTGCTGTACTGCAGTGTGTTACAGTGTAGCTGTACTGTACTGTACTGCAGTGTGTTACAGTGTAGCTGTGCTGTACTGCAGTGTGTTATAGTGTAGCTGTGCTGTACTGCAGTGTGTTACAGTGTAGCTGTACTGTACTGTACTGCAGTGTGTTACAGTGTAGCTGTGCTGTACTGCAGTGTGTTATAGTGTAGCTGTACTGCACTGCAGTGTGTTACAGTGTAGCTGTACTGTACTGCAGTGTGTTATAGTGTAGCTGTGCTGTACTGCAGGGTGTTATAGTGTAGCTGTACTGTACTGTACTGCAGTGTGTTATAGTGTAGCTGTACTGTGCTGCAGTGTGTTACAGTGTAGCTGTACTGTACTGTACTGCAGTGTGTTACAGTGTAGCTGTACTATACTGTGCTGCAGTGTGTTATAGTGTAGCTGTACTGTACTGTACTGTACTGCAGGGTGTTATAGTGTAGCTGTGCTGTACTGTGCTGCAGTGTGTTACAGTGTAGCTGTACTGTACTGTACTGCAGTGTGTTACAGTGTAGCTGTACTGTACTGCAGGGTGTTACAGTGTAGCTGTGCTGTACTGTGCTGCAGTGTGTTATAGTGTAGCTGTACTGTACTGCAGTGTGTTACAGTGTAGCTGTACTGTACTGTGCTGCAGTGTGTTACAGTGTAGCTGTACTGTACTGTACTGCAGTGTGTTATAGTGTAGCTGTACTGTACTGCAGTGTGTTACAGTGTAGCTGTACTGTACTGTACTGCAGTGTGTTATAGTGTAGCTGTACTGTACTGTGCTGCAGTGTGTTACAGTGTAGCTGTACTGTACTGCAGGGTGTTACAGTGTAGCTGTACTGTACTGTGCTGCAGTGTGTTACAGTGTAGCTGTACTGTACTGTACTGCAGTGTGTTACAGTGTAGCTGTACTGTACTGCGCTGCAGTGTGTTATAGTGTAGCTGTACTGTACTGCAGGGTGTTATAGTGTAGCTGTACTGTACTGTACTGCAGTGTGTTACAGTGTAGCTGTACTGTACTGTGCTGCAGTGTGTTACAGTGTAGCTGTACTGTACTGTACTGCAGTGTGTTACAGTGTAGCTGTACTGTACTGCAGGGTGTTACAGTGTAGCTGTGCTGTACTGTACTGCAGTGTGTTACAGTGTAGCTGTACTGTGCTGTACTGCAGGGTGTTACAGTGTAGCTGTGCTGTACTGCAGGGTGTTATAGTGTAGCTGTACTGCAGTGTGTTACAGTGTAGCTGTACTGTACTGTACTGCAGTGTGTTACAGTGTAGCTGTACTGTACTGCAGGGTGTTACAGTGTAGCTGTACTGCAGGGTGTTATAGTGTAGCTGTACTGTACTGCGCTGCAGTGTGTTATAGTGTAGCTGTACTGTACTGCAGTGTGTTACAGTGTAGCTGTGCTGTACTGCAGTGTGTTACAGTGTAGCTGTACTGCAGGGTGTTATAGTGTAGCTGTACTGTACTGCGCTGCAGTGTGTTATAGTGTAGCTGTACTGTACTGTACTGCAGTGTGTTACAGTGTAGCTGTACTATACTGTGCTGCAGTGTGTTATAGTTTAGCTGTACTGTACTGCAGTGTGTTACAGTGTAACTGTACTGTGCTGTGCTGCAGTGTGTTACAGTGTAGCTGTACTGTACTGTGCTGCAGTGTGTTACAGTGTAGCTGTGCTGTACTGCAGTGTGTTACAGTGTAGCTGTACTGTGCTGTACTGCAGTGTGTTATAGTGTAGCTGTGCTGTACTGCAGTGTGTTACAGTGTAGCTGTACTGTACTGCAGTGTGTTACAGTGTAACTGTACTGTACTGCAGTGTGTTATAGTGTAGCTGTACTGTACTGTACTGCAGTGTGTTATAGTTTAGCTGTACTGTACTGCAGGGTGTTATAGTGTAGCTGTACTGTACTGTGCTGCAGTGTGTTATAGTGTAGCTGTACTGCGCTGCAGTGTGTTATAGTGTAGCTGTGCTGTACTGCAGTGTGTTACAGTGTAGCTGTACTGTACTGTACTGCAGTGTGTTACAGTGTAGCTGTGCTGTACTGCAGTGTGTTATAGTGTAGCTGTGCTGTACTGCAGTGTGTTACAGTGTAGCTGTACTGTACTGTACTGCAGTGTGTTACAGTGTAGCTGTGCTGTACTGCAGTGTGTTATAGTGTAGCTGTACTGCACTGCAGTGTGTTACAGTGTAGCTGTACTGTACTGCAGTGTGTTATAGTGTAGCTGTGCTGTACTGCAGGGTGTTATAGTGTAGCTGTACTGTACTGTACTGCAGTGTGTTATAGTGTAGCTGTACTGTGCTGCAGTGTGTTACAGTGTAGCTGTACTGTACTGTACTGCAGTGTGTTACAGTGTAGCTGTACTATACTGTGCTGCAGTGTGTTATAGTGTAGCTGTACTGTACTGTACTGTACTGCAGGGTGTTATAGTGTAGCTGTGCTGTACTGTGCTGCAGTGTGTTACAGTGTAGCTGTACTGTACTGTACTGCAGTGTGTTACAGTGTAGCTGTACTGCAGTGTGTTATAGTGTAGCTGTACTGTACTGTACTGCAGTGTGTTATAGTGTAGCTGTACTGTACTGCAGTGTGTTACAGTGTAGCTGTACTGTACTGTACTGCAGTGTGTTACAGTGTAGCTGTACTATACTGTGCTGCAGTGTGTTATAGTGTAGCTGTACTATACTGTGCTGCAGTGTGTTATAGTGTAGCTGTACTGTACTGCAGGGTGTTATAGTGTAGCTGTACTGCAGTGTGTTACAGTGTAGCTGTACTGTACTGTGCTGCAGTGTGTTATAGTGTAGCTGTACTGTACTGCAGTGTGTTACAGTGTAGCTGTGCTGTACTGCAGGGTGTTATAGTGTAGCTGTACTGTACTGTACTGCAGTGTGTTATAGTGTAGCTGTACTGTACTGCAGTGTGTTACAGTGTAGCTGTACTGTACTGTACTGCAGTGTGTTATAGTGTAGCTGTACTGTACTGCAGGGTGTTATAGTGTAGCTGTACTGTACTGTGCTGCAGTGTGTTATAGTGTAGCTGTACTGTACTGTACTGCAGTGTGTTATAGTTTAGCTGTACTGTGCTGCAGTGTGTTACAGTGTAGCTGTACTGTACTGTACTGCAGTGTGTTACAGTGTAGCTGTACTGTACTGCAGGGTGTTATAGTGTAGCTGTACTGTACTGTACTGCAGTGTGTTATAGTGTAGCTGTACTGTACTGCAGTGTGTTACAGTGTAGCTGTACTGTACTGTACTGCAGTGTGTTATAGTGTAGCTGTACTGTACTGCAGGGTGTTATAGTGTAGCTGTACTGTACTGTGCTGCAGTGTGTTACAGTGTAGCTGTACTGTACTGTACTGCACTGCAGTGTGTTATAGTGTAGCTGTACTGTACTGCAGTGTGTTACAGTGTAGCTGTACTGTACTGTACTGCACTGCAGTGTGTTATAGTGTAGCTGTACTGTACTGCAGGGTGTTACAGTGTAGCTGTACTGTACTGTACTGCGCTGCAGTGTGTTATAGTGTAGCTGTGCTGTACTGCAGTGTGTTACAGTGTAGCTGTACTGTACTGTGCTGCAGTGTGTTACAGTGTAGCTGTACTGTACTGCAGTGTGTTATAGTGTAGCTGTACTGTACTGTACTGCAGTGTGTTACAGTGTAGCTGTGCTGTACTGCAGTGTGTTATAGTGTAGCTGTACTGTACTGTACTGCAGTGTGTTATAGTTTAGCTGTACTGTACTGCAGGGTGTTATAGTGTAGCTGTACTGTGCTGTACTGCAGTGTGTTATAGTGTAGCTGTACTGTACTGTGCTGCAGTGTGTTATAGTGTAGCTGTACTGCGCTGCAGTGTGTTATAGTGTAGCTGTGCTGTACTGCAGTGTGTTACAGTGTAGCTGTACTGTACTGCAGTGTGTTATAGTGTAGCTGTACTGTACTGTGCTGCAGTGTGTTATAGTGTAGCTGTACTGTACTGCAGTGTGTTACAGTGTAGCTGTACTGTACTGTGCTGCAGTGTGTTACAGTGTAGCTGTGCTGTACTGCAGGGTGTTATAGTGTAGCTGTACTGTACTGTACTGCAGTGTGTTATAGTGTAGCTGTGCTGTACTGCAGTGTGTTATAGTGTAGCTGTACTGTACTGTACTGCAGTGTGTTACAGTGTAGCTGTACTGTACTGTGCTGCAGTGTGTTACAGTGTAGCTGTACTATACTGTACTGCAGTGTGTTATAGTGTAGCTGTGCTGTACTGCAGGGTGTTATAGTGTAGCTGTACTGTACTGTACTGCAGGGTGTTATAGTGTAGCTGTACTGTACTGTACTGCAGTGTGTTACAGTGTAGATGTACTGTGCTGCAGTGTGTTATAGTGTAGCTGTACTGTACTGTACTGCAGTGTGTTATAGTGTAGCTGTACTGTACTGCAGGGTGTTACAGTGTAGCTGTACTGTACTGTGCTGCAGTGTGTTACAGTGTAGCTGTACTGTGCTGCAGTGTGTTATAGTGTAGCTGTACTGTACTGTACTGCAGTGTGTTATAGTGTAGCTGTACTGTACTGCAGGGTGTTATAGTGTAGCTGTACTATACTGTGCTGCAGTGTGTTATAGTGTAGCTGTACTGTACTGTGCTGCAGTGTGTTATAGTGTAGCTGTGCTGTACTGCAGTGTGTTACAGTGTAGCTGTACTGTACTGCAGGGTGTTATTGTTGCTGTGTTGTACTGGACTGTAATTATCTTGGTGTCGCTGTGCTGTGTTGCAGTTACTCTTCGTGCTGATAGATGGAGCTGTCAGTTCCAACAGGCGCTCACTGGAGTACTTTGGGCTGAAGTCACATGACCTCCCTGCAGTGGGCCTGTATGACACCCAGACAGACAGGAAGTGGCTCATGCAGGCACAGGAAGTCACCACTGAGCACGTGCAGGAGTTCTGTTACTCGTACCTGAGAGGGGATCTGCAGGTCAGCCACCTGTCAGCACGTCACATGATCTCAATTAGGACGACACCAATTAAACATCTTTTCATTCTTGTTAGAGACACTGAATGTCATTAACTCTCCTGCTGTCTGAACTCCTCTCTCCCTCTCCTGCTCTCAGTCTCTTCTCCTCTCTCTGTCTCTTCTCTTCCTCCTCTCTCTGTACTCCTCTCTCTGTACTCCTCAGACAGCTCAGTGTTGCTCAGTCTCCCTCTGTCTGCCTGCTACACTCCCTGACCTCTCTCTGTCTCTCCTCCTCTCTCTAACAGCTGCTCTGTTTGACCTCTTCTCCCCCTCCGGTCACTGTCGGTCCCACATCAGTCACCCACACCTGGCTCTCAATCTCTCATGCTCATGTCAAGTGTCCTTTGATGCTTCCGATTTCCAATTTTGTGAAACCTTGAGAGCTAATTAATATTGATTTGACCTCTTTATCTCTGTGCATGTTTTTGTCTTTACAATAATCTGTATGATTTTTCTACAGGAGCAGAATGATCCACCAACACCCGCGGCAACCCACAGCAAGTCTGAGCTGTAGTTTTGTAAAGGGGACAGAGAGCATATTCTGATCCGTTATCTATAGTCTGGGCTGTAAACTATATTCTAAGCTGTTATCTGTAGTCTGAGCTGTACATTGTAGTCTGAACTGTAAACTGTAATCTGAGCTGTAAACTGTAGTCTGGGCTGTAATCTGTCATCTGAGCTGTAATCTGTAGTCTGAGCTGTAATCTGTAGTCTAAACTGTACACCATAGTCTGAGCTGTAATCTGCAGTCTAAACTCTACACTTTGGTCTGGGCTGTTATCGGTAGTCTGAGGTGTAATCTGTAGTCTAAACTGTACACCATAGTTTGAGCTGTAATCTGTAGTCTAAACTCTACACCATAGTCTGAGCTGTAATCTGTAGTCTGAGCTGTGTTCAAGGTTGTAGCCTGTAGACTGCGATGTAGTCCATGCTGTGATCTGGAATCCGAGATGTAGCCTACACGCTATTGACCGCACACTGCAGAATGGACTTCTGCCCCATTGAGAAGGTCTGATATGACAACATGAGGTAATAAATCTCACACCTGGTGAAGATGGAAAAGCTGTAAATTAATTTCGGTGAAGAGCAACTGTCTGTGTGTGGAGTGGTGACAGGCAGACTGCAGTGTGTGTGTGCAGTATGCATGTATGCATGTATGCAGTGTGTGCTCAGTGTGTGCGTGTACAGTGTGCATGTGTGCGTGTGTGCAGTGTGCGTGTCCAGTGTGCGTGTCCAGTGTGTGTGTTGCAGATGTGCAGCGTCTGTGCGGTTGTGCATTACGTGTGTGTGTAAGAGATGTGCAGTGTGTGTGGGTGTGTGCGTAGTATGCGTGTGCGGTGTGTGTATTCAGTGAGTGTGTGTGTGCAGTGTGCATGTGCAGTGTGTGTGCACAGTGTGTGTGCAGTATGCATGTGCAGTGTGTGCAGTGTGTGTGTGTTTGTTGCGGATATGCAGTGTGTACCGGGTGTGTGTGTGTGCAGTACATGTGTGTGTAAGAGATGTGCCGTGTGTGTGTGTGTTGCAGATGTGCGGGGTGTGAGACGCTCAGGCATGCCTGTGCTCTGTGTGGTTTGCTGTCTCAGCTGGGACTCGCAGCAGAGGACAGTGTCCCCAGGGCAGTGGCTGGCATGTCCTCGCGTGCCGCTGGCGCTCTGACAGCGAGCCGACGCAGCGCTGTGGTGATTACAGAGCCGGAAAACCGCAGGGCCGGGAGAGGAGCAGACACGAGGCTGGGATCTTCAGGACTGCCGAGCGAGCGCAGAGAGAAGAGAGTACAACAGCATCTCTCACACTGGGACACACACGACACAACATGAACTGGAACCCTAAACACACAACACACACTAGCCGAATATTTGACCAAGATAAGAAACAGCAAACAGAGAGGACAGGCTCAGTGACCACAGCCTGGCCAGAGACACTGGACACAGGCAGACCTGGCTGTCCAGAGAGGACAGGCTCAGTGACCACAGCCTGGCCAGAGACACTGGACACAGACAGACCTGGCTGTCCAGAGAGGACAGGCTCAGTGACCACAGCCTGGCCAGAGACACTGGACACAGGCAGACCTGGCTGTCCAGAGAGGACAGGCTCAGTGACCACAGCCTGGCCAGAGACACTGGACACAGGCAGACCTGGCTGCCCAGAGAGGACAGGCTGTGCTCCCACTGCCAGCGGGGAGAAATAGAGACAGAGGTGCACTTCCTACTGCACTGTGACAGATACTCTGGGATTAGAGAAACATTCTTCCCTAAATTCAGAAATCTAATCCCAGAGTTCCCACACCTGCCAGAATCAGATCAGCTCCCAGTCCTACTGAATTGGCAGCCCAGTATGTGATCTCCTGTCCCAGCCTGAGGAACAGTGAGCCTGTCTCTCAATAATAATAATACAGTGTGTGATCTCCTGTCCCAGCCTGAGGAACAGTGAGCCTGTCTCTCAATAATAATAATACAGTGTGTGATCTCCTGTCCCAGCCTGAGGAACAGTGAGCCTGTCTCTCAATAATAATAATACAGTGTGTGATCTCCTGTCCCAGCCTGAGGAACAGTGAGCCTGTCTCTCCTCCAGTCAGTGTGACTCTGCTGTGCTCTTTGCCTTTTCACAGCTGATAATTGTAACAAAAGTTATGAAAATTAAGCCTGCTGCCAACTCCACATTCGAAAAACAAAAAAAAATGCATTGAAAGCTTCATTGGCAATAGTATGCACTGTGTTTAATTCTGTACAGTAAACTATACTGCACCAGAGGAAAACCATGTGTGTTTCTTGGAAAGGAAGAATTTAATATTAATGAACACTGAATTCTTTCTGTGAGTCAACAGAAGTTTTAACCATGAGCAATAGACTGCAGGCCTCCGGTTTGGACACAGCAGAGTGAAGACAGTGTGTGAGGGATAAAGAGATCTGCACACTGACGCTGCAGGGACTGCCCCTCACAGACAGCTCGGCCAAGACCCTAGAGAGTGGTGTCTACCCACGCCCCCCCAGACCCAGACCCAGACCAGAACAGAGCACCAGAGAGAACAGAGAGAGGGGGAGCAGACAGAGACACAGACACACACACCCACAGAGACAGACAGACACAGAGACATCACCCTGAGACAGACAGAGAGACAGGCAGACAGATAGGTTCCCTATGAGAGAAAGACAGACAGATAAACCAGTGGGTGGCAGGTCACTCAGCATTAGAACGAAAGTCCAGGACTGTGATGAATCTCTAGGAGCCTGAGGAAACATGCAGGTTTCCCAGCACAGCTCTGTCGCTGGCCCTGTGCTCCTGAGAGACACACAGCTCTGTCGCTGGCCCTGTGTTCCTGAGAGACACACAGCTCTGTCGCTGGCCCTGTGCTCCTGAGAGACACACAGCTGTCGCTGGCCCTGTGCTCCTGAGAGACACACAGCTGTCGCTGGCCCTGTGTTCCTGAGAGACACACAGCTCTGTCGCTGGCCCTGTGCTCCTGAGAGACACACAGCTGTCGCTGGCCCTGTGCTCCTGAGAGACACACAGCTGTCGCTGGCCCTGTGTTCCTGAGAGACACACAGCTCTGTCGCTGGCCCTGTGCTCCTGAGAGACACGCAGGTTTCCCGGCACAGCTCTATCGCTGGCCCTGTGCTTCTGAGAGACACACAGCTGTCGCTGGCCCTGTGCTCCTGAGAGACACACAGCTCTGTCACTGGCCCCTTTGCTCCTAAGAGACACACAGCTGTCGCTGGCCCTGTGCTCCTGAGAGTCACACAGCTCTGTCACTGGCCCCTTTGCTCCTAAGAGACACACAGCTGTCGCTGGCCCTGTGCTCCTGAGAGTCACACAGCTCTGTCGCTGGCCCTGTGCTCCTGAGAGACACACAGCTGTCGCTGGCCCTGTGCTCCTGAGAGACACACAGCTGTTGCTGGCCCTGTGCTCTTGAGAGACACACAGTTCTCGCTGCCAGTACCTCAGCGAAAGGCACTGAGGTCAGCGGTTGCTGGAAATCCCTCCAAAATGTCAAGTTATTGCTAATTGGTGTAATTAGCGGGGCTCGTTAGCCAGCAGGAAACACGGGCGGATGGAAGACAATCTCTGTCTGAGCTGAAATACACTGGCGTGAAAAAAAGCTGGACATAAACACAGCAAGTGACATTTATAGAAATAGGACACACAGCACAGACAGGCAGGGAGAGGGGAGAGGCAGTATTCCTGCCTGTGATGATTGTGCCTGAAGGAACTGCATACCTGTCCCGCAGGGTGTTGTGTAGGACCTGTCTCTGCAGTGTGTTGGTATGTGTTGTTAATGTACCTACTGTATCTGTGTGTGACTGTGTGTGTGTGTGTGTGTGTGTGTGTGTGTGTGTGGCTCCGTGTGTGCCTCTGTGTATGACTGTGCGTGTGAGTGTGTGAGTGCATACATGCATATCTGGGGTTGGGATCAGGCGTGTGTGTTGTGCTGACAGGCCAAGTGTCTGCTGTTATTCCTGGCGCCGCTCCCAGCAAGAGCAGGAGGCGGAGGGAGAGGTGAACAGACTGAGCGAGGGAGAGAGGGAGGGGGAGAGAGGGAGGGAGGGAGGGGGGGGGAGAGAGGAAGGAAGAGAGAGAGAGGGGGAGGAGGGGAGCACTGAGGTGGGACAGAGGGGGAGCAGAGACTCTGTGGAATGTACTGTGATACACAGATAATACAACACAGACTCCCTGTGTCCTGACATAACCCCAGAAACACACCCACACACTGTAACACACACTCACACACTCTAACACCCTTTAACACACACTCATATACTCTAACACATTCTCATATACTCTAACACACTCTCAAATACTCTGACACACTCTCACACAATCCACCACACTGTGATACACAGATAATACAACACAGACTCCCTGTGTCCTGACATAACCCCAGAAACACACCCACACACACTCACACACTCTCATATACTCTAACACATTCTCATATACTCTAACACACTCTAACACACACTAACACACTCTCACACAATCCACCACACTGTGATACACAGATAATACAACACAGATTTCCTGTGTCCTGACATAACCCAAGAAACACACCCACACACTGTAACACACACTCACACACTCTCATATACTCTAACACACTCACACAATCTAACACACTAATACACTGAAACATACACACTCACACAATCTAACGCACATTGGTACTGTACAGACACAGTGCACACACACAGACACACAGTGCACAGACACACACACTGTACAGACATACACACATGCTGTACAGCCGCTCACTCTACCCTGACTCCATCATCACAGGTAATGCTGGTGTCACCTGCCCACTGAGCTGCTGGTGTGGGTGGGTGGGTGTGTGTGAGAGATGGGCGATAGGGGTAGCGAGGAGCAGGATGGGTGTGGAGTGGGGCTGGGGTTTTTCCATTACTCCTCTCTCTGCACTGCCTCCTGTCACTGCACTGACTCCTCTCTCTGCACTGACTCCTATCACTGCACTGACTCCTGTCACTGCACTGACTCCTCTCTCTGCACTGACTCCTATCACTGCACTGCCTCCTGTCACTGCACTGACTCCTCTCTGCACTGACTCCTATCACTGCACTGACTCCTCTCTACACTGACTCCTCTCTACACTGACTCCTGTCACTGCACTGACTCCTCTCTCTACACTGACTCCTGTCACTGCACTGACTCCTCTCTACACTGACTCCTCTCTACACTGACTCCTCTCTCTACACTGACTCCAATATCTCAGTGTCTCAGTGTCTCTCAGTGTCTCTCGGTGCCTCAGTGTCTCCGAGTGTCTCAGAGTGTCTCAGTGTCTCAGTGCCTCAGTGTTTCAGTGCCTCTATGCGTCTCTCAGTGTCTCAGAGTGTCTCAGTGTCTCAGTGCCTCTGTGTGCCACTCTGTACCTCTCTGTGTCTCTCAGTGTGTCTCAGTGTCTCTCAGTGTGTCTCAGTGCCTCAGTGCCTCTATGTGTCTCTCAGTGTCTCTCGGTGTCTCCGAGTGTCTCCGAGTCTCTCAGTGTCTCTCACTGTGTCTCAGTGTCTCTCAGTGTCTCTCAGTGTCTCTCAGTGTGTCTCAGTCTCTCAGTGTCTCAGTGCCTCTATGTGTCTCTCAGTGTCTCTCAGTGTCTCTCAGTCTGCTCCAGATACACAGGTGTAGATTATCCTGAGCAGATGGAATGTCTTCAGGCTTTCATCTTCCAGATTTGGAATTCCGGTCGGGAATCATGCCCAGTCTGTCAGCACAATCCAGACTATCTTGGAGACTCATAAGAAAAAAGACCAAACAAAATCTCGAGAGAGGACTGAGATACAACACACAGAGCCCCTGTCAGGGACTGCACAACGAGGGCAGTGGTTGTACTGAACTGCCCCAATCTACCCTGTACTGCCCCGATCTACCCTGCACTGCCCTCAGTTACCCTGTACTGCCCCGATCTACCCTGCACTGCCCTCAGTTACCCTGTACTGCCCCGATCTACCCTGTACTGGAGTGAATTAGACTAATTCACACCAGTATAAAACCTGGAGTGGATCACCCTGCTGCACACTGGAGTTTAGTCTGTTTTCTGTTCTTGAGACACAGGGACAGAGATTAGCAATGTTTGGGTCAGTGTTTTTCCAGAGCCACATACTGGAAAAACATGGACACAGCCAGAAAAAGCAATGGAGATAAGGGGAGGCAGTGATGAAGCCTTACTGGAAAAGCAGGGCAGAGAGCTGTGGAGAGAGTGGAAAAGCACTGGGGTGGAGGGAGGTGGTGTGGGTGAGGTCAGCACCTCTCTGTTTACTTCAGTCTGTCCTGCGGGATCCTGACAGAGGAAGGAGAGAGACAGCCTGAGGAACAGACAGTGAGCCTGTCTCTCAATAATAATAATACAGTGTGTGATCTCCTGTCCCAGCCTGAGGAACAGACAGTGAACCTGTATCTCAATAATAATAATACAGTGTGTGATCTCCTGTCCCAGCCTGAGGAACAGTGAGCCTGTCTCTCAATAATAATAATACAGTGTGTGATCTCCTGTCCCAGCCTGAGGAACACACAGTGAGCCTGTCTCTCAATAATAATAATACAGTGTGTGATCTCCTGTCCCAGCCTGAGGAACAGACAGTGAGCCTGTCTCTCAATAATAATAATACAGTGTGTGATCTCCTGTCACAGCCTGAGGAACAGACAGTGAGCCCGTCTCTCAATAATAATAATACAGTGTGTGATCTCCTGTCCCAGCCTGAGGAACAGACAGTGAGCCTGTCTCTCAATAATAATAATACAGTGTGTGATCTCCTGTCCCAGCCTGAGGAACAGACAGTGAGCCTGTCTCTCAATAATAATAATACAGTGTGTGATCTCCTGTCCCAGCCTGAGGAACAGACAGTGAGCCTGTCTCTCAATAATAATAATACAGTGTGTGATCTCCTGTCCCAGCCTGAGGAACACACAGTGAGCCTGTCTCTCAATAATAATAATACAGTGTGTGATCTCCTGTCCCAGCCTGAGGAACACACAGTGAGCCTGTCTCTCAATAATAATAATACAGTGTGTGATCTCCTGTCCCAGCCTGAGGAACAGACAGTGAGCCTGTCTCTCAATAATAATAATACAGTGTGATCTCCTGTCCCAGCCTGAGGAACAGACAGTGAGCCTGTCTCTCAATAATAATAATACAGTGTGTGATCTCCTGTCCCAGCCTGAGGAACAGACAGTGAGCCTGTCTCTCAATAATAATAATAATAATAATACAGTGTGTGATCTCCTGTCCCAGCCTGAGGAACAGACAGTGAGCCTGTCTCTCAATAATAATAATAATACAGTGTGCGATCTCCTGTCCCAGCCTGAGGAACAGTGAGCCTGTCTCTCAATAATAATAATACAGTGTGTGACCTCCTGTCCCAGCCAGAGGAACAGTGAGCCTGTCTCTCAATAATAATAATACAGTGTGCGATCTCCTGTCCCAGCCTGAGGAACAGACAGTGAGCCTGTCTCTCAATAAAAATAATACAGTGTGTGATCTCCTGTCCCAGCCTGAGGAACAGACAGAGAGCCTGTCTCTCAATAATAATAATACAGTGTGTGATCTCCTGTCCCAGCCTGAGGAACAGACAGTGAGCCTGTCTGTCAATAATAATAATAATACAGTGTGCGATCTCATGTCCCAGCCTGAGGAACAGACAGTGAGCCTGTCTCTCAATAATAATAATAATACAGTGTGTGATCTCCTGTCCCAGCCTAAGGAACAGACAGTGAGCCTGTCTCTCAATAATAATAATACAGTGTGTGATCTCCTGTCCCAGCCTGAGGAACAGACAGTGAGTCTGTCTCTCAATAATAATAATAATAATACAGTGTGTGATCTCCTGTCCCAGCCTGAAGAACAGACAGTGAGCCTGTCTCTCAATAATAATAATACAGTGTGTGATCTCCTGTCCCAGCCTGAGGAACAGACAGTGAGCCTGTCTCTCAATAATAATAATACAGTGTGTGATCTCCTGTCCCAGCCTGAGGAACAGACAGTGAGCCTGTCTCTTAATAATAATAATACAGTGTGCGATCTCCTGTCCCAGCCTGAGGAACAGTGAGCCTGTCTCTCAGTAATGTTCTATATGTTGTATGTAAGTGTCCTGAGATGTATTTGTATTGTCAACATCTGTAGATGTCGTGTTAATTGTATCTGCTTCGGCAACACTGAAATTCATCAGTCATGCCAATAAAGCATGAATTGCCAGAGAGAGAGAGACAAAGAGATAGAGACGAGAGAAAGAAAGAGAAACAGAGATAGAGAGAGACAAAGAGAAACAGTCAGATGGTGAGAGAGATATAGAGAATGGAGAAACAGAGAAGATGGAGAGAGACAGAGAGGGGAGAAGGGGAGATCTAGCTCAGCAATCAGTGCTTTAACACTCTCAGCCTCTGCCTTACTCTCCTCTTCCTGTTTGTGTTCCGGGCAGAAACTTAATATCAAAACCTCCATCAGGCTATTAACCACGAACAGTGACTAAGCAGCTGTGAATCTGGCCACGCAGTCTGCGGTGCTGCAGCACTGCCCTCTGCATCACACTTTCATCTGTCTGTCGACATCTAGACATGTGCACATGCTTATCTACATCTCTGCATGCCACACACAGGATAAGGGAACTTTATCTACAGTACATCAGTATCCACAGACACACAGCTGTGTCTCTGCACGTTCCTACACACAGTAACACAGCCACCTTGCATGAGAGACTCTACCCTAGTTCTCTTAACTGTTTGTAATACAGCACAGCTCTGTCTGTCAGGAACAGCACAGTGTCTGTGAGGGACTGGGTCTGTAAAACAGCACAGTGTCTGTGAGGGACTGGGTCTGTAAAACAGCACAGTGTCTGTGAGGGACTGGGTCTGTAATACAGCACAGTGTCTGTGAGGGGCTGGGTCTGTAATACAGCACAGTGTCTGTGAGGGACTGGGTGTGTAATACAGCACAGTGCCTGTGAGGGGCTGGGTGTGTAATACAGCACAGTGCCTGTGAGGGGCTGGGTCTGTAATACAGCACAGTGTCTGTGAGGGGCTGGGTCTGTAATACAGCACAGTGTCTGCGAGGGACTGGGTCTGTAATACAGCACAGTGTCTGCGAGGGACTGGGTCTGTAATACAGCACAGTGTCTGTGAGGGGCTGGGTCTGTAATACAGCACAGTGCCTGTGAGGGGCTGGGTCTGTAATACAGCACAGTGTCTGTGAGGGGCTGGGTCTGTAAAACAGCACAGTGTCTGTGAGGGACTGGGTGTGTAATACAGCACAGTGTCTGTGAGGGGCTGGGTCTGTAATACAGCACAGTGTCTGCGAGGGACTGGGTCTGTAATACAGCACAGTGTCTGCGAGGGACTGGGTCTGTAATACAGCACAGTGTCTGCGAGGGGCTGAGTCTGTAATACAGCACAGTGTCTGCGAGGGGCTGAGTCTGTAATACAGCACAGCTCTATCAGATTAATTTCATGCTGTGAAAACTTCACCTGTGAAAAGGCGTCACACCCAAAACACAACTTCTGCTCTGGTAGTGCAGTGTGTGTGTGCAGTGTGTTTATACAGTCTGTATGCAGTTTGTGTGCAGTGTGTGTGCAGTGTGTTTATACAGTCTGTATGCAGTGTGTGTGCAGTGTGTTTATACAGTCTGTATGCAGTGTGTGTGTGCAGTGTGTTTATACAGTCTGTATGCAGTTTGTGTGCGCAGTGTGTTTATACAAGTCTGTATGTAGTGTGTGTGTGTGTGTGAGATGTGTGTGTGTGTGCAGTATGTGCTCAGTGCATGTGTGAGAGGTGTGTGTGTCTGTGCTCAGTGCGTGTGTGAGAGGTGTGTGTGTGTGTGCACAGTGCGTGTGAGAGGTGTGTGTGTGTGTGTGCACAGTGCGTGTCTGTCAGTTTGCGTGCGAAGCGCTGGAGAAAGTGAGCTCACAGTCTTGCCTGTTGAGGAGGTGGGCTGGAGGGTGAGTATAAGAGCCCAGGACACAGACAGCACACTCCCCACAGCCTGAGAGAGGAGAGAGCACAGAGACTCTGCGCCTGAGCACAGTGAGAACGGCACAGGAAACACAGCGGCGTGCACAGCACACAGACAACAGGTGAGCAGTGTGCTGTATATGTACACCAAGTATACAGAGTATTTTATATAGAACAGGTATACAGTGTGTATGGTATATACTGTATACTCCAAGTGTACAGTGTAGTTTATATACTCCAGATGAAACTTTTTGTTTTCTTTCTTCTCTTTTCAACATGGAATAAACCTACTGTATTACTTGTAGTTTATATACTCCAGGTGTGCAGTGTGTACAGTATATATACTCCAGGTGTATAGTGTACTGGACTCCACAGGGACTAGAAGAGTCTAGAGCCTGTGACTGGGCTGTGTCAGTGTGCTGGACTCCACAGGGACTAGAGGAGTCTAGAGCCTATGACTGGGCTGTGTCAGTGTCTTGGACTCCACAGGGACTAGAGGAGTCTAGAGCCTGTGACTGGGCTGTGTCAGTGTCCTGGACTCCACAGGGACTAGAAGAGTCTAGAGCCTGTGACTGGGCTGTGTCAGTGTGCTGGACTCCACAGGGACTAGAAGAGTCTAGAGCCTGTGACTGGGCTGTGTCAGTGTGCTGGACTCCACAGGGACTAGAAGAGTCTAGAGCCCTATGACTAGGCTGTGTCAGTGTCCTGGACTCCACAGGGACTAGAAGAGTCTAGAGCCTATGACTGGGCTGTGTCAGTGTGCTGGACTCCACAGGGACTAGAAGAGTCTAGAGCCTGTGACTGGGCTGTGTCAGTGTGCTGGACTCCACAGGGACTAGAAGAGTCTAGAGCCTGTGACTGGGCTGTGTCAGTGTCCTGGACTCCACAGGGACTAGAAGAGTCTAGAGCCGTTGACTGGGCTGTGTCAGTGTGCTGGACTCCACAGGGACTAGAAGAGTCTAGAGCCCTGTGACTGGGCTGTGTCAGTGTGCTGGACTCCACAGGGACTAGAAGAGTCTAGAGCCCTGTGACTGGGCTGTGTCAGTGTACTCTAGAAGAGTTTTATAAACTGTTGCACACACAAGCGTGATCCTGCTGCATGCCTCCGTATGGCCATGTGCTGCACATCTGGACAGATGTTATTGTGCAAGCCGACCAGCTGCGCAACCACGGGTGAGGAAGTCCAGAGGCTCGTTAAAATACCTCTCTCATTAGCTGGAAAACACAGGCGAGTTTATTAGAAGACAGAGCACAGTTCCTAATCATGGTAATTAGCTGGAATTGGAAACTCTGCACCCTCTCTCTCTGTCTCTCTCACTGTGTCTCATGTCCTACGTGTGATGATTCTCTATGATCTCCTCTACATTCATATAAATAATCAATAAGCTTTATTGTTATGACCAATTAATCACAGTGCTCCCAAGGCATTAAATATTAGCAGAAACATTTACAACAAAACCACAGTATTATTAGAGTCCCATCACACACTGTATTATTATTATTATTATTATTATTATTATTGAGAGACAGGCTCACTGTCTGTTCCTCAGGCTGTGACAGGAGATCACACACTGTATTATTATTATTGAGAGACAGGCTCACTGTCTGTTCCTCAGGCTGGGACAGGAGATCACACACTGTATTATTATTATTGAGAGACAGGCTCACTGTCTGTTCCTCAGGCTGGGACAGGAGATCACACACTGTATTATTATTATTGAGAGACAGGCTCACTGTCTGTTCCTCAGGCTGGGACAGGAGATCACACACTGTATTATTATTATTGAGAGACAGGCTCACTGTCTGTTCCTCAGGCTGGGACAGGAGATCACACACTGTATTATTATTATTGAGAGACAGGCTCACTGTTCCTCAGGCTGGGACAGGAGATCACACACTGTATTATTATTATTGAGAGACAGGCTCACTGTTCCTCAGGCAGTGACAGGAGTAGACATTATGGGCAGTAGCACCATTGATTTTCCTTTCCCAGTAGAATTATGACAGGTGTGAGAATTATGAGACTTGGGTTATTGATCAGCTGCGTCAGCATGCGTAGGCTGCAAAGGAACAAGTAACAGGTTTATTCCTGCTGAAAAGAGAAGAAAGAAACACAACGTTTTGGCCGTGGAGCCTTCTTGAGATGTGAGCACCTGAAGAAGGCTTCTCACACTAAAGAAGGCTCCACGGCCAAAACGTTGTGTTTCTTTCTTCTCTTTTCAGCAGGAATAAACCTGTTACTTGTTCCTGTTTAGTTGATTATAGTCAGGTTATAACACTCAGGAACTGGAGTTCTTGAGTTAGTTTATCTACAGGCTGTGCAGATGATTTCATTAAAGCTTCCCAAGATAAAAATAAGTGCTGGTTTATAGGAGAAATATTTCCCCTCCTTGAGCTCCACTTCATGAACTTAACAAGATCTGATTTCCGTGACATCGACTCTAGACTAAAAAAACTGAAACAAAGACCAGCTTGTTACTAAGTCATGGGGAAAGAGAGAAGGGAGACAGTCAACATACCTTCAGTAAACCACAATAAAGCTAAAAACAATAGCATGAGATTAACCCTCCTCTCTCAGTGCAGTGTTAGTGTACTGGAGTGTCCAGTCAGTGTGTCTGTATGAACCCCTCTCTCTCTCAGTGCAGTGTTAATGTACTGGAGTGTCCAGTCAGTGTGTCTGTATTAGCCCCTCTCTCTCTCAGTGCAGTGTTAATGTACTGGAGTGTCCAGTCAGTGTGTCTGTATTAACCCCTCTCTCTCTCAGTGCAGTGTTAATGTACTGGAGTGTCCAGTCAGTGTGTGTGTATTAACCCCTCTCTCTCTCTCAGTGCAGTGTTAATGTACTGGAGTGTCCAGTCAGTGTGTCTGTATGAACCCCTCTCTCTCAGTGCAGTGTTAATGTATTGGAGTGTCCAGTCAGTGTGTGTGTATTAACCCCTCTCTCTCTCTCAGTGCAGTGCTAATGTACTGGAGTGTCCAGTCAGTGTGTCTGTATGAACCCCTCTCTCTCAGTGCAGTGTTAATGTATTGGAGTGTCCAGTCAGTGTGTCTGTATTAACCCCTCTCTCTCTCAGTGCAGTGTTCATGTCCTGGAGTGTCCAGTCAGTGTGTCTGTATGAACCCCTCTCTCTCAGTGCAGTGTTAATGTATTGGAGTGTCCAGTCAGTGTGTGTGTATTAGCCCCTCTCTCTCTCTCTCAGTGCAGTGTTAGTGTACTGGAGTGTCCAGTCAGTGTGTCTGTATGAACCCCTCTCTCTCTCTCAGTGCAGTGTTGATGTACTGGAGTGTCCAGTCAGTGTGTCTGTATTAACCCCTCTCTCTCTCAGTGCAGTGTTAATGTACTGGAGTGTCCAGTCAGTCAGTGTGTCTGTATTAACCCCTCTCTCTCTCAGTGCAGTGTTCATGTACTGGAGTGTCCAGTCAGTGTGTCTGTATGAACCCCTCTCTCTCAGTGCAGTGTTAATGTATTGGAGTGTCCAGTCAGTGTGTGTGTATTAGCCCCTCTCTCTCTCTCTCAGTGCAGTGTTAGTGTACTGGAGTGTCCAGTCAGTGTGTCTGTATGAACCCCTCTCTCTCTCTCAGTGCAGTGTTGATGTACTGGAGTGTCCAGTCAGTGTGTCTGTATTAACCCCTCTCTCTCTCAGTGCAGTGTTAATGTACTGGAGTGTCCAGTCAGTCAGTGTGTCTGTATTAACCCCTCTCTCTCTCAGTGCAGTGTTCATGTACTGGAGTGTCCAGTCAGTGTGTCTGTATGAACCCCTCTCTCTCAGTGCAGTGTTAATGTACTGGAGTGTCCAGTCAGTGTGTCTGTATGAACCCCTCTCTCTCTCAGTGCAGTGTTAATGTACTGGAGTGTCCAGTCAGTGTCTGTATTAACCCCTCTCTCTCTCAGTGGAGTGTTAATGTACTGGAGTGTCCAGTCAGTCAGTGTGTCTGTATTAACCCCTCTCTCTCTCAGTGCAGTGTTCATGTACTGGAGTGTCCAGTCAGTGTGTCTGTATGAACCCCTCTCTCTCAGTGCAGTGTTAATGTACTGGAGTGTCCAGTCAGTGTGTCTGTATGAACCCCTCTCTCTCTCAGTGCAGTGTTAATGTACTGGAGTGTCCAGTCAGTGTCTGTATTAACCCCTCTCTCTCTCAGTGGAGTGTTAATGTACTGGAGTGTCCAGTCAGTGTTTGTATTAACCCCTCTCTCTTCCTGTTCACAGGCCCACGGTGAATACACAGAAAGGCAGTCAGTAAGGATGAATGCACTTTTGCAGTTTACAGTATTGAGTCTGTTGGCCACACTCTGTGTGTCCTATGGTGAGTTTGCTCTAATGTACTGTCTCATCACCTGCTGTCCGCACCTGTCTGTAGACACGCACTCACACACACACCCCAGAGCTGTCCCGTGTGGCAGCAGCCGGACAGCAGAGAGACACTCTGGCTTCAGGAGGTGTTTCTGTGAGTAAACATACTGAGGGGCTGCTCTCTGTTTCAGATTCCTACGAGAGTAACGAATCCCTGGAAGGTAAGGGAATGAGCGAGAGATCCCTTCTCCTCCAAAGTCTTCACAGTGTGTGGAGCCAGTCTGTCTCTCTCTCCTACCTCATAACCCCCTCTCTGTCACTGTACCTATCTCTCTCTCCTACCTCCTTAACTCCTCTCTCTCTCACTGTACCTGCCTCTCTCTCCTACCTCATAACTCACCTCTCTCTCACTGTACCTGTCTCTCTCTCACTGTACCTGTCTCTCTTTCCTACCTCCTTAACTCCTCTCTCTGTACCTGAACCCCTGTCTTTCTGTTCCACTGGCACAGAAAGAAATATAGCTCTCTCGGTGTGCTCACTCTGACTCTGTACTAGATGTCAAAACAAACATGATGAACGTGTTTCCTCTCTGTGTCTTTAAAGACATCTTCATCGGTTCACGTCGAGCCAATTCCTACATGAGACCTGTGCAACCAGGCAGCTACTACCCCAGGAGGTAAAATTATTCCCAGTGCAGTGTAGTGTGCAGTAGTATCCAGTAGTATGCAGGAGGAGTGTGTGTATTAACCCCTCTCTCTCTCTCTCAGGGCAGTGTCAGTGTACAGTAGTGTGCAGGAGGAGTGTGTGTATTAACCCCTCTCTCTCAGTGCAGTGTCAGTGTACAGTAGTATGCAGGAGTGTGTGTATTAACCCTCTCTCTCTCAGTGCAGTGTCAGTGTACAGTAGTGTGCAGGAGGAGTGTGTGTATTAACCCCTCTCTCTCTCAGTGCAGTGTCAGTGTACAGTAGTGTGCAGGAGGAGTGTGTGTATTAACCCCTCTCTCTCTCAGTGCAGTGTCAGTGTACAGTAGTGTGCAGGAGGAGTGTGTGTATTAACCCCTCTCTCTCTCTCAGTGCAGTGTCAGTGTACAGTAGTGTGCAGGAGGAGTGTGTGTATTAACCCCTCTCTCTCTCAGTGCAGTGTCAGTGTACAGTAGTGTGCAGGAGGAGTGTGTGTATTAACCCCTCTCTCTCTCAGTGCAGTGTCAGTGTCCAGTAGTGTGTGTATTAACCCCTCTCTCTCTCAGTGCAGTGTCAGTGTCCAGTAGTGTGTGTATTAACCCCTCTCTCTCTGTCTCAGGATTCTGAAGTCCCCCGTGGAGATACGCACAGAGATCTGTGAGGACTCTTTGCAGTGCAAGCGCTATGCTATGTACCACGGTTACCAGCAGGCCTACGAGCGATACTTCGGGGGTCCGGCCCAGAGTGGGAGGCGTGGCCGGGGAGCTCAGCCCCGATAAGGCAGCGGCCCGCAGGCCGTGAGCAGCCCCTGCTCGGCACAGTGTAGTGCCCATATCACCCCTGTACCCGTATATACCCTCACCTACTCACATGTATCGGCAGCGCAGGCTCCCTGCGGGAAGGCTGCAGGTCCCCGGGCCCGGTGCCAGCGTCCCCAGCGGACCTGGAGCGGGCTGGAGCGGGCTGGAGCGGGCCGCACTGCCACCACAGCCCCCAGACAGAACCACCAGCAGCCGCGGGTCCGGTCTGGCCTGCTCTGGACCTGCTGGTCGCTGGCCTCCGGCTCTGGGGCCGCAGCCGGAGACCACACGCCTGTAGAAACATGCTTGAAACACGCGTGCTCTCCGTGTACACGACCTGCAGTCAATAAAGGCAAATAGAGCTACAGGCGTGTCTGGTTGTCTGTGTCCGTCTGTCTCTCTCAGACGCCTCCCCCAGTGCCAACTGAAGCGGTCTGACCCACAGGCGGCGCACTAGGGCAGCTGTGGACAATAAGCAACGCGCTGCAGGAGAGGCCGGGCCGGGGCACTCACCCCTCTGCCCACAAGGTCACGCTGTGCTCATCGTCAGAAGAGCTCTTGGCTGTGTGTCGCCCCCTCTACCACACTGCACACGGCACACGACACACGGCACTCGACACTCGACACTCCACACAGGCATCAACGTCTCACTTTATTGTGTGGAGGTGATGATCGCCCACCTTAACAGACACAAACATTCCTTCTTCCTAAACTCTGAGCTGCCCTGCTGCTCCTTCCACCAAGAGGCAGGTCTGGCAACACTTACAGAGACTCTCCTGATTGAGTTTTAGATTGCTTTTATTTGTATTTTTTATTAGGCATTTTTAGTTTTTTAACAGTTTTTAACCAATTTTTTCATGCAGGTCAGGCTTGATGTGTTTTTTTCCCCCATCTTGGTCCTGCTCTGCATAAAAAATAATCCTAGTCAGATGTCCAGGCAATGTACTAATTAATATCTTAACCCAACGTTATCACACACTCCTCCTGCACACTACTGCACACTGACACTGCACTGAGAGAGAGGGGATAATACACACACTCCTCCTGCACACTACTGTACACTGACACTGCACTGAGATAGAGAGGGGTTAATACACACACTCCTCCTGCACACTACTGCACACTGACACTGCACTGAGAGAGAGGGGTTAATACACACACTCCTCCTGCACACTACTGTACACTGACACTGCACTGAGAGAGAGGGGTTTATACACACACTCCTCCTGCACACTACTGTACACTGACACTGCACTGAGAGAGAGGGGGGTTAATACACACACTCCTCCTGCACACTACTGTACACTGACACTGCACTGAGAGAGAGGGGGGTTAATACACACACTCCTCCTGCACACTACTGTACACTGACACTACACTGAGAGAGAGAGGGGTTAATACACACACTCCTCCTGCACACTCCTGTACACTGACACTGCACTGAGAGAGAGAGGGGTTAATACACACACTCCTCCTGCACACTACTGTACACTGACACTGCACCGAGAGAGAGGGGTTAATACACACACTCCTCCTGCACACTACTGTACACTGACACTGCACTGAGAGAGAGGGGTTAATACACACACTCCTCCTGCACACTACTGTACACTGACACTGCACTGAGAGAGAAAGGGGTTAATACACACACTCCTCCTGCACACTACTGTACACTGACACTGCACTGAGAGAGAGAGGGGTTAATACACACACTCCTCCTGCACACTACTGTACACTGACACTGCACTGAGAGAGAGAGGGGTTAATACACACACTCCTCCTGCACACTACTGTACACTGACACTGCACTGAGAAAGAGGGGTTAATACACACACTCCTCCTGCACACTACTGTACACTGACACTGCACTGAGAGAGAGGGGGGTTAATACACACACTCCTCCTGCACACTACTGTACACTGACACTGCACTGAGAGAGAGGGGTTAATACACACACTCCTCCTGCACACTACTGTACACTGACACTGCACTGAGAGAGAGGTTAATACACACACTCCTCCTGCACACTACTGTACACTGACACTGCACTGAGAGAGAGAGGGGTTAATACACACACTCCTCCTGCACACTACTGTACACTGACACTGCACTGAGAGAGAGAGGGGTTAATACACACACTCCTCCTGCACACTACTGTACACTAACACTGCACTGAGAGAGAGAGAGGGGTTAATACACACACTCCTCCTGCACACTACTGTACACTAACACTGCACTGAGAGAGAGAGAGGGGTTAATACACACACTCCTCCTGCACACTACTGTACACTGACACTGCACTGAGAGAGAGAGGGGTTAATACACACACTCCTCCTGCACACTACTGTACACTGACACTGCACTGAGAGAGAGGGGTTAATACACACACTCCTCCTGCACACTACTGTACACTGACACTGCACTGAGAGAGAGAGGGGTTAATACACACACTCCTCCTGCACACTACTGTACACTGACACTGCACTGAGAGAGAGAGGGGTTAATACACACACTCCTCCTGCACACTACTGTACACTGACACTGCACTGAGAGAGAGAGGGGTTAATACACACACTCCTCCTGCACACTACTGTACACTGACACTGCACTGAGAGAGAGGGGTTAATACACACACTCCTCCTGCACACTACTGTACACTGACACTGCACTGAGAGAGAGAGGGGTTAATACACACACTCCTCCTGCACACTACTGTACACTGACACTGCACTGAGAGAGAGAGGGGTTAATACACACACTCCTCCTGCACACTACTGTACACTGACACTGCACTGAGAGAGAGAGGGGTTAATACACACACTCCTTCTGCACACTACTGTACACTGACACTGCACTGAGAGAGAGAGGGGTTAATACACACACTCCTCCTGCACACTACTGTACACTGACACTGCACTGAGAGAGAGAGAGGGGTTAATACACACACTCCTCCTGCACACTACTGTACACTGACACTGCACTGAGAGAGAGAGGGGTTAATACACACACTGCTCCTGCACACTACTGTACACTGACACTGCACTGAGAGAGAGAGGGGTTAATACACACACTCCTCCTGCACACTACTGTACACTGACACTGCACTGAGAGAGAGGGGTTAATACACACACTCCTCCTGCACACTACTGTACACTGACACTGCACTGAGAGAGAGAGGGGTTAATACACACACTTTTGTACACCGACATTGACATAAACACCGGTTTATGTTTTTCACAGGTTAATAAGGTTCCCTGTACCAGTGAATTATACAGTAGTGCGGATCTGAAATGTCAGGATGTGATTTACTTTTCTAAACAGTACGGCTCTGCAGCACAGCTGGTGTCACTCGGAGAAGCTCCACTCTTCGAGACCCGCAGACACGCTGCTGAGGGCGACACGCTGGCCGGGGGAGGAGGGGGGCCGCCGGCGTGCGGTCAGCGGGTTCACGAGTCGCTGACGAGTGCGGATCGCCCGCGCAGCCGGGACACACCGCCATCTGGCGGCCGCGCCCGGAACGACAGCTGCCTTGTCCGCGGTGAGGGGGAGGCAGAGGGCGTGTCCGGGCCGTGTCCAGGGGTGTCGCAGCTGCCGGCCAATCCGCAGGCAGCGTGTCCCCCAGGGCGGGCTGGGGACAGAGCTATAAACAGGGTGGCAGGAAGAGACAACCACACTGTTCACCTCACTGAAACAGCAAGACAAGATGAAGACCCTGACTGTCCTCGTGCTGTGTGCCCTGACAGCTGTGTGTCTGTCCACTGGAGGTGAGTCTGTCTGTGTGTCTGTCTATGTCTCTGTCTATCTGTCTGTCTGTCCACTGGAGGTAAGTCTGTCTGTCTGTGTGTAAGTCTGTCTATGTGTCTGTCTATCTGTCTGTGTGTCTGTCCACTGGAGGTAAGTCTGTCTGTCTGTGTTTGAGACTGTCTATGTCTCTGTCTATCTGTCTGTGTGTGAGTCTGTCCACTGAAGGTGATTCTGTATGTTTGTGTCTATCTGTGTGCCTGCCTGTCTGTGTGTCTGTCCAATGGAGGTGAGTCTGTCTGTTAGCCTGTCCACTGGAGGTGATTCTGTATGTTTGTGTTTATCTGTCTGTGTGTCTATCCACTGGAGGTGAGTCTGTCTGTCTGTGTGTGAGTCTGTCTGTGTCTGTGTCTATCTGTCTTTGTGTCTGTACCCTGGAGGTGAGTCTGTCTGTGTGTCCACTGGAGGTGAGTTTGTCTGTCTATCTGTCTGTCTGTCTGTCTGTCTGTCTGTCCACTGGAGGTGATTCTGTGTGTTTGTGTTTATTTGTCTCTGTGTCTGTCCAGTGGAAGTGAGTCTGTCTGTGTTTCTGTGTATCTGTCTATCTACAGTATCTGTGTGCCTGCCTGTTTGTGAGTATGTCCACCGGAGGTGAGTCTGTCTGTCTGTGTGTGAGTCTGTCTGTCCACTGGAGGTGATTCTGTATGTTTGTGTTTATTTGTCTGTGTGTCTATTAGTGTGCCTGCCTTTCTGTCTGTGAGTCTGTCCACTGGAGGTGACTCTGTCTGTGAGTCTGCCAGAGGTAAGTCTGTCCATCTGTCTGTGTGCTTGTTCATCTTATGTCAGTCGAGACTTTTACTGGATAAACTGCACACACACATGTACAGACTCTTGAGGCTGAACTTTCTGATCCTTTCTTTAAATTCCAGACTCCGATGTCTCTGTCAGCGCCCCGGATTCTCATAGCACAGAAGGTGAGAATCCTCCATCATGCTTGGGTCCTCTGCCTCTCCTGCCCACTGGGCTCAGCAGACATGGGAGGAGTCAGGGTGTGTCAGAGAGGGAAAGGGAGGAGTCAGGGTGTGTCAGAGAGGGAGGAGTCAGGGTGTGTCAGAGAGGGAAGGGGAGGGGCCAGGGTGTGTCAGAGAGGGAGGGAGAGGGAGGAGTCAGGGTGTGTCAGAGAGGGAGGGAGAGGGAGGGGTCAGGGTGTGTCAGTGGGGAAGGGGAGGAGTCAGGGTGTGTCAGAAGGGAGAGAGGGAGGAGTCAGGGTGTGTCAAATGCGGGGAGGGGAGGAGTCAGTGTGTTTCAGAGAGGGAGGGAGAGGGCAGAGTCAGGGTGTGTCGGGGCGGAGGGGAGGAGTCAGGGTGCGTCCGAGGGGGGAGGGGAGGAGTCAGGTTGTGTCAGTGGGGTAAGGGGAGGAGTCAGTGTGTTTCAGAGAGGGAGGGAGAGGGCAGAGTCAGGGTGTGTCGGGGAGGAGGGGAGGAGTCGGGGTGTGTCAGTGGGAGCCCTGATTCTATTTTAGAGGCAGGTCCTGTGTGACCTGGCATGTTCTTTCCGTGTTGCAGAAGTGTTTGTGAAGAGAGACCTGGCCTCCTCCTTCGTCAAGAGACTGAAGAGGCACATCGGGGCTGCAGGGGGCGCCGCAGGGGGCGCTGGCGGCACCGGACTGTCGCTGCAGCAGCTGGAGAGGTGAGGGGCCGTGTGCTCGCCGCCTGAGGGGGGCAGGGGGTAGGGACAGGCCCGGGTGGCCGAGTGAGCGTCATCTACTTGTCTCCCTCTCTCTCCAGCCTGCGCGAGGTGTGTGAAGTCAACCTGGCCTGTGAGCACATGGCAGAGACCGCCGGTATCGTCGCCGCCTACACCCAGTACTACGGACCAATCCCCTACTAGACCACGCCCCCGTGAGGACTGAGCCCCGCCCAGTCCCGGTGAAGCCACGCCCATCTGTGAGAATTAACCCTTTCAAGACTGGAGCGGGGCCACACGTGAAGAACATCTGCCTATGAACCGACAAACTGTATCTGAACACACGCGAAAGTCCTCCTGTTAAAGAGAAGAATTCATACATAAGTGCCTCTTCTTCCAGGAAAGTTTTTTTCTGGATGTATAGT